>NW_009270001.1:5457948-5502590 GCF_000687185.1 Egretta garzetta | reverse complement strand
AGAGAGGTGGACCCCATCCCTCCCTAACAGGTTGTCATCGTCACAGAATGTCCCATTGTCATAAAAGCCAACACCCTCATGACGGCACCAGCCACGTAGCCAGGAGTTAATGTACATTATGCACCTATTTCTGGCCGCCCCCTTCCCTCGAACTGGTAAGATAGAAGAAAAGATAACCTGGGCCCCAATGTTTTTCACTTGTACCCCCAGGGCTCAAAAGTCTTCTTTGATTTTACCCAGGTTTCTGCTTTCCGTATCGTTTGTTCCTACATGAAATAGTAGTAGAGGATAGTAGTCTGTTCTCCTGACGTGTTGTGGCATCCTCTTGACCATGTTTTGAACCTTGGCTCCCGGAAGGCAACATACCTCATGTGATTCCCTGTCAGATTGGCAGGTGGGCCCCCCTGTAGGATGCTAGAGGATACAGGCTGATGTGGAGTCCTGCTTTTGTGAGTCACCAGGGTCCAAGGTGCCTCCTTCTCGGTGGAGTCCGCCACAGGAGCATGGTTCTGAAACCACCTATCTATCTCTGCCTCAGCTCCTCTAATACTGCGGAGTCTTTCAACTGTTTCCTGCAGTTCAGCCACCTGGCGAAACAGGTCATCAATCTGTGCGCACCTAGTGCAGGTACTTACCTTATCACTGGGAGAAGGGTTTGGGCACTTGCTGCAACCCTCTGCCTGTACTGATGTTTCCTTTCCTGCCAGATCCATCTGGGTGGATGCATCAGATGTCTCAGGGGCTTTCTCTGTAGGAACAGTGGTTTTAGCTCTGAGGCAAGTGCCCACTTTGGGCACTTGCTGCAACCCGCCGCCTGTACTGATGTTTCCTTTCCTGCCAGATCCATCTGGGTGGATGCATCAGATGTCTCAGGGGCTTTCTCTGTAGGAACAGTGGTTTTAGCTCTGAGGCAAGTGCCCACCGTGTTGCCAGAGACCAAAGCACTTCCCTGGGCTGGAGACCTGGAAGTGGTCTGCAGAGCCCCACCTGCTTGCCCTGACTGTGCAAACTGCCGTGCCATGCCCTGTTTGCCTGTCCTATTCACTGTGCTCCAGGTCACTCGCTCTCCCTAGGGGCCATTTAAATCTCCTGCTGTTGCTTCTGGCAATGTCCAAGCTGCGTCAGTTGCACATCACCCCCAGCTCGCGAGAGCTGCCGGCTCCTGATGGGTCCCTCTGCTCACCCTCAGGTCTCCTGGGCTCAAGGAACTGCCTTGCCTGCCCCAATCTAGCGCAGAGCCACAGGACTGGCCTTGCCGCCGCTGTGCTCCTCGCCGACTTCCAAGGATTTCCTCAGTTGTGTTTTAAGCTCCAGTCAGAGGAAAACAGATGTACCACATGACCCATGGGCCTGATTATAGCAAGAACAAGTCAAGATTTGCATACCAAATACTTTTGGAGTCTAAAATACTTAAAATAAAACCAAATATTGAAATATAGGTTTGTTTCTACTATCACTGAATCAAAACCCAACAACACACAACCATATCCTCGGGTCTTGTATGATCGAGAAAGGAAGAAGAATACACTGAGGAAGTTATTCCTTAAGAAT
This sequence comes from Egretta garzetta, assembly GCF_000687185.1. NCBI lineage: Eukaryota > Metazoa > Chordata > Aves > Pelecaniformes > Ardeidae > Egretta > Egretta garzetta. The sequence goes on along the minus strand of NW_009270001.1, from coordinate 5,501,039 downwards.
TACTGTCTCAGATCTAACAAATATTGTATTGCCTATATTTCCTCCCAAGTTCTCTGAATTTTCTGTTGTTTATATTTTATTTTTCTCCTCTTCAGTCTCATACAGAAATTCCTTTCTCTGTCGATCTATATTTCATGATTGTGGTTTAAGCTTCATTCTGAAATCACACACTTTGTTTTTTTATACCTGAGCCTCTATGTTACCTCTGGCATGTTTTTATGTTCGAATGACATGTGGACCCCTCAGAGTCCAGTGGACATGCAGACAGTCACGCTCATATTTTCTCTCTCTTTCTCTCCAACCCTGTTTTTTTCTTTTGTTTTTGGATATTTTTTTTGCTAATATTTTCTGTTAAATGATTTTGAAATAACTCACTGCTGGAATTAGCTTGTCACAAGAAGGTACACAGAAACTAAAAAAATATGCATGGGTTAGAGAATGGCCATGTTTGGCAGATGTAGATATGTGATAACCCCTCCCACAACCAGATGTGTGCATTCTGATCTGTGGAAATCAAAGAAGAAAATTTGGCACAAACTTCAACGCCCTTGAAGTATACCAGGCATCTGCCAAAACTGTCAGATTAAGCCTGCAGATCTTCAAAAGGGCTGCATTTGGCTCCGTGTTCAGAAGTAGTTTATAGAGTGCCCTGCCAGCATAATGTTGGCACAGATAACATCTCTACCTTGAAATTAGTTTTAGGTAAAGACAATTTTATTTCAGCTTACAGAAACATAAAAATTGCCATAGTGCACACGAAATAGATGGATCTGGAATGAGCTTTTAACAACGGCTGGCACCAGATGCTTCAGAGAAATAGATGAATAGTACAACAATTTGCCCAAAGGGGAAGTTTCTTCCTAAGCCCTTATAGGTAGAAACTAGTGTATGTCCTGAAGAATATGAATTTATATTCCTTCCAGAATTATCCTTTTAATTGTTGTTATCATGATTAATAATATTTCTTATAGTTCTTTTTTACGTTATAATTATATTTATTTACATACCGTCTTGGAAATGTCCAGGGTTTTCTCCTCACTTTTTTGTTTCCCCCCTTCCCTCCCCCAAGAGTTTGGATGTAATATAGAAATAATGGTTATAATTTGCAGTTAGAGAGTTGCACCCATTTAGGGATATTAATGCAGTTTTTCCAAAGACTATTAATTTTACTTTCAAAATATCTGTTTTAGGCTGGATAAATATCAACATTTAATCCATTAAGGAATTAGTACGAAACAGAGGCAAGGTCAATTTTTGTGAGGTAATATTATCTAGTATTTGGAGATCTGAAGAACCAATTTTGCAACTTAGTTTACTTCCTTACCAAACTCCTGAAGTTCTCTGACATAGCAGCATGCAATAGATTCTGAGAAACCCCAGAAGTCAGATGTCTATTGCTGATTTCCGTTGATTTTTCCCCTAATATCGCAGTTTGTGATGTCTCTTCTCTTTCTGCTGAGTTAGGTGCTGTGCAAAGATATAAAGAAAAGTAGCTCCTGCTCTGAAGAGCTTACACTTTGAATAGACAAATGTAAAGGACATTAGACAGTAGCAAAAGACTGAAGCTGGAACAGAAGGTCTGAGCGCCATGTAACTCTGGTAACTGTCATTGAATCAGTAGATGAACAATAGAGTCAAGGTCTCCTGAATTATTCTCCAGTGATATAATAGCCAACCCAAATTTTAAAGTATGGATCTAATAATCCAGTCTAACATTTTTTGAATAATTTGTATGGCATCGTATAAAGTAGTCAGTGTTTGGACTTCAATAAAATGTATTTTTCCAAATTCAGTACACCTTTAGTTTAAAAAGCAGTATTGAGAATACATATCCACTCAGTACAGGATTGTGTACAGTGTAAGTTTTTAGGAGGCAAGTTACAATGACAAAGAGAGGAATTAGGGAAAAAAACATAAGCTTAAAAATCAAACAGCAAAATTTGAGTGCCTCATCACTTTTCTAATCAAATAAATGCGTTTCTTCTTGTACTCCTGAGCAGAGGAGGCAGGAGAAAGAGAAAACAAATGAACAGCAGTGTCTACCCAACTCTGCAACTCATGAAGGGAGAGAAAGCATATTGTGTATCCTGTCTCATTTATCATTGTCACCATCAAATCCATTCCTGGAGGAGGACAGGGTCCTCCAAAGATCTCTCCCTCACTTCTCACTGCCTGGTGCGTATCATGCATTGTTTGCTGAGTGATTAGTGAGGCATCCGTGGATATATTAATGTGGAAGGCTGGATGTGTTTGACAAGAAGTCAATGATTTCTTCTGACATGACTTTAATAGACCCAAAGAGGTGGTCGTGGGATGATACTTCTAATGGGATATAGATATGAATGACCCAAGTTTTATGACAAAGGTCAATGATATTGATGATTAGTGTGGAGAAGATAATTTTGCTGGCCTGGTAGGAGGCGACTTGCATGATTCATGAATGCTTTCCACACCCGCACCATTATTTAGGGTAACAAAAAGGCCACAGCAACCAGCAGTTATACAATTCATCACATAATAGTTAATGTGTTTAGATATACATTGGTGACTATGTGCAGAAGGTAAAGAACCTTTTCTTATCATGTGTGTGAATTAGGCCTTTTCTACCAGCATTTCACACCTGAGAAGAAAGACTCCAAAGAGGAAACTCAGTCAAATAACATCTGCTAGGGCATTGTATATCCTTGCCATCTAACCTTAATCTAAGTCACTGTATCACAAATGAAGGTATACATCTAGCATTTAGTACTGAAGGACAGAACAAACTGTATTTGTTATGTATCAAGAGAAGTAGTGAAATGCAATATGGGAGTCATCAGCTACCATAACAACTTAATCAGCTTTTGCTATGAAAACTCAGCAGTGATGGCAAACACTGGGTGCCTTCAGGAAAAATATGTATGTGGCCACAGACCAAGAAAAGGAAAAATTATGATAGTACATGCCATGTATGATGCTGTCAGAGGGAAGTGAAAACTCTCTGTGTGCTCTCAGCTCAAAGAATATGAAAGTTCAGCAAAAGATTTCATCACCAAGGTGAAACTTATGAGGTTTATCAGTTTGGAGACTGCCTAGAGATTCCTAATCAACAGCTGCATCACCCAGGGTTGTTAAGCTCTGCTTACATAACTACTGTGTAATTCCCAACAAAAGAACTTTTAAACTTCTTAGAGTGACTAAGCTGTGATGAGCAAACCCCTTTTTGTTATCAGACTGGTGGTGACCATACGACAGGCTTATCACAATATCGTCTTCACAGGGACCAGATCTGTACAGCTAATGCCATAAGTTTGCTCAGAAGTGTGGGGGGTTTTGTTAAAAAACATAAAGAAAAAATCACATGGACCTCTTTTAACTCAAAAATATATGCATGAAGAGAGAAGAGGAATAAGGAGAGAGAGAATGGGGTGTTATCAAATGTATTTGTAAAACCTTTAAATTCAGAGAATACTCCCAAAGCCTGGAAACAGTTCCTTCTCCTCACACTCTGCAAGATCTAATCATATATCTTAATGCTAACACATTACTGCTAGGGTAATCCTCTCTTGTGGTGAGCATCAAATTCAGAACATATTGTATGATATTTGAAGTCATACTGTGTGTTCTTGGTAGGAAGCACGTTTCTGATAGTGCCTCACAGCAACCAAGAAAATAAATTTATTTGTGGGAACTTGTAATGTTAGTTACAATTGTGGTGCTTTGTTAGCAAGAATTATTGTTGGTTGTGTATTTTGTAAAAAAGATCTACAGTGTGTGCAAAACAGAAGAATTTCTAGATGTACATTTATTAAAAGAGTCTAATTGATAAAATATTCAATGCCTGATAGAAACAAGCTTCTTGACTACCCCTCCTTAGGATGGTGTGCATCTAGCATATTACTTAATAGGCTGCTGGTTTGAGCCAAGATGGCAGATAGCGAGAGATCTGGACACCCACCTTTTTCAAACCTCCTCAAGGGATGTGCTTGTAACACTGTGGTGGGGCACCTTTGAGGCACTTCAAACAGTTTTGTTTCATTCCCTCCTCTTTAGACTTGTTAGAATTTAACACTATACCTGAGGTACTAAGAAATTAATTGCTCTTTCTTGCTTCCACTACATGCACCAGCACACATAAATGTACTTACCCTAACACCATCTTTGAGTCATATCCACTTAACAGCCTTAACACTAGAGTATGTAAATTTTATTTAACTCTCTTTGTTGTTGTTGGGAAGAGATGGAAGTCCATGGCCTTCTTGTAACACCACTGAAATAGCAAGGGACAACCAGTCACCGATAGTAGATTTTGATAAAAATAGAAAAAAAAAAAAAAAAAGAGAAAAAAGTTTACCTTCAATCCTTTAACTACTCTATTCAGGGTGGGGAGAAGGGGGATAGAATTGGGGAACAAATTATGAGTTTCAGAAATAATATGTAAAGATTACTGTAGTATTAAATGAAACTTTATTAAAAAGGGGAATATAAGAAGTTAAAAATGGCAAAGCCCAGAGAGAGAAAAAAGAATTTTGTCTGTACTGCATACTGTTTCATTACTGTCCCCTCAAAAATGTGTCAGAAAATTATTTATTGCAGCACTAGACTATTAAAAAGGTTTAATGCATGATCATATTATCTCTAATGATTATTTTAAATATCTATTTGTCCCCTAAGTTTTTTTTCCTAATCATTCCTTCTTCTTCCAAAACATTTTCTTCAGTATGAAAGTGTGTGAAGCAACCCTAAACACTTCTGAATTACTATACTACCACACAGCTCATATAGAGCACCTAGAAGTTTGTCAGAATATTTTGCTCCCTCTTGTCCATGTGTCTTTACATAAGCCCAACAGATAGTGAATGTATCCATACTAACATTCACCTGTCATTGAGGACTACAACGTATGCACACATAAGCACAGGGCTAGTGGTTCCATCCTTGCATATCATGAAATTTCTATGTTGCATGAGCATTATCTTCTTTCCAGGATTCACATCCGAGTACCAGACAAGGACTGCGGTTGTAAGACGCAAACACCTGGATTTAATCTGCCCTTTGAGTGTATAAGTTATAGCAGAAGCTAAACTGCAGTTAGAAGCTATGGGTAATGGTAGAAACTAATACAACCCTATGTAAATAGACACTACTCTACAAGCCTCTTTCTTGACCTTTATCTGATATACTATAGTATAGTTTCTTACAGACATGCTGTCATGGATATTTTTAATTACAACATTTAAATTAATAAAAATCAATACAGTCAAACAAAACAGATAAAATATAAACAAAGTACAGAGAAATAAAATGCTGAAGACATTAATTATGCTGTTGCAATAAGCATGTAATATATTTTCTAATAGCCAACTGTGCTAGATCTGCTATAGCGTATAAAAGGACATCGTAAGAAAATCACATCTTTTCCTCAGATAAGTGAAGACCCGGCCTGAAAAGGAAAATGGATCTTTCAAGGTTGTGTCTTTTCTGCATTTTAACATACTGCCTCAGTAACAGGACTAAAATCCTTGTCATCTTCTTCTTTAAAGAAAAGAAACATGATCAAACTGATAAAGTGATCTATTTTATGAATAATACATTGCTCAAGGGCTTCAATCTACACTATATACTACATAACCATAATTTGTAATGTTTACTTAAACAGTGGCTCTCAAGAAAACACTTAGAATCACTTAGCATCTTGTCCCTGAGCAGTTTGCATTAGAAATCTGGACTGCTTAATTTCATTGTGCTAAAGACATTAACACAAGGGGAAAAAAAATAGTAATCTTGGACTGAAAGAGGACAAAAAAGTCTTCAACACAATTTCAAAAGCATATTCACTCTGAAGTCATCACACCATATAGGATCAAATTCTCTTATGATTGTCCAAAACTGAACAATAAAATTGTTACATGTGTTAGAAAACTCCAACCTGGGACTGGTCCTTTAACCTTCAGAACCTTGTTTTTTGTCTCCGTCATACAGTCTGTGAGTTGCCTTACCATTTAAAATGAATTAAGTGATACTAAAGCTACTTTTAGGCTGTTTGATCAATGCAGTCTAAAGGGATATAAAGTAAGGAGCTTTTCTTTGGCTGGAATCCAGATACTAATGGTGTTAAAATGCCTTCTTATTGCATTTAAGTCAGTAGTTAGGTCAAGTAGACAAACAGATTTCAGAGGATGCTTAAATAAACACTCTATTTAATGTTGCCTTGGAACCTGCATGTTTAGTTGTCTAGCCTCGAAATGCCAGCTAGTTAGGTGATATTAAAGCAATGGTGACTGTTTAGTTTGGAAAGGAACAAAAATAACATAGGGGTTATATGCAGAGCAATATGTTTTATAAAATTATATTAGGTGTTCATGCATATTCTTTCACATACCTCTGAAAATATCAAAAGGGTTTTTTAAAGACAATAGATCAAAAATGATCAAAAGAAATGCTATCTTAAATTAAACTCATTAATAGGCTCGTGGAACTCACTGGCACAAACTATCATTAAGCTAAAAATGTATTAAACATGAGACAAGCTTTTCTAAAGAAATGCAGTTCTCCAAGGCAAAGTGGAACCTGCATGGAAAACAAAAAAAAAAAAAAAAAAAAAAAAAAAAAAAGAAAAAGAGAAAAGGTATTAGTTTCCTTGTTTCAGGATTTAAACTAGTAACTGATACAGTTAGGAGAAACTATCTGAATGATCAGGATCTTTCATACTTTTCCAACTCTCACTTTTTTAATAGATTCAGAGTCTAGTTAGTAACATCATTCTGTTAGAGATATATTTTAATCAATAGTAATCGAAATGGTTTGGATAGCTGTAGTGATGTGTTCCCAAGGAACACTCCTTATTAGAGTTGATAAAAAATTAGAATTTCTGCTCATCATAAAACCTTAGGTTTTGGCAGCCCTTTTAATCTTGAAATGAAATGAAAGATCAAAATAACCAAATCCTATGAAGGACAAAAATTTTCACAGTAATTTAATTTGAAATCAGTGAACTGTTTTGTTTTGAAATATTGCTAACCTCTTTGTTACACATGAATCCCCTGCTTTTTGGAAGTTTCCTGCCGTTAGAGTTGTGACACATCAACCACAGCAACACAGGGCTTTGTTACATCTTTTGTTGCACTAATATGCTCCAGTTTTCCTAAGGGAAGGGGGAGGAGGTTACTATCTATTAATTTATGTATCCATTCATTTAGTGGTCCTTGTTTTATCCAATATCTCTAAGAGTTAAAGACCCATAGAACAATAGGTTTAATATCAAAATGGATGTCATTGGGTGGGTGCCTACAGGAACACTCTTCCTGTTCACCCCTTACTTTTCTTTTACCCCAAATTTACCCCTAACTTTTATTGAAAAATAAACTTGAACTTCTGTTGTAAAATAAGAAAATCTGACAAACCATGTTGATTGTACTATGACTTAAGGTTTCGGGTTTCTTTGGTTGTTTTGCTTTGAGGTTTATCCAAAGAAGGTCCTGTTGAATCCACAAAGTAGAAACATTCTAAGCAAGATATAATTAATATTTGCCTGAAAAGCAAAGATAGGCATACCAAAATAGAGTAACCACAGAATGTATATAAGTATTTTATAACACTTTGATGCTTCTATATAACATCACTCTAGCACAGGAAAAAGCATTTTTTAAAAAAGATAAATATTTAAATAACAATTAAACACCAAGAGGCAAACAGAGACTTGTGGGATAGTTATATAAGCAAGGTAAAGGAAAACATGTTCAGGTAGTAAAACCTGCAAGAACAAAGGCTATAGAATAAGCAGGAAAGATGCCTGGTAGAACTAAACCGAGTCTTGCTCCTAAAAATTAAGGGAATACATTGGATGCAGATGAGATTCCCCCTTTCTGTTTGGGTGAGGAGTGAGGAGAGTAAAACACCACCAAGGAGAAAAGAATGGGAAAAATAAGCCACCCACTCTACTTCTGGCTTCCCCTATCAGTGAGCTCTTGAGCCTGAGCCTGACCACCTCAGTCCCAGTGGCTATGACTATCAAGGAGCACAATACTAATTGTAAGGCATCAGGCACGTATTTCAAGAACAGTGAATTGTTTAAGTGTCTGGGCTCCAATGGCAAATGAAATGATCACTGTCACAGCTGCTTAAAGATTTGAAATACCCCTATCCAGAAAAAAAAAAAAAAAAAAATAGTGATGTAATAGAATTTAAAAATACAGTAGAAAGCAATAATATGATTAATATTTTACGTCTTTTCACCAGTAATATTATGTCACATTTATAAACTCCCTTTAAGTTTTTTCATGTTAGAGTATTTAAAGATTTTAAGTGTCATTATGCCCAGTTTATTGATAGCTGAGACACGGTGCAATAAAATAACTCATCTAGGGTTTCCACTTGGCCCTAGGTTAGTCTTCAAATGAAATATATGGTTTCTAATACACAATTCCCTGTTCAATCATTTGGGCCATAAAATTGAAGATACTACAGTGGTCATTATTATGACCTCTGATCCCTTTCTGTGTTATTAGTCATTTAAAAATAGTCTTGTAATAAGAACAGTATAGGAAGAGAAGAGCCGTTGACCCAGAAGGTTATAAGCTACTCTCAGCAAAGACTATCTTTTGTCTGGCTATTTATATGCTAGTTATCTGTACAAGTTTCTGGAAACTATCACATTCTGTCACACTTGTAAGATATTATAGGGTTGGGAATCATCAGCTGGCAATCTCAGCTAGTGATATGAAGTTGAACAATTTATTCTAAGTTTGTTCAGGAACTTACACTTCTGTATGGAACCTGACTCTCTGGAGGAAGTGACAAGTGAGAGCTTTAAATGTGCCCAGAATGAATTTCTATTTCACTGCTGAAATATTCTACTAGTCTAAATTATTTTATAACTGCATTTGATCATGCAGCTCCCAGACCAAGGTTCATTTATGTTAAGGTTAGTATGGCTACAACTTAAATTGCTTAACAGTTGGTAGCATCAAAATCCATTCTCTTTCCTTTATTAAACATTTCTATTTTAAGTAGTTGAAAATTGATCAAGAGAAAAGAAAAATCAGAAGTCCAGCCTGGATAGGACACCCTTAATTATTCCCTGGAATTACAGCACAAGACCCTGAATGGGAATGACAGCAAACACCAGAGGACTCACAGCAGGAGAAAGTGAACTTTACCTCTCAGGTCAGTCAGTATGTTTCTGTTACGGAAAGGGGGTGTTTAAAAAAAAAAAAAAAAAAAAGAAAGAGGTAGAATCATGTGAAAGAAAACAAAGAATTAACCATGGAGAGGTAGGATTGCTGCTTCTGTGGCTACTAGGAGGATGGAAAGTCATCCCTGACAGGGATGATTGCCTGATGAAAAACAAAAACAACTGCTGTTGGTGACTAAAACTACTTTCTCCTTGTCGTGGTTTAACCCGGCTGGCAACTAAGCACCACGCAGCCGCTCGCTCACTCCCCCCCCCTCCCTCAGTGGGATGGGGGAGAGAATCGTAGGAAAGGAAAAAAAAAGTAAGACCCGTGGGTTCAGATAGAGACAGTTTAATAAGAGAGAATAACAATAGTGATAATAATAATGGTAAGAGAACATACAGAATATATATAAAACAAGTGATGCACAATGCAATTGCTCACCACCCGCTGACCGATGCCCAGCCCGTCCTGAGCAGCGATCACTCCCCCCGAGCCATGATCACACAGCCCGAGCTGCAATCACTCTGCCCACAACCGACCGACCGACTGACTGACCCCCCCGAGCATGACGTTCTATGGTATGGAATAGCCCTTTGGTCAGTTTGGGTTAGCTGTCCTAGCTGTGCTGTACTCCCAGCTTGTTATGCACCTGGGCGAGCAGGAGAAGCTCAAAAAGTCCTTGAGTAGTCTGAGCACTACTTGGCAACAGCTGAAAACATCAGTGTGTTATCAACATTCTTCTGGTACTAAATCCAAAACACAGCACTATGCTAGGCTACTATGAAGAAAATTAACTCTATCCCAGAGGAAAGCAGGACACTCCTCTGAAGTAGTGGCACCTTTCCCACAGCTCCTCCCTCAGGGGCAGTAACAGCAGACCTACCTTTTCATTATGCCAACAAAACAGAGAACAGTACCATAAATACATTATTCCCACCAGCAATCTGCTGCCTTAGGAAATTACCAACTTTGCCTGTGGCTAAAACCAGCAGTGCTGTCTGGGAACTGCTCAGCTCCTTCAGCTCTTGTGGAAGAATCTTTTAAGGAAATGGCTTAACACTCTCTGCAGAAAGCCTAGCTGAGGGGAATGCGCTGCTCTGGAGCAGCCCCATGGCTACTGAAGTAACTTCTATGATTACTTGTTTAAGTTTTGTTATTTTAATAATTTCAATCCTATAGCAGTATAAAAAAAATTAAAAATAAAAAATTAAAATCCCATACAATCACCTCAGTTGAACATTAAAAAAGTATGAATGGAAAACAAGTTTATGACAATTCTGCTCATAAGCAGGTGCAATATGAGGGCTTTCTCAGCCCTTGGACATTTTAGGGACAAATCAAGGTTCAGATGAGTCTAACTTAAACCCCTTTTGAACATAAGAAAAAGGCATATGGGCCAAAAAGATGCATGCCAAAGAATGAAGAGGAATCATCAATACTGTTTGTCTGCGATTCAGTGGGAGAGAGTCAGTTCTGCAGAAAGGTTTCAAAAGACCTAGAAAGGTGTTTAACCTGTGGCCTGAAGCAGTAGTATTGGATTTGACAAAGGTACCATGATCTGACTTACAGTTAGCTGAAGTTCATTAAGTCATGGTCTTCTCTACAGGAGTGGATTCCACTGAATACTTTTACCCATTCACGTTTCTGCATACTCAACAATGATACCACACATCATTGTCTGACACAGAACATGGTACAAAACAAAACTCATCTTTGTACTGTGAGGAAGCCACCATATTTTAATAATGGTACTCAGCTCACCTAACTTTAGATGTCAGATATGTAGCCTTGTAATTGTATGCCAATACATCTTGTATAAAAGTTATATATATATGAATAAACATGTCTGAAAATATAAAGTTTATTGTCCACAGACAAAACAAGCATCTTCTGAAGAATACATCCACTTTATTTTAAAGTGTATCATGGGATGAGATGAATCATTCTTTAAACTGTATTTTTCTTGCTGCTGACTGTAAAACCAAACTAGAGTGGCCACCTTAGGTTTAGCTGCCTAATTTTTAAATGTATAAATAACATCAATGGCTCTCACAGATAGATTCTTGCTTTCTCTCCTTAATTTCCCTGAAAGTTTCTTGACTTTCTAAACATTGAAGAGAAAAGGAGAGGTAATGGTGTCTTCATGTGTTTATGGAGAACATCAGACATGCAAAATTACAAGTACAGCTAAAAATGTGTTTCTACATGTTACCATAAGTATCTGAACAGTAAAAATGTGATTTTAAATTTGAGTAGCCAACACCAAATACATTTCAAGAAAGATTCATTGTTACGCTGCTGACTACCCAAGGTAGTGGTTAACCCCCTTTTAAGGCAAATTCTCAAAATAACTCTTTTGTGCATCTCTTAGAGGTTTACATTACAATGTTAAAATGAATTGCCCTATTCTTCCTAGGAAGATCAAGTTTGTACCAAAGAGGTGTAAGAGAAACTGTTTTGCCCAATGGATCTTGAAAAGCTGGATTGTTTATCATGGTAAAGCTTTGAGCAGTTAAGGTAATTTAAATCTAAAGGACTTGATGTGCACCCAGTATACTGGGTAGTATACATTTAGTAGTATACTAAATGGTGTTATCCTGAGGGCACCAAGAAAAACAGAATGAAAAATGGTCTGTATGCATTTGTAAATTTAGATTTAAATATTCATAACTTTATATCTTATTTCTTTTGAGGCTTTGCTGTCTGTCCTTTCTTGATGAGTGTTATAGGCTTGCTAAGTTTGATGTTTCCAGTTTCAGCCATTTGGAGTTAGTCAAGCACAATAATCCCAAATGGAACATATGGAAACATCATTGTATTTTTTCTTACACACATAACTCAGAACTGGCTGAAATGATTCAACCTAAACTTTTCAGACAAAGAAACACCATTGGCCTGAGACCATTACTAGGAGATGCAAGACTATAGAGCACATGTTCAAAAAGCTGTGCACATATTATGTTACAAAATAAATATGTGAGACTTAACTGTTTTGATTGTGTTGCTGAATCACAAATTCATGGTTGCTACACTGTTTTCATACAGCTGTACCTAGGAGGAGTCATTATCAAACTAATTCAAGTTATTGGCATATTTGAAAGAATATAGACCCAGCCATGACTAACAAGTTACTGGAGAAGAAAGGAATGCACTTGAAAACAAAAGTTGGACATTTGAATATAATTTCACCAAGAGCTGGAGTTCAGAGAAGAAAGAGATTCAAACATCAAAAGCATTCAAAATATGTGGGTTTTTTTTTTTTTTTAAAAAAAAGATCTCCAACAACATACTGGTTGCATTTAGCTGTTTGATTCTACAGAAGTGTGTTATAAGAAAACTTATTCACAACATTAAAAGACATTAAAATGTGGACTTTAAATTAGGAAAGAAGCAGTGTGCCTATAGAACATAATAATTCAGGGATACAAAAATTATTAAAAAAAAAACAGAAAAAAAAAGAAGAAAATATTACATTCAAGTAAAGAGAAGAAAACATATTCAGGCTTCAGGATTGGCAATGAATAGACAGCAGTAAAGAAATCTTTTTTGTCAATGCCATCAGTTCCTAAAATGAGGACAACTGCTTCTGATGGAGTGGTATAAACATACCACCAGACTTCAGGAGTTCATAAAGTCCCACGTATTAATACAGCAAACTACAAACAAGGACATTGATTTTTTTTTTAGATGGAAATGATCAAGAACATTTTTATGGATTCACTAATGGGGAAAAGAGACCAGAATCAGCAATATCTTCTGTCTAATTTACTAACTTCTGTGCAGCTGATTCGTTCCTTCAGTATTACATCATGAATAGGGAAAGTGGATTTCTGCTTGATTTCTAAATTTGTGAGTATGCTTTGGTGAAATTGTCACTAGGATTCATTTCTGATACTGTTTCTAAATCTCCTATAAAGCTACGCCTGTCATACTTGAACTCTGTGTGTATGTGAACATGAATCAAGAGGTTATTTCACCATGTGTCTAACTTGTTTTTTACATAAGAGAACAAGTAAGATATAATCACTGAGGACCTTAATGAAGGAACCAGCTGTGAGAGATCATTACTGTAGTGACCTGCAGCATGAGGTTAGACAGAGAGCACAACAAAGAACGTTCATCCTATTTAACTGCAGTTATAGAAGAAAGAAACAGTTTATATATTTGCTGCCTTTTACAGCATCTGTCTGGTCTTAATAATGAGGTTTGCAAAAGATACTGAGGGGTTTTGGGGGTTGTTTTGGGGTTTGTTTGTTTGGTTTTCTAAAGGGTAGAAGTCTTAACAAAGTCTATGAAGACTGGTTCAGTCCTTGATCACTCATAATGCACAAATAAGAGCATCTAATAGGAGTTCAGTGTTCATTTTTTTGGTGAAAGCAACACTCAAATAATGCTGGTCTCTGTTGGACAGGATTATAAATACAAATGAAACGGTAGTATCATTAAAAGTTATCACACAACATTATCCTAAAAGGGGAAAGGGAGTGTGTTATGATCTTCAGAGATTTCAGAAAATAGTGCCTGAAAAATCCAGGAGTTAGATTTGGCCTGTTAATGGCCCAATTGTATTTCACTTTGCTTCCATATCTTAATTTTTCTAGATAGACTTTACAGTTTGTTGTTGACTATTGTTTTTAGAGAACAATTCCTTTTTAGTCATTTTATGGCTTTTTATAATTTGTAGCTACAAAGGTCATTCATAAAAGGTACTGTTTTCTGTGAGGCTAGCAGCGAGTTGTCATTTCTCAGGTATTTCCACTTGGAAAGCACAGAAATGTTTTCTAAAAATGACAGCTCTAAATCCATTCAGTTTTTCCACATAGTTCCTTAAAAGTCCACATACTGCCAAGACTGGGGAGGGAACCCAGGTGGTATCTTCAAGAGCAAATATTACAATAGCTGCTATTGTCTCAGTTAAAAAAAAAAAAAAAGAAAAGCAGCTACTACTTAGGTAGCGGAAGAAATTACCCACTATTGTTGATCATCTTTCTGTTTATTACTTAATGATTTCCTACAGATGTAGTCCATGTGAAAGCAATCTTCAGCCAGAGTTCAAACCATACTGTTATTGTGTTCAGGGCACTTAGAGATGCAAATAATTGTCCTTGTTTAATAATGCTCCATGGAAAATGTATAAATGTGTACAAATACACTGGTGTGCAGGTTTTCCAAATTTCTAACCTAACCCACTCTGTTTGCAGAAAAAAGACTGTTCATAGGGTTCAGTCTGCTACCTGAGATTGAAGCTGTATGTGTTGAATGAGGTGACCTCCTGAAGTAACTTTATCTCCTACCAAGACAATTTAAAGGAAGCCTCTATCCACCCTACTCAGTTGCCTGAAGTTAGGCAGACAGAAACCATTTCTGGAAGCGTTCAGAGACACTAACCATTCTCCAATACTCAGAGAGGGAGTTTGTGTTAAAATGCAAAACTAATTATAGGAAATTATTATGTTTGTTCTATACAGAACGTCAATTTAAACTTTCACATACAAAGAATGGTGAGAACATCAGAAAAAAGACCTTTTTCAAAGTAAAATATGTGTTTGATTAGACCTGTGAAGGAAATACACTTCCCATCTTTTGAAGACTTTCCAGAGAGAAAAGAATACAAAAATATGCAGATAATATGATATTCATCTCTTCATCCCTGAAAAATTTTAAGGTTTTTGTGAAGTAGATGAGCAAACAAGCCCACTGAAAATAAAGTAAGACCAAAATCATTTAATTCAGAAATTAATGACCAAAGTTCAATTTCTATTTTCTCTCTATGACTAAATAATATATACCTAGTGTAGCAGGTCAAAAAGGGGAATTAAGCTGTTGTCAAATAGAGTTTCTTCAGTCAGCTGAGGAACAGAGCTTACTTCAAATGCAGAAGAAAGAGCCTCCAAACAGTGACCACGATGAGGCACAGACATTTCTGACACATGAAGTTGGTGTCACAACCATTTACATATTGGATACTGTTGATTATATTCAAGTATATGTTGAACATCCAAAGGCTGTTCTTGCTAATGTCCATGGAGATGCATGACTAGAAATCAACTCAGGCTTCAAGAATGCTAGATGAATTTTTTGTTAGTTACTGTTAGTTTTGTTGCTGCAGACAGAAAAATGTTTTGGACTTTGGACTTCAGAATTAAATATATTATGATTTACGTTCATGTACGAAAGGGCATCTTTTTCTTTTTGATGGAATCAGGAGAGTAATTGACCTACAATGCATTAATGTGTCAGGTGTGAAATGTTTGTAAGCTAGGAGTTTGACATCAGGTACATTAAAACGTCAGCAAAACTCAGGCTTCTTTCCCAGATAGCTGAAAAATTAAAGAAGACCAATTCTTGTGGTGTCATAGAAGGGGTGCTCCTACATTTTAACATAATGCATAGAAAGCATGAAAGCAACAGATAGACTTTGTAAATAGCTATGTAAATAGGCAGTGAAATTTTAAAAAAGATCAAGTTTAAGGATCTGAGGGGACCTCCTTTAGGGAAAAGAGGAACTCTTTTCCTGTGAAATGGTCTGATTTTATTTTCCTTGTTTCTCCTAAGCCACAAAGAAAACAAACAAACCAAAAATTTAGGCTGTTCTTGTTAGAAATGCAGAAGAAATAATACCATAGAAAGCCACAAACTTAGAGTTTGTGGGTTTTATTTTTCAAGTGTATAATATTTCCTAGAACAGCTCTAAAATAATCATTCAAATGTGCACACTCAGTGAAGGAACAGATATTTAACTGGCTTATCCTCATCTATCAGTCCACAGTTTTTCTGCATGTAGAGAGTTAATATCACATTAACTCAAATTATCCACAGATGGTGGATCCTGGATGGTGTACTAGGAAAAGAGACAATTTAATTCCCATGATCCATGACCATGCTTCTTGTTTTGTTTTTCTTTATATATACTTTTTTTTTTCTTTATTGTTGAATGACATGAGGTATAAACTAAAATAAAGTGAATTAACATGTGGAGCCCCTAGATAGTTTTGAAAACTTACATCTAAGAACTATTTCCCCATGACAACAAGAAATTATTCTCCAGACTATTTCATATGTTCCACAAAATTTGTTTCACTTTGACTAACTTTACTTTTTTTTTATTTTCTAAAAGTAAAAATGCTTTGTACAAATACTCTTGACCCATACTGTAGCCTGCTCTGTAAGTATGTAGTGAACATTTTCTCTCTTGTAATATCATTTTCTTTAAGCTAACTGAAGGAAAACCAGACTATATGGCAATGGCTTATTTTTTTCTATGCCTATCATCTTAGGAAATGCTGTTCTTATTCATACATGTTCTTACCTTTATTTATTTATTTATTTATTTAAGCATATATACAAAATTGACTTTATATTACATTATCAAGCCTGGCTTCTCTTAGACAAATAGAACAATGCCAGTGTTCATGGAAGGAGGGTAGAGTGGGGAGGAGAGGGGAATGCAGAAGGAACAGGGGGCTGGAAGGAAGAAAAGGGTCCTGCTGTTTGGTAAGCAGCCTGCTGGGAAATCTCAAATCAAATTATTTTGAAAGGAAGTGTTATTAAAAGTAACTTTAATCCTTCTAGCCAGACGGCTCATAAAAGCATACAATTAAGTCAAACAAATGACAAGAGCACTTTCTCTCCTACCTGTTTCCCCCTTCAGAGAGTAATTACTGCAGGGTAGTCTTGTCTCGTTTTGTGCAAATAACAGTGGAGTGCTTGAACGAGGTGCCAATTTCCCCCTCCCCAGCCCAACCCCTTTTGTTCACTCCTACCAACACTATCCTGGCTAACATACACAGCCAAGAACAAAGGGGTGAATTTCAATATTTCCTTTTTGTGCAAGGTTAATTGAAAATCAAAAAGTGACTTTTTGAATGTCATATTAGAACTGTTAGTGCATCAATTTTCTTCAGTTTCTTGTCACTGCAGGAGAGTAGAAGAGGCAGAGGCATACATTTGAAAGGGAGTTAGTGAGAGAAGAAAGAATGAAAAAGAGAGAGAGACAGAGGAAAGAAGGAGGGAAGAAAGAAGGAGGGAAGAAAGAAGGCAGGAAGATTATTTTTTATTATTATTTCAGGTAAGGTTGACATCAAATGAAGGTTGTTTTCAGAAGTGTCCTGGTGTTTCCTTTTTTTCTGCCATTTTCTTATTTGGGACCACATTTAAGAGTGTGTGAGGTAAGCAGCAATCTGTCATGGTGAATCTTTTAGATGGCAAAGAAAGAAAGTGTCAATATTTACCATTCATCATTTACTGTCCATAGTTGTTTCCTGATAAAATTAGAAAAAAGATAAGAATGAGAAATCTCTACATGTTTTATCAGGGACTTAAACTGTGGGAAATGATCACTCTATTTTTCTTCTCTGGAAAATGACTGAAGCCTCGGTGCTTTTTCTATTTCGATGATAAACTGTTCAGGTCTAGGATAGTCACTCATTAGATATTTGCAAGGTGTCTTGTTCACCTGGGGCCTCTGTCTCTGTTAGAAGTTATACAGGCTGCTGAAATAGAATCAATTAATTACAAGGCAATGGAGAAACTTGCATTAGTGGAATTCATCTTTGTGAAGAGTATGCACACCAACTTACATATTCAGTATAAAGATTGCAAAACAATTATGCACCATCTTGAAAGTTGTGAATGTCACGGCAGCAGTGGAGATCACTTCTACTCCCGAGGCTGAGGGTGGATTCAGATGGGTCCCTCTTCTTCATATGGGGTCAAAATTAAATAATTGGTGGCAACATTAGAATAAAACATGATGCTACTTTAATATTGTGTCCTTATGGACTCAAGTTTCCATCATTAATGTATTGAATTCAGGTATTTTATATTATCCTACATTTACAATGAAAGCAACATAAAGAAAATTCTTTTTCATTGGTGATTGTGCAGTGTTTAATACAATGAGATAAATTAGTAACAATTGAAAATATTATTTCCCATTGTAACTTCTGCTGCAACTCAAATTTTCTGACTTCTTTATGGCATTTTCTTTCAGCAAAACCTGTGTAGAGTCTTTAAAGAAGTTCAGTGAAAATAATCCTCTCCTGCTTGTTGTGAATTTCCCCAGAGTATGGGACTTTTAAAGATGAAAATCTGTGTCCTAATCCAAAGCTCATTAATACCAACTGAACTCTTCTTACTGAAGTTTAGAACTGCTTTTTAGCAAATACTGTTATCCTAACTCATTAACTGTTCTTTCTCTTTTATTTAATATGGATTTGCAATAAGAAATTCTCTACAGAAAAAAAGTAGAATCAGGCCAAAATTGGCACATGAGCTTTGTATTTTTGCACATCCTATCTGCCCTCCAATCTGCATTCTCCTCCCCTACTTAGATGGAGAGTTTCACCCAGTCCTGCTTTGTCCAGCAAACAATTTTTATTTGCTTTCTCGCAGAGATTATTTTGTTGCTGTTGCTGTATTCAAAGTATGTGTTTAATCCATCCAAATTTGCCATCAGAAGTGTCAAATGCCTCTGCTTAAAGCTGAGTAAATGCTCGGTCATGCCAAACTTGAAGCTTTCAGTACATTGCTGAAACCAGCTGTGACCCATTACTAAAGCAGAAGCATTTGCTCCCAAGACTGCTGACTGCATGGAGCATATACATCCTTTTAAGGTTTGTCAGGACAGCAACAGAGCTTTTTTTTTTCTTTTTTTTAAAAGCCTTTTTAATTTTGTGTAGACAGTTCTAAAAGCAGCTTCCTAGGGGCTGTCTGATCGCACAATCCTCTTAGTCTTTCTTACTCTGTAGGAGGGCCATCATATTTCCTGCTCTCAGTCAGTAGTTGGCTTTTCTCTCTTCCCTCTGTGTAATGACTGGAGTCAAGAGGCCAGCACCTTACCCACCTCCAGAGATGATGTTATAGCTCAAACTTTAAAATGAGATTTTTTTTTTCTTTCTGTTTTCTTTCGGTTCACAATTTTCAGGCAAAATCTCCATTCAATTCTACTCATTAGAAATAGTTGAAGTGATGACTTTCTATTTATTATCTTGGTCCCAAAACAATTCATTTATTTTCTACAAATGGAAAATAAGTCCTTTCATTCCAGCTTCATTTCTAGGTTCAGTTGTGACACAGTTCCCAGGTGTTATTTCTGCTTTAGTGCAGCTTTCTACATAGCAATGCCATGAAAATCTACATCTAGCATGAAGTATGTAATATTTCTGATTCTTAAAAACAAACCAGATAAACTTTTCCTCTAAAAAACTTCCATAAAGTTACATTTCTGTAAAATAATAGATACAGGATTAAATAACACCTCTCAGCACAGGAAAAATTCTTTGTTTGCCTATACATTTTGCACTTGTGATATGCCATTTGCCCTGGGAAGAATACATTTTGAAAAGGTGGTGTATATTAAATTGATAGTATTCTTCACATCATTCCGTCTCCATTGTTAAGCTGCTTTGAGAAAAAGTAATGACAATTTTATATTTTCTTTTTTTTTTTTTTTTTAAGTGTGAGGTTACACATTCATCTGAAACTTTTAAGTGGATACTAAGCTTTGATAAATCCTCATAAAACAACAGACTTCAGTGACTAAAAGAAAAGAAATCGAAATGAAAGCAAAGAGTGTTTTTTGTCCCTGGAAGCAGTGAGGATGGACAAGATCTTTACATATATTTTGATCATGGGATAATTATGAGATACTTTTTTGATGGAGCTATGAACAGTCCAGCATAGTTCTAGAATGGATCAGAGATTTTTTTTTTTCATTTCATACAGAAATAGAATTTTTAATGTTACAGTACAAGGAATTGGTAAGATCTTGTCAGGAATACTGCAAGAAATTTCTTACGCCTGTGGACTTAATCAAGGGACTTAAGCTGGACCAGGTAAAGAAGGGACTATAAGCATATTCAGAAGGATGGAATGGAACATGCATGAGGTCCAATTTCCAGGTACATGTCAAGACAGAGAGCATTTAAGTTGAGAATAATTAAGAAAATTTAAAAAGATAAGAACTGATGATGAATAAAGGGAGACTGAAATTTTAAGGTTTCTACTTATCTAATAGTATTTTTAGTAGTAATAGCAGCAAGAGGAAGAAGAACCTGGCTTGGTTTTGATGGAAAACAATAAGTACATAGAAGGAACTGCAGTGTAATTCCCAAAGTCAGAAAATAATTTTTGTCTTGTGAATTCTTGGGCTTCTCTGGTGTCTCAGAGGAGTCTGCGTTGCTAATTATTTCCACTTTATTATATCTTGTGAATGCCAGGCCTTAGGAACTTTGTTGTTTGCCTAGCAGGGTCAGAAAAGATTTTCCCTTCTATAGCCCATTCATGAATAACTTAACATGTTTTCTTTTGTTTCTTGTTTTTCTCTGATACATTGGAAACAAGCTCCAGGTAACAGCTCTGGGATGAGTGCATCACAGGTTTTAGTTTTTAAAATCTCTCAGGTGTCTGTTTTATAAATTTATGATGTGCACCTAAAGTTAACTAACCATAAGATTTGGGGTGAGGAATGATTTGCCAGGTGGCCCACCTTACCATGGATTTTAGCAGGGAAGGCTTATCTTTCTCTGTAGCATGGGTTTGTCTCCTCAGATATCTAAGAATTTTACTAAACTTATTATTAGGTAACCACACTATTTAAGAGCTTGGAAACCGCCAATGCCTACAATCTCTCCTGCTGTATTCCTGAGTCAATTATAAATGTGGCTTTCAGTCTGATATTTAGTCTGTCTTCAAAGCATCTATAGAAGACTCCTTCCCATATGCTCATTATGCAGAGCAACAAACAGATGTCTTGGGTGAAGCTGTATTGTCCTCTCCTATTATGGGCACAGGTGATGCAGGTGGTCTTGCCAACCTCTGCTATGGGTACCCTGGCACCTCCTGCAGGGGGAAAAAGAAGGGGTGGTGTTTCTGAATTTATTTTCACCCTGCTGACATCTTAACACTTCAAAGTGCCAGGACAACTAGTCCAACCTATCCCATTTATACAGAACACTTGAAAAGAGTCCTTAACCTCTGTGAAGATCCAAGTTTTTACCCGGAAAGAACAGCCAGAAGCTCATAGATCTCCAGACTAGGGGATCTGGACCTTTCACTCCTCTACAGGGTGTTACTATAAAAGACATAATCTGTTTATCTGCTAGGTGCTATATTAATCTGCAACAATATAGGAAAAAATAGTTTGTTAAATATATGGATACTGGGAGAACAGATTTTTTTTTCTTTTCCTTCGCTGTATATCAATTGATGGGCAGTTGCTGGGTTTTTCACGTTGCATTCACTCAGACAAAACAGCAAAACAGGCCTTGTGTCTACACTGAAAAGCTCCTTCAGTCACAGATTGTCCCAGAAATGCAATTACTGCTCAGAAAAGTCACTTTCAGAGGGTAGGATAGCTGTGACTTAATTTCTTAGTAATAATTATTAGACTAGCAAAGAATTTGCTGCTTGGCAATTTAAATAGTTAAGCATTTTTTACATTTGTACACTTTTACTGCAAAACTTGATTGCCAGAAATAAGGCTCCTGGGACTCAGAATCAGTAGATATTCACCCGGTATAGTAGAACAAGATGTTCCTACTGGAAGCACAAATGCAAGCAGCTTGTGATTGAAGTGATAGGTCTGAAAGTACTGTGAAGGGTCTCTATCATGAATAAGAAAAAAGCATATTTACAAAAACTTTCTAGAGCTACTCTGACAAACTTTTTTTTTTTTTCCTAGACATGTTTTGAGTAACTTGCTAGTATGCAAGCATGTTTCTCACTCCCATCTTCTCATCCAAAAGATCAAAACCAGGACTCCATCCAATTCCTTCCTCTTGCAGTAAAGGAGGTAAGTTTAAACACTGATGATAGAAATAAATAGTCTTAGTGGACCACTGTTTTATAAAGGGTGTTAAGATTGTAAACTGACAGTTTAAAACTGTAATGGAAATAATGTTAGTATAGTATTTATATTATAGGTTTGGAAGCTGAGGTTTAATACATTATGTATACCACTATGGTGAAGAGGTTGGTTATCTTTAAATCATTGTAAATATTTTTGCTTGAGATAGTTACTAGATAAAGTTTACTACATTCAGATATTCCACTGTAGTCAGAGCTTACTTGTCTTGAGATTTTTTCTGTGACTTTCCTAAGGAGATAGGAATTTGAAACATACATCCTGAACATTTTTCTCTGTCTCCACAGATGAAAAAATGAGCAAAAAATTGACATACAGCCTGAAAAAAAGCTATGGCTAATTTTTAGACATGTTCAAGTTCTGCATCCCTTTAGAGATATATCTGAATACCATGAAAAATGAAAACATTCCAAATTTTCCAAGGAGTGGAATAAATTCTGTCCTGAGGACCAGAGGCAGATTAAAGTAATAGTCCATGAGGAAATTGTCAGAGGGCATCCACCAAATCGCTGTTCCCATGATCACATTGTAGCAAGAGTAGGAATGGAAGAGAAATGACTGTTTCTAGGAATAAGTGAAGCTCCCCAGGGATTAAAATTTTCCAGCTCACCCAGGGACATTTGTATTTTCTTCTTGGCAAACCAAGATCATATTCCCATAGAAGAAAGCCATTGCTATCACAAGCCTGGTACATAAAGGTGACCCAAAACTTTCATTTAGTCTGTATCCTTGGAGTGGTTAGACTATCCTTTCTAGACTGGTGTATAAGCAGTGCCAGAGCAGTGGACAAATGTTTGAAGAAAGGGAATCATCTTAGGAAAGTTGCTGAAGTAATCTTCGGAGGAAAAGCAAAATGTGTTGCTAAAAGCCCTGATTAGATCTGCTGTTGTCAACAAGCATAGCACGGCCACTGACATCAGTCCCTGCCCTTGGCCCTCCTCTAGGCTTTCAGACCAGTAATGGAACATCTCATAGGTTTGAATACTGCCTTTGCTATGGGACATTTTCTGGTCCTCTGTGTCATGAGTAGAAAAATAATTCTCCTTCTTTGGCACATTCAACATTGCACATGACTAAAGAAATGTGTTAAATAATACTTCTGAATTCTTAAAAAATATAAGCAATAAACACAAAGGATTAGTTAAATAGCTAGATACAGATCATACCTTGTAATTTTCTAATCATCATTTCAAGAAATAAGGCATGTTTATTCACAGTGGCCTGCTCTGAGTATAACTTTGGTTAATGATATCAAAAGTTTTCCTTTCTTGTTTGTTCCTCATTTAACTTTCTGAGTTAGGAACATATTTGTTCCTAACACACCCATTTATATGTTTACAATATCTTCTGCAGAACCAGAAACTATTACGTATCTACATAACTCAGTCTTTTTTTTTGTTCAACAAGTATAATTAATTTGTGTTAGACATGTACAGTTTCTAATCCATTAATACACATACTAGTTTTGGTGCCACTGAGGATCTATTTAATGTTTATAAATATTACAGATCAGAAAACTGCAATTTCAGAAATAATCAGAAATTAGTATTATGGTGTTTACAATCAATCACTGATTTTTCTTGGGTCAACTTGTTCAACTTGTTCATCAATGACCTGGATAAGGGGACAGAGCGTACCCTCACCAAGTTCGCTGATGACACAAAACTGGGAGGGGTGGCTAGTACGCCGGAAGGCTGCGCTGCCATTCAGCGGGACCTGGGCAGGCTGCAGACTTGGGTGCAGAGGAACCTGATGAAGTTCAACAAGGGCAAGTGCTGAGTGCTGCATCTGGGGAGGTAGAACCCCATGTACCAGTACAGGCTGGGGGCTGACCTGCTGGAAAGCAGCTCTGCCGAGAGGGACCTGGGAGTCCTGGTGGATGACAAGCTGACCGTGAGCCAGCAGTGTGCCCTTGTTGCCAAGAAGGCCAATGGTATCCTGGGGTGTATTAAGAGGAGCGTGGCCAGCAGGTTGAGGGAGGTTATCCTCCCCCTCTACTCTGCCCTGGTGAGACCCCACCTAGAATACTGTGTCCAGTTCTGGGCTCCCCAGTTCAAGAAAGATGAGGAACTCCTAGAAAGAGTCCAGAGGAGAGCAAATAGGGTGATAAAGGGACTGAGCCTCTCCCCTGCGAGGAAAGGCTGAGGGAGTTGGGCTTGTTCAGCCTGAAGAAAAGACTGAGAGGTGACCTCATCAATATGTACAAATATCTTAAGGGTGGAAGTCACGAGGATGGAGCCAGACTCTTTGCAGTGGTGTCCAGTGACAGGACGAGGGGCAATGGGTACGAACTGAGACATAAGAGGTTCCAGTTGAATATGAGGAAAAACTTCTTTAGTCTGAGGGTGATGGAGCACTGGAACAGGCTGCCCAGGGAGGTTGTGGAGTTTCCTTCTCTGGACATATGCAAAGCCCACCTGGACGAAGACCTGTGTAACATGCTCTAGGAGAACCTGCATTAGCAGGGGGATTGGACTAGGTGATCTCCCGGGCTCCCTTCCAATCCTTGTGATTCTGTGATTATAAAAACTGTAGTCTTATTCAGTTTGGTAAAATCCAGGTGGTTTTAACTCTGTGGTTTGTCCAGGGGTTTATATTCTTTGAATGAATTTTGCTTCTGTGAAATTTGCTTGTAATCATTCCTCATTTGATTGTGATGTGGTCAGCATTCACTGCAGCTATTACAAACTATACACCCATACATTAAGAGTGTGGTAAATATTATTGTTCCATTTACCCATCATGGACTATTTCTAAGTTGAAGGCATTCAAATGAACAGCCAGAAAATAAAAAGAAGATTGAAGAGAATCACATTCACCTTTTTGTCATCAAACAGACTCCAAAAAATATGGAAAATTTTATTTGTTTTACCTCTAAGGGTCTTTTGCTTTTTCTGTCAAAAGAAGTCTTGAATTTAACTGTTGGAGGTTGAGCTTCAGTTAATGCTTTCTTTAAACTCTCTATATTTAGCCATAATTATGAAGGGTCAGGCATAGGAGCAGAAAGATAAGAGACAAAAGAGAAACTGAGGAGTTGGAGATGGGTATTTCAAAGCCATTCTGGTTGTCTTCTGAAGAGACTTAAAGCATGTTAGTTCATTCAAAAGTGCTTTAATTTATGTGTCATGTTTTAACCCGGCTGGCAACTCAGCACCCCGCAGCCGCTCGCTCACTCCCCCCTCCCTCAGTGGGATGGGGGAGAGAATTGGGAAGAAAATAAAAGGTTAGAGCCGAGGGCTGAGATAAAGACAGTTTAATAAGAGAAAATAATAATAATAGTAATAATGAGAATGATAACAGAATATACAGAATATACAAAACGAATGAGGCACAATGCAATTGCTCACCACCCGCCGACCGATGCCCAGCCCGTCCCGAGCTGTGATCACTCCCCCCGAGCCACGAGCAGTCCCCGAGCCGCGAGCAGTCTCCCCGCGACCGACTGACTGACTAACTCCCCCCGAGGATGACTTTATATGGTATGGAATAGCCCTTTGGTCAGTTTGGGTTAGCTGTGCTAGCTGTGCTGTACTCCCAGCTTGTTATGCACCTGACCGAGCAGGAGAAGCTCAAAAAGTCCTTGAGTAGTCTGAGCACTACTTGGCAACAGCTGAAAACATCAGTGTGTTATCAACATTCTTCTGGTACTAAATCCAAACCACAGCACTATGCTAGCTACTATGAAGAAAATTAACTCTGTCCCAGCCAAAACCAGGACATTATGCCATCTCCTTCTTTACTGCAAGACTTGTCTTAGGCAGTGAATGAGAAATGTATTGCTCTTTCAGGGTTTGGCATGGCTGTTGTGCTATTTCCTTCATATTGGTCTCTGAGCAGATTCCAGATAATATTTTTTTTTTCATCATTTTGAGAGTTCACATATGCATGGCAGACAAAATCAGATCCCATACTGGCAAAGTGGATCCCATTCTCTGCAATGGTTCAAATTACTCTCAGTGTTCAGTTTTCAAAGATACTGCTACATGAGTGCAAGGATAGCTGGAAGGGGACTCCCTAGTTTGTATATATTTTCAGGTGGTCTGCAGTAGAATTAAGGTAAGTCTTTGCTTATGCTGCCTGTATCTTTTATTTATCAGTTACAGTTGGCCTTGCCTCAATTTTAGCCATCAACTTGCCAGCTGTCTAGTTAAAACTTATTATTTGTGCCCCATTTAAAGTCAAAACAGAAAGATGAGCACTCCCAAAAGATGTGTCACTCCATATATCTTAGGCATCTAATCTAGCATTTAGCTTTCTTTGTTCACTGGAGACAAAGCTTAACCAAGTGTCTTAGAACAGCCATCTTCTGCATGTATGATGTTAAGTAACATGAATGTAAACATCTTTTAATAATTCAGTGAAAAGTTATATCCCTAGATATATTTTCATTGAATTCAGTGGGGTTTGGGGTTAGACCCTAAGGATCCCCTATGGTTTTCTGACATTATCTTTTTTTTCCCCAAATAGTTTATAATAATGCTGTTAAGTGTTGTACCCCTGAACATGTATACTGAGATCCTTTTTCCACTGATAAGAGCCTGATGCTAATCAGAATTTTCTGTATATTACTAAAAAACATTTCTAAGCTTTACTTGGATACTGCTCTTTTATCCTGAACAGCAATGCTTTCTGCAGATATACTGAGGAAAGTAGGGATAAATAATTTGATACCTCAGGATGCATTTCTGCATAATTTGATATCTCACTTCCAAATAGTCCCAAAAAGAAAAATAGGAAAATATGTCTTGTCTTTGAGTAAGATCTAGAATGTGTAGTTATTGACAGAGTTTCACTGACCTGTTTGGAGCAAAGGTATTTTTTAAGAAAAGTAAGGGTTTGCTTCATCATTTAGGCACTCATTGGGTCTTATCAGAGATTTTTATCATAGACATGTTATGATGATTCAAAGTAGCTGAGCATTTCTGAACATTTGCAGAGGTGACTTACCCTTTAAGTCTTCAAAAAGAACAACATATCTTCTGACTATGGGGTAGATTTCTTAATTTCTTGAATAACTGTTGGGTTTATCCTTACTCAGACATAACCCTACATAGAGCCCAAGATACAATAGAAACAGAGGACATATCAGAGATTTAAATAAAGGAAAAAAAAAATCCAAAAACCCTTTCTGAGGAGTTATCCTTGGTGGGAGACTGCAAATCAAAGCTTTCTGGTTAGGTTTTTATTCCAATTTAATGTTGAAATATTGCTTTCTTTTTGATACCTGAGTTTGGGAGTATTTTTTATATTGCAGTTTAATATTTGTCGTTGGTATACAAATTAGTAATTTAGAATTTCACAGAAACCTGATACATTGGGACACACTGGAAAACCACATAACCCAATAGTTGAAGTGAAGTCTTGAAAATAATCAGATTTGCTTACAAATGTATAGCATCTATCATATCCCTGGAAGTCTCTGAGATGGAAACTTGGTAACAGGTCTGATAGCATGAATTTGCTTATGACCTCTTCAACTCAAGCATTACTTTTTTCTCCTTAAATTGAGCTAGTGAACTCCTGAGTGTTCAGCAGTGTGGCTGCAGTTCAGATGAAAAATCTCAATTTTTTTTTGCCCTTTTCATGAGGGTCACATTATAACTCCTTGTTTTGCAACGTAGTTTTGAAACAGGAGGGATAGGTAGACAATGTTGTGTTTCTGCTTACTTAGTTATACAACCAAGATGGAATAGCTTTTTTAGAAAAGCATGGCTTAGCAAAGCAAGGCAAGAAACTTCAAATATGTCCAAATCTGACTGTCTGTGCCTATCTTTTCATCAACAGATGCCAAAACTTAATGCTTAACTAAAAGCCAGACTTTGAAATCAAGGGATAGCAGAGCAAACCAACTTTTGTATTCTCAGAGTTAATTTGATGCAGGATATTGGTTCAATCTACAGTAAAGAGGAAGCATTTCAAAAGTGCATTTCAAAAAGAGAAAAAAGTTCTTGAAAGCCTCATACTATTGAGAACAGGAATGTGACTTGTCTGTATTAGAAAAGCATCCCTGTTAAGAATATGTTTCACTTAAAATTTAACCACAAAAATGTCAGTGAAAATCTAATGGTTCCAGAGCTTCAAATAAGTGAAATGGAATGGGCATGAGTTGAAAAGGGACACTTTTAGGCAGTGCACCTTATTCCCATCATTTTCTTAGCGCTCTCCTTTTTTCCAGACCCCTTTCCAAGGCACGTATATGAGCTGGGAACTAGGTTATGACAATCTTATGTCAGAAGATGCTTTAAGCACAAGTTCACTGTATAATCAAAGGAAAGTGGCTTACTTGATGGAAAGTAGCTTGTATCTCCAAATCCTGGCTCAGGAGTTTGACTCATGTTTTTTTGCTGAATATAATTCCAGTGGGGGAAGGATAAAGACCTGATTTCCTTTGCTGGGATACAACTATGTTTCTGATCCATGACTGTATTGCTAAGTGAAATATTGATTTGTGAAATCTGGACTGACCTCTGCTTCTCCTTAAGCTACTCTTCAGTACAGGATAAAAAGGTGAAAACCAGAGAGAGGTTACAAAGGAAGTGGCAAGGCTTGGCTGTATACATGCACTATCCCCCTGATAAAAGAGATCAGTTAAAAAATTTTGAACAAAAACACTGACTTTGCCATTACGGTGAAAGGGCTGCATGGGAAGAAGTAAGTGCTTTGAGAAAGGCACTGTATTCACAGTCATAAAGAATTATATGTTTTTTATATTCATCAAACAATTGGCATAGAGAAAACCAGCAAACTTCCTTGAGAAATGTCTGCTGCTCAATCCTTTTCAGAACTACCTTAGCTTTCCAAATGTATGGCAGATATAGTAAGTCTGTTTACCATACCTCTTCTCAGGCCTAGATACTGTACCCACCCTGTAGTACTTCATGCAAACCAAAAGGATTGCACAAATCCCATGAGTCAGTCCTAACTTTCTTTCCTGAGCCTACCAGCAAAGGTTTTAACTAGCACTGAAGAACCTGGATAAAGTGTTAGCAAGACTTAGATCAAGGATTAGATTTAAAGGTTAGTCTCAAGGTGTCTTCAGATCCTAAATTGACACCAAGATAGAATTTAGGTACCACAAGTCCAAAATATAAGACTGGAAAACCTCTGGCCCATGTCCATTCAGCCTTTAGTTTCTCATTTTATATCAAAGTCCTCCTGATTGCATCTGGGAAGCTTCTCAGTCTATCTAGGTCTGACTTTGCCTCCACAGAGACATTTTAGCACTCTGCTCACAAACAGCTGCTTTGCCCAAGTTGCCATCTGATCAGATCATGCTCTGGAAAGCTGACAAAACAATGATGTTTTTTCTCCCAAAATGTAAATTTGGTTACTTTATTTAAAGTGCAAACATCTGAAACTGTGTGGGTTCAGATTCTTTTTCAAGCCTACAACTGGAGCATGGCCCAAAATGGGATTGAAAGGAACAGGAGAGGAGGGTGATAAGGAGATGGGTATTTCCTGCCTTCCTCTTGAAGCTGTGTTATTTTGCAGTAAATTTCTGCTTCCTAGGCTACAGACAGAGAAGAAAGGTGACCTATTTTTTGTATATCTAGGAGCCTTTCCACTCTTGCCAATGAACATGGAGGGATGGGAAGCTGTGATTTATAGAACACATACAAAGACATACAGATTAATATGAAAATATATGTTAAAAAATTAAACATTTGAAAATTGAACACTGCAGTGCTTCGCCTTCCAGTTTTTGGAGTTTGAAATGTAATGAAGTTTCAATGAAGTGCTTGCATTGCCTCCACTGTTAAGGATGTGAGAAAGCCAAAGCATCCAAGGAGACTCCAGGAGCCCAGGATCCCTCCTTCCTGGTTGTTGCATCCTCACCCACTGCATGTTCAGAACCTGAAAGTCTCTCCCTCCCCATCCAATAGGTGTGCCTACTGCTGTTTCCTTTTGTGGGTTTGACCAGCAGCCAGGCTGAGAGTGTATTACACACACACACACACACACACACACACAGAGGAAGCAGACAGAGGGACTGGCCACAGACTGCCACAGGCACAGCACTACCTTTAGTGCTGCTCACATGCACACCAACAACATTCATGCAAAACTTAAATATAGAAAGCTCAGTCTTATTCTGCCTCTCCAGCTGATCAGGATTGAAATTCACACACACAGTCTATCTCTATTTTCACAAATACTCATATTCACAGTCGTTCAAATACCAGCACGGCCTATAGGTTGTTTAATGTATAGGTCCATCCAGTACGCAGGTTTCCTCCTACTCATTGGCTAGTCCAGCTTGAAGTCAGAATATGAAGAGATGCATGTAATCACCCAATCATCTCACAAGCATCCCCACAATCAGGGATCCCTTGAGTATTAGCACAAGCTCTCAGTCTACCTAGTATCAATGACCTGGACCCCCTACTCACCCCTGCCTCAAACTGCACGTCTTTGAGGATGCAGGTATCCTCCTACTCACCAACTAGTTCAGTCTGAAGTTACATACATGCAGGCACCATTAACTGGGGAAAAAATAAATAAGCCTATGTCTTTCTAGTTTCTGGCTTTAGACCTCTCAGGCATACACATACACAGCTACAGACATATAGACCTATGAGCCCTGTCATCAGTGGCCCTTTTCCCAGCCTCTCATAGCCAAACAACTCTTGCACACTGGTCTTTCTGTATGCTGATACCTAGATCTATGGGCCCCATGACCCTCAGCCCCTTTGCCAGTCCCTGGCACTTCGATCTTGGAGCACTCACATGTAGGACAGAGAATAAAATTGCACAGGTGAAAATAGTCAAGAAAGTACTTAATAAGAAGGTAAGGCAGAGTGGTCTGATCAGGCACAGGGCTCCATCAGACAAGTACACAGACTGGCAGCTCACTGGCAGGTGGCTGCTGCTTTTATCTGCCCTCCTGTTTTCCTGCATTTGCTCTTCCCCCATCCATCCTCAGATACCCTTTCCCCCACCTTTGAAACTTTCACTAATCATCCTGTGACAAGTTTTGCAGAGTTCCACAAGTCCCTTCTCATATCTCGTAATACGCATGTCACTCTTGAGTCTGCCTTTTCAGGTTGACCCTCTCCAAGGCTATGCCTAAGTAGTTTCAGCCAGTGGCTGAAGAACTCAGATCTTCATTATTGTCTCCATTACCACCTGTTTGTTAGCTCTATGTGTCTGTGTGTTTAATTTACCACTTTTCTTGTTAATTGTTATTTCTTTTATACTGCATAGTCCTGAACAAAGTAACTTAACGAACAGATGCTCTCACATGCTGCTTGCCCTCATGTATACACCAAATAGAAAGAATGAAACTTCACAGACAGGTACTAACAGTAGCTATACACTGAACAGATGATAAGTGTGGTTAGCAAAGTTAGAACAAAGGGAGAACATCAAGAACTGTTGACAGGAGTGAAGATTTGACCCTTCTCTCATCCCATTCCATACTGCAGGGCACCAACATCCATCCTGTTGGGAGTCTAAAGTCTAGATACATCCTTTCCTAACACACTCATGCCCTCAGAAAGAGACTAAAGAGGATGAGGTGAAGTACTAGGGTGTGCTGAATGGAAATAAACTGTATGCCACATTGCTACAGTGGAGACAACTAGGTTCCCTTTTCAGTTAGTACAAACGAGTAAGCATTTTTAGAGTATGTTTCATCTGTTTCTATACTACATCTTTAAAATATCTCATATAGTCAACACTATGAAATCAGATCACCAGAAGATGATTCATTTGATGTATTTGTGCATTTGTCAAAGTATGATACTCAGGAAATCATTCTCTAGGGGTAGTAGTTCTCTCATGCTATAAAGGAGACAAGAAAACTCTCTCAGATATAAAAATTCATGATATGGTTATCAACAGGCAGGTAGTATGGTTCTTATGGTGGATACCCACAACGTTTGTTTTGAAGAATTGATTAGGCTTAACTTTTAAAGGCTGAATTTACATTGTAAGTTTATATAATTTCCAATCAGTGAGAGATAATTAATCTACCCACAGAGACACTGTAGCTGGCAGTTTAGCTGTCTTGGGGAAGCATGTTTCCTATTCAGATGTCTATGTACCTACTGACCTTCAGAAATATTTTCTTTATATATAGATATTTTGCCTTTGCTGGCAGTGTGTTATAGGTTGCAGTATGGATCTCCTGTCCTGTCCAGGTGAGAAGCAAGGATAGTTAAGACAAAACAATGAAGTATTAACAGTGGTTTCTTGTAGATTAGGAACTAGGGCAATGAAAGATTCAATATCTTGCTTACAATCACATGCATCCTATTTAATACAATTCAGATTGAATTTACCTCTTCATCAATTTAATTTTTGTCTCCAGATTGTATTTCCTCTGCTGGCATTTTTAAGAGATTTTATTGTATAATATTATAAAGTCTCATAATTTTGTTTCAGTACACATTACCCAATATATTAGGTAAAACACAGTACTTTGTATAAATGGGCTATCACTATTAGACTACATATTTATAAAAGATATTTAAATTGCCACATTTTTTAAATACTTTTTAAAGTAACATAAACAACAGTAAACAAGTAAGAGAAATATTTAAGATTTGGTTTAAAAAATATCACCTTCTGCACAGCCATTCTTTTTCCAGTTCTTCTTCATAAGCATGAGTAAGAAAACAAAATATCTTCAATTAATTAATTCATCATTCTTAAAGGCAGAAAGAGTCATCTTTTCTAACTCAGACCAAGGAATTCAATCTTCAATTACTTCAAGATTTAACATTTTTCAGTGGCCTTATTTGAAGCATATTCTCATGGAATTACATTCCCAAGCAGAGATATTATGGATAACTTCTTACATTTTACATAAACTTTTTTATTCCTTTGTCAAGAAATCTCCCAGCTTTGTAGAAGCTGGTAAGTTATTCATGTTTAGGAGCATAGCAAATACTGTCTTAGTTTTATACATCTTGCATATTACCAGGTGTTTCACACCTATCTCGAGTGTATAGCTTTTTTTTCTATCATATCTTTATTTTATCTTCACAGCATTAGAGCATTCAAGGCAGAACCAATAAAAATACAAGGTTAAGCAAAGTTGTGTGACCTGTATTTGCTGGCTGAAGAGATCTTTTAATGTCTTAACCACAACCTCAATACTCACCTACCTACTTATTTTGTTGAGATTTAGGTCAAAGATCAGTTGCATTTGTAATTATGCTATATATCACAAAAAGGTGATTCTGCAAGGATCGAAGACTAACATGTATCATGAGGAAAGTTCTTAAAAAAAAACAAAACCAAAAATGTATTTAACTTTGAATAGCAATTTTTAACTCCTCTCCAGGAAAAATATTCTGACCGTAGTTCTATCTGCCACTATGTAACTACTATTGCCTAACTACAAACACGTATCGCCAAGTAATGTCTCACTCCTAGTGATTTGTTCACTTTCACCTTTACTTCAGTTGAAAGTTTTTATGTCAATGGAAGAAACTCCGTGTTACCTTCTACAACGGAGAATCTGAAAATGCATTTCCCTTTTGTTCAATTCAGTAATTTTAAATTTTAATTAGAAAAGTGTGCATTACATAGACTTGCAAGAGTTCATGGGAATTTAAACTAACAGAGCTTTCCATACAGCAGCTTGTTTAACATAAAGATGGCCTTGTGCACAGCACTGAATGTGGAATTCTGAAATCCAATTTCTACTACCAATTTTACTTCCAAACTGTTATATGGCCTTGGGCATGTCATTTCAGCTTCTCATGCCCTAAGCTACCCTTCAGTCCTTTACCTTTCCTCTCTGTTTAGACTATTAACTCTCTGAGGCAAGGACTTTAATCTTGCAGGTAGGTGTATGGTGTCTAGCACAGCTAAAGTATCATTAGCCCTTGAGGCACTGCAATAGTATTAAATAATTTCATCTAACCATGTGGAGTAATTAATTGTGAAGCTGGATGAATAATTCTAATTATATGATGAGGAACATGGTCTCAATAATTTTACAACAGTGTCCCGCTAATTGTTATTTCCTTTACCACAATTGCAGCAGGGAAAATCAGTAACTGATGGAGATTCATGGTGGAAAGATGGAGATGAAGAGACAAATTTCAAACCTTTGAATTTCAGTGCTTGCTCTGACACTTATTGATTTCCTGACAAGTTTCTAGTCTAGGGCTGGGAGCCTGGTAGTTGCAAGCTGTCCTTTGCCATTGTGTGGTTAAGATGACCATTGTCAGTTCTTCCATGCAACATCATTTCTAGTGCATTTAAGCAGAAATTTGGTGAAAAATAGTCCCTAAATTCCAAGTGTCCCATCCCATGTGATGGGTTGTGAGGTGAGTGAATCTTTTTGATCCCCAAAGGGGTTGTATACTGGCAAAAAACCTCAATAATTCTGTGATTTATTTCCAGAGGCTTTCATATAGGTTTATAAAAACCTAATTAATGAATTAATAACACAGGGTGTTCACATGTTTCCAAATCATATCAGAATGAAATTTCCTGGATTTCATTATTTGCTATTATGTTAGCCTTAGGAGGAAATAGATTTCAGTCAATAAGTTGGTAAGACTCAATTTTCTGAAAGGTGTAATATGATTGAAGGCTAGGCTTCCAGGGACTAGTTTTTAGACTGGTCTTTCTTCTATTTCCTCTCTAAAATCACTTTCTAGGAACTCTCACAGCTTTATTGTGTTGTTCTAGTGTGACCAGAAAAAACTTTTTGTCTTCCATTCTGGCTTGGCTTTTTAGCTAAAGAACCATGACAGTGCAAAACACATTCTAATTTATTGTTAGGATTTTAATATCAATTCAAGGATCACATGAAGGTTTTGCTATCTTCTTACTTAAATATAAAATTTTTAATTAATATATATTTAATTTTGGAACTGCTGTTAAAAAGGCAATAGTTTGAGTACAGAAAGACATTACATTGGTGGAGGTTTTTTGTGCTGTTCAGCCATGGATATCTGTGACGTAGCAGAGTACTACATTACGATCACTGTATTTTATTATTTTGTCTCTCAGAATGGAGAGACAATACATTCAATTGCCTGTCAGTGTTTAAGAGGAGCTTAGGCAATGCCCTTAAAAATATGCCTTAACTTTTGGTCAGTCCTGAAGTGTTCAGGCAGTTGGGCTAGATGACCGTTTTAGTTCCATTCTAACTGAACTATCTTATTCTATTATATTCTATGCTATGCTGTGCTATGCTATTGTATGCTATTTTATTCAACTGGAGCTTACCAACAGGCATGGGGAATTTGTTTAGAAGTTAGCTGGTGTGAGAAGGTCAGATCTCTTGGGAAATGTGGTTTGCAGAAGTAGCATGTCTCTAGGTCAGGATTCAGAACTAGTTTGGATGGTTAGATGGTTTATTTTGTATTAGTTGTGCATAAGTCCTCATTCTGTATCCAAGTAAACTGTCTCTTAATTAATACCTGAGTTTCAACCACAATTATAGTACCAGGTACTGCAATTCATAGACTGATCCTGAGAGTTTTTGCTAAATGTTTTATAAGAACACTGAAAGAAGGAAGTAAGTTAATAGCTTATTTCCTACTTTTTTTTTCTGGTGATAAAATGAGATGTACAATGTAGTATATCAACATGAAATTCATAAAAAAAAATTACATGTGATTCACCAGTATAGTTCATTGTCTTCCATTGCTTGCATGACCCAACTAAAGCAAACACTTAAGCACGTGCTCAGGACTGACTGGTTTAGAACATTTTCAGGCTATAATGAGGAACTGTATAAAAGTCCCTCAGATCAGTAGAGAATGCAATGGATGACATTTATCTGTCTCATCAACAGCATCATAAGTTATATATATATTTTTTTTAGCTAGTCACTCTACCTAAGTAATCTAAGCTAGATTTTTCTTTATAATGGGTAGAGATGAATAGTTATTTTTAACATGTGACTCTTAACTTATTTTATTTACATTAATATGAGACAACAGAAATGTGCCTAGTCCAGTGAAACCCACCTTCACTTTGCTCTGACAGCTCATTTTATCCTTGCTTGTGTCATCTCTTCTCCCTTATTGCCCCAACCCAACAAATATCAAAGGGAAGCATACTTGGGCTTCTTTTAAGGCCATAGATACCCAAGGGCTATATGAGTGACAAGGCAAAGTACCAGCTTTCCTGTGATAAGCACCACAGTTTTTTGTCAAGGGAGGGAGGAATCAGGAGGATTAGGGAAAGTAAACTGAATTGTTTTGCACATAAATACCTACGTATTTGGCTGGCGTGCTACAAGAGACATTGCCTCTGGGCTGTTTTATGTGCCAACTGTTTGGGGAATTGTGTTTTGTTGCTGTTGTTTTTTATTCCTTTCCTCCCCTGTTTATGAATTATTGTAGCTTGTATGATCCGTCTTTGGGGGTGTGTGTTTGTGTGTATTATTTATTTATTTGTTTGCTTATTCAGCTTCTCCTCTTTACCTTATTCACCCCCTAGGAATGGGAAGGGAGTGTAATGGCAGCCGTTGTGTACAAAGAAAATAACCCCGGAGGACCCCAGGGAGGGTTGGGGTGTTTAATGAAATCATTAAGATATAGTTCTTAGACATTTTTACATGGCAGCTATTCAGGGAGAGGAAGAATCCACTCTGTCTAAAATAAGAATTTACCAGAACACGGGACAAAACTAAAATAGTTATTAATAATTAATAATGGAAATAAAGAAAATGTAGGTGGTGTTAAACGAAAAATAGAGAAGCATGAAAGGCTCTTTAAATACACTGTCTCAACAATTAGTTAACTTACTTTCTCTCTTGTAATCAGATAGGTAAATTCCATTCCTTTTTAAAAAGCAAACTCAAGGTGTTCTGACTTTTTTCATTGCTTTTCTCTATAGTCTCTGTCCTGCCAGGAGAACAACATGGAACTGATGTGCCTATTTCTATGCATTATGTATAGACTCTAAGGGTGTATTTTCTTTGCTCAGATGCAGATGTCTACTCTGCAGATGTCTTCATCAAAGCTCATCATCCTAATAATCCTCTGTAATCCTTGGAGGAAAATAGCCCATTTTAAGGGTGATTCCTCTCATCATAATGCAGTCATTAAAAATATATGCAAGTTCATATACTAGATACTTTTTTTTTTTTTTTACCTTTTTTTTTTTTTAATAAAGAAACCTCAGATATGGGATATTTAGCTAAAGACAGGTGAGATAAATCTCAGCCTGAATGATCCATGAACAGGATTATCAGTTTCACCATCAAGACACCTAAAAGTTAGACACTGTGACTCACCACTGCAAAATCAAAGTCCCTTTTTGGATTTTAGCCACTTGCCTTAAAACAACAGCTGATTTTTCACAATCAAAACACTTCTCAGTACTCTTGCAAGAACACAGGTAAAATCCATATGTACCAGAATAATTGTGCATAAGATAGTATAACATTTAGACTTATATCCACAGATCTTTTCTTTGCCAGTACTCCTATAATTCAAGCATGAGGCATATATTTTCTATTTTGCAAAAGAACTCAGCAATAAGAGCTGCTGGGCCACAAGCACATGAAAACATCTACCATATTTTGCCCATGATCTGGGCATGAATATTTGTTTAACCAAAAATTTGGGTCCTTTATCCATTTAAGTTCAGGTACTATGGTTTTCTGGCATAGCCTAAAGTAAACTCTCACTACAGTCTTTTTACTGAAACAATTTAAATATGTACATGCATTATCACAACAGTGAAAAAACAACAACAAAAAATTATTGATTTCTGCACAAATTAAGCTCTTTGGTAATTTGCAGATACAATTGAAACAATAAACTCAATGAGAACAACAAACTGGCTAATTAGCTTAATGATCATTTAATTCTACATTTGGTAATGGATACCCTTTTTTTTTCCTTTACTGATAAGATGTAAATTATAAACCAACTGGTTTTAAATCTTAGAATTATAACTTTGTAGATTTTAACTGCTATGGAAAACTGTGTGATGGAAGTTCTATCTCATACTGTTAATAGCAGTGACTCCAACATGGCAGTGATTCTTTGCGTTATATATTTGATTGTGTATGGCAGATGTCAAAGAATAAAACCTGCAAATCCAGCCTGAAAAGTAGATGTGCCCTAACCTCTGATCTTAACTTTCCACACAGGGAAATAGTGATTATATTGTAGCTCTGTTAATGTGTGAGCTGGTCTATGTCACCTACAAAACCCAGACTGACCTAAAGGCTGCTCTAACTTGCGCAGAAGTGGTATGGCCCGTTAGAAGAGGAGAATGACTGTTATAAGAAAACTCCAGCACATCCAAAATAGGGGCTGCCTTTACTTAGTGCTAAAAGAGACTGAGGCAAAGTGGCCAAACTGTAAATGATTTTTTGGGCTCAAGATCTAAAGAAATGCATGCCTTGACACAGACTTTGAAATGGACTGATTTTTCAAAGTACTTCTAGCTCAGCATTTTCTGCTCGTGTTTAAGTGATTTTACCATATTGGTAAGTTCTTATATTTTCCTTTATCTGGGTATCCCTACCAACAAAACACAATTGCGAAAATCCTTACCGAAAGCAAATTCAATTTAGTTTAAATACAGATTCATCTGAAGACCTGAACAGATAGAAGAACTACTTAATGTTGCGACTGGGTCTGACAAATGCCAAAGCAGAGAGAAAGAGAATTGTTTTCCTAGTGATGTTATATAAGAAGCTAGTCTCCACCATTCCACAATTCTTAGGCACCATTATCTTCCCAGGTGGTCTTAATTTAACATAATCATAGAACAGAATCTTCACCATTCATCATATTCATTCTTGGATAAGTTCTCTTCTTTATTCCACCAATTCCTATGAATTCTCAAGCTGCAGAAGTAGCAGACTTAATTTAGCATTAAGATTGTTTTTAAAACAGAAACATACACACACACAAATTCAAACCTTTGGGTAACTTGGGAAAAGTTTCCTTTCATAGGGAATCAGAAGGAATAAAGAGGGTGCAGATCTCAGCCTAATGCCACTGAATTTACTAAAGGATAACTTGAGGGCATGGTAACCTTTGTCGATCAAGACCATAAGATACTCCAGACTTAGAGGAATCTGAATATGAATACTGAGATGAGTTTTCCAGCTGCCACCATCCCTAATTAATAGACCAAGGCAATCACTAGCTATTCCCATGATTTATGGGAATTTACAGGTAGATTCACATCTTAACTGTGCTGTCTGAGATGACCTCTATCAAGAACTTCAACGTAGTAAAATCCAGTTGTGCAACTAGACTTCTTGCCTGACTAATGGAATGTTGCAAATGTATTGCTAGCAGGACAAAAGCTATGTGGCCACCTACAGCTTTCTGTCAAGACTTTAAAAAGAAATACCAACTGTGCAATAATAAGAAATCAGCTTGCCAAAACATTACAAAAAGCAAGAGCTTCCAACTCACTGAAACTCTACTTAAGTTATTATATGCTTGAATGGCCCCTGGAACAACAGATAGCTGTGCAATTAATGCAAACCTTGTCATCCTTCTCCACCTCCCTTGTCTCTGCGCAGGCCAGTAATGAGGCTCTTTTAGACACAGAATGTGTGCAAAGCCCTGACAAACCACCTCAGTATGCAAAAAAAAGCTGAGGGAAACTGCAGGAAATATGACCGCAGTTACAAACAATGTCAGCCCTTTCTATATTCACAACTTTGGTTCTTGCAAAGTCAGTTTGCACTGAGGTGGAAGGATGTATGCTCGACTGTTCTTACATATCTGTCTCCAAGGGAATTATTTTCACTTTTGAGGAATAAAGCAACAAAGTCACAAGGGGAAAGCTTACTTTTTTTCATGGACCAGCCATTTCTTTGGTAGGATCTATTGTATTTCAGGTGGAATAATTACTGTCTGAATTTTCCTGATCAGATGAAAAAGAATTGGCTGGTAAACCATTTTCTAACCAATTCTAAAAAGGATTAAAAAGAAAGCACACCTGTTTTGTAAAATCACCAAATAAAACACAGTGCTGGACTTTCTGAACAACTTAGTTTTGAATTACCCAGCTTTAGAACAGACTTGTTTCACAGACTAATAACATGCTTTATTCACTCTTTTCTTGCACAGCTCTTTTTATAGAGCTCAATTTTGCAAATTACTCCACTGTGCAATTGACCTTACTTCTAGAAAATACTGTCTTTCTTAAATATTCTACCTTGGTCTTTTCAGTTTGAGGACATTATTCCCTGTAATACCATCATTAACCACCTTAAATAGTTCCTCCAGCAATTTCATGTTATCAAGTATTTATAGACAGTTACCATCATATTTATTTCTTGAAAGAGGTTCATATAGATTCATAGCTTCATAGATTGTGAAGCCAGAAGGGACCATTGCGAACATCTCATCTGACCTCCCTTACAACAAAAGTCATTGGACTTACCTGAATTAATTTTGTTTGAACTAGAATCTCTTAGACTATTTTGACTTAAAAGCTGCAGTGAATCTCCCAAAATCCTAAGTAAGTTGCTCTGTTGGTTAATTACCCTACCTGATAAAAGAAAAGTATGGCTTCTTTTTGGTCTTAATTTATGCAGCACTGAGTCTAGGTAAACACAGTACATTTCCATTACACAGGTAAGCAACCAAATGATAACACAAGAGGTGAGAGGGGAAGGTCTCCCAATTTTGACTTGTGGGTGCTTTTCCAATCCATCTTGGCAAGACAGTGTTGTAGCTATGCAAGGGGAAAGGGATATTCAGAAGTCCGCTCTGAATATCCATGTGTTCCTCATTCTGTGGCGTAATTCGCCTTATTTTTATTTCTGTGCTAGAACAATACACTACTGATTTGGGGGTTCTTGGCTCTCACTGCAAAAAGAGACAGAAGCATACATGAATATTTAGTGCAAAGCAATACATTCTAGGAGTCTGAGTAGAGCACTCAGAGATTTTAATTTTGGCCTTCTCAGCAGTCCCATACACACCCTTTCAACAAGTCATGCAGCCTCCTGTGCATCAGCTCACTTGGGTCCTGTCAGCCACACTAAGCAGACGGATGTGCTTCAAAGATGCAGTAATTCATAGCCATGAAGTATTTGGAGAACTGTTAGTGAAAGTTGTAATACATTATTATCATTACAGGTGGTGAGTTTTCCTCTCCTGTTTTTCATGCTTGTTGGAGTCAATTTTCATTCAGTGTTTCTTGATTTTCTATGTGTGAAAAGATCACAAAATATCAAGAGTCATTTCTTTTTTTGTTCTTATTTGCAGCCCTTATCACTCCCCCTAGAATTACAGTACCTGCTTGCAATCATGTAGCATTACCTATTGAGAAGCATCTGACTGCTGTAAGAATGGACTAAAAATAAAGATGCCACTGCAGCTGTAACACAGAATGGCACATTTTGAAGCTGTTTACACTTGTTTTGTTCAACCCGAGATCGGGAATTTCATCCGTTACAGAACATCAACTTGCTAAACACAAACCTTTCCCAGCCAAAAAAGTCACTAACTGTGTGAAGCTGTAATCTTGAGCAAGCTAATATAAATAAAATGGAAGTGAGCCTAATGAAGATACTGGATCTCTTAGAGATGTAGCTGTAACAGAAATGAGGGATGTTAAGAGAAGCATGCTCAACAGTGGAGCCAAATTCAACATTTCACCCTGTGCATGACTATGCGATAAGAAAGAGCTTGGGGTGCTACAAGGAATATTTTGGAATGAAACAAACTCCCATTGGACCACTTTAGACCCATTGCCTAAGAGGGGTCTATGATGGGGGAAAATGGACAAAAAGCTTCTAAATGAATGCAAATGAAAATGGCCTTGTTGAATATTTTCACAAAAGCTGCGTTTGCAACCAAAATCTCTCAGCCTTCTTTCAGGGAGAAACTAAGGGTGTGATTCACCTGCTTAAACCTAAACTTTTGAGTCTGGATCTGAGATGGTCATCATCAGTTTCTTGATATCAGTATAAGACAATGGGCAACATTCATCCCACCCTGAGACAGAGGCCTACGATAGATGTATTGCCTCTGGTCATGCCTTTCGCTCAACTGATTACAGACAGGTTATAAAAAAACTGGCTCAGCCTTAGTCATCAAATTTTTATATATCTAGGGCTAATTAGATTAATATCAACCCTAAACACATCTAAACAATCTTTATGTAGATAAAGAGTAAGAGTTTCCCCAAATTAGAAAAAATTAAAAGCAAAATCTTATTGATTGAATTTTACCCTCCTAGTTTCATAGCACTGGATTCACTTGGGGAAAAAAAAAGACAAAAACCCCATCCACTCTTCAGTTTCAGTGTTAAACACTGGCGTGGTTTGTGCACATTAAATATTTACTCTTTTTGATGTAATAAATTACAGGTGTGTAAAATCACCCCCCTTTTCACTTGATTTATACGCATGTTGGAACAAACTAGCAATCTATATGAAAAGGACTTTGTGATTTTTCAATCATATTGATTGGAGTGGATCTAAAAAAAGTGTGCAATAGACTCAGTGCAAGGCAGGGCATAATCATTTCTAAAATTCATCATATACATTAGAAACCTTAAATTTTTTTGTTCTTGTTGTGAATCAGTATGCATCACTATTATCTACTTTGAAAATCCAAATATGGTATTAAGCAAAGCTAACTACTCATAGTTATTAACCTTATTCACAAAAATGTCATTCTTTTCCTTTTCCATTCACAAATATTTTGTGATTAGCTCTAATTTATATGATTCTCCAAGAATATGTAACAAATTTTTCTCTTGAATACCTCCCTATATTCAGAATACTTATTAAATGAGTTTTTTAAATGGATTTATATTGCGTGACTGGTCATTTTAATCTCCTTA
This sequence comes from Egretta garzetta, assembly GCF_000687185.1. NCBI lineage: Eukaryota > Metazoa > Chordata > Aves > Pelecaniformes > Ardeidae > Egretta > Egretta garzetta. Next base: position 5,458,262 of record NW_009270001.1, on the reverse strand, counting down.
TAATTAGGATTCATCAACTGGGCCAAGATGATTGCCATAAAAAAGAAGAAACATATCAACAAACCATCCAACTGTCAGTTCTTAGCTAGATATTGACAATTAGAAAATAAGGTCATCAGCTTTGGGAGAAATGTCGAGTATCTTCCCTATAACTTCAGCATCGTCTGGGACAGTGTTAACACAAAACACAATGATTTGTAATGTTCTTTCAGACTACATTTCATCATCTACCAAGAGATTCAGATTACAACTTCATCGCATGTATTTTCTGTACTAGAGTCTCGTGTACTTCATGGGAGGAATCTGGAAATGAT
>NW_009270001.1:5456782-5457900 GCF_000687185.1 Egretta garzetta | reverse complement strand
AAAATGGTAAATCCATTACTTTTGTGAAGCATTCCTGGGTTTCAAAAATTGTTCAGACATTTTTTTATGTGGAGGAATAAAAGATTACCTCTGCTCAGATTCTGAAACTTCATCTTTAAAGAGAAGTTACTGGTTTTACAGAGGTAACACTGAGAACTAAGTGCCTCTCTCTGGGAAAAAAACGGGTTTAAAAATGACATTTCTTCCTTGCCATTTACTGGGCAACTTGGGTGCTATGAATACCAATATAGCTGTAGGAAAGTTTTCAGTTTCCTCTCAAAATCAGCAAAATTAATCTCAGAACTAACAATAACTTTCTTGGTGCTTGGCAAACTTAATCATTGCCACGCTGACTATTATCAAGTCCCTTTGCAGGATGTGCCCTTACACTTTCTCAGGCTTTTTTTTATTCAGATAGGAAATAGGAATAATCACATTTAGCTACCTCATGCCATGTTGTTAGGTGCTGAAATAGATATTTCACCCTCTCACAATCCCCAAATAAATTATTTTAATTTCTTGATTTCACACAAATACTTCCCTCTTATTTGGCTCTTGATCTGTTGAGAGAGTGGTAATTAACTTGTATCCCAGAGAAATAAGGAGAGTGAGGGATTCAAAACTCTCAGTCCCCAAATCTCACGCCTTCCCTGTTAGTGCCGCATGTCCAAACAATATTTGATATGTTTTTCCATCCCAGCCAAGTGGATTTTACCAGGACCTCAAGGGCAGGAAATTCCACATAATATTTACTGTGAAGAATATGTGTAAGAGGGGAGGAATGGTAAGGGATAGAGTATATTTATTTAAGCTCTAGCTCATTTTTATTTCCTGGATTTTGTCTACATGCTTTACTGAGCCTCTGCTCAGAAATTAGGCTGCTCTCTTTAAATCTTATGCCCTGCTTTGGCTTTGAAGCTGTTTCAAAAGCTGGCAGCTTGGATGTGGCACAGCCATGCAGACATATTTTAAAGTGTCAGATTTAATACTAAGCTTTTCAGTGTTGGAAAAGAAATGTAATTTGCTTTGAGGGCTGGACTTATTATTGAGAAACATTGTTGTAATCAAAATTTTTCATTAAATCTCTCTCCTTTTCTTCTATTGCTCCCTCTCTTTCC
>NW_009270001.1:5422121-5456772 GCF_000687185.1 Egretta garzetta | reverse complement strand
TTTCCCTGGCTTTCCCCCACACATGAACTCATCATACACACTTGTACTCACAGGCACACTCTCACCTTGTTCTTTTTCTCTCCCAGTCCCTCTTATACCAGAAAAAGAATTGAATCTTGTGATTTCAGAGGGAGGTGGCAACTTAATTTAAATACATCATTAAAAAGGAGAAGATAGCAATTCTGAAATCGTCTAGATATTATTTCATTATTTGCTAGCTTTCCAAAAGAAAATGTCACATTTTACTGCTTAAGCATAGGCCAGGTTGTGTTAAATACTGATCCAATAATCCAAATGCATGAAACTTTGCATTTTTCACAAAATATAATATTGATTATACATATATGACACACCTTTATGCTGTCAGAAAATGAGATGAAATATCATTGGTTCACAATGCTTATTGAAGATGAAGGGTGAGAGAGGGAGAAAAGGATAAAGAAACATTTATCTATAGTCAAAATAATCTGTTTTTTCAGAACTCTGGTTATGTGATTTGGCCTTTCACTTCAGCAATTTAGGACCCTTAGCAGAAAGGATAGATTTAAAAAACACATGGCAAATTTCCACCACTAGCACCACAGAATGCACAGCTAAACATTTCCCCAAAGTAGTTACCCCAGCCACTGTCATGACATTCATTCAGCTCTGTCTCGTAATCAGGTACTGCATCAGTGTTAAAGCAGTAAGATCTTTAACACATCTGTCTGCTTAGCTCAAAGACCTCCTATTAGGGACCTCCAATGCAATGCTATAGATGAACAGCTGGTGGCAGGAGGATCGTGCTTTTTAAATGAGTCTATAATGAGCTGCATTTCAGATGATTTTGGATGGCATGTTAGCAGCTGTAGAGTGGACCATACCCATCAGGCAAAGATCACTAACCACATAGTTCCTTGCCCAAATGTGTGGTATGAGAATATACATACACATATATACACATATTTCTCCCTTACCGCTTGGTTTGCTAATACCAAGATAATACATTGTTTTAGTATGTGGTTTGGCACAAAGTTGGCTCCTTTGCCTATTACCATGGAGAAAAGCCAGACAAGTAGAAATGCCATTCTCTTATATCTGGTATCTCCTTTGAATGCCAAGATAAAAAGTACTCCCTTTCACTAATTTGTGAAAGAATTCGGTAACTACTGAAACCCTAAGAAAGCAAAGAGAAACACCAGCTCTGAGCACACGATTATTTTACCAGTCTTGTTCATGCTTTATTTTCAATAAATGACTGTAAGAGCAACTGTAAGAGTAAGGCTGGACATCATAACTGTTTGAGGTAATCACTAATATAAATAAATACGTATACAGCTTTCTAAAGTGGGGGAGGAGGGTAAATGTCTTGAAGCTCTCTTTCCTCTAAAAGTTAAATTAATTCTGCTTAGTATGATTAGGATGTTTTAACCAGACTGAGTTCCCATTCCTTTGTTTTATTGTCTTGTTTTTCTTATAACTAAAAAAAGAAGAGCTAAGTGATTTAATTTTTTCTTAAGGCTTCAAAATTATGAGTGCTAGTTTTATAAATTATTGATTTTTATTAATCATGCAATTAACACACATTAATCAATGCATATTTTAAAGCTATGGGAATAGGGTTTTTTTCAAGTGTAAATTTAATTCCTACAGAAAAGCAGAAACACTGAAAAGAAAAACCTAAATCAGCTTGTCTGTAGATAATAGTAGTAAGAAAAACATCTTCTTGCTAGCAGCATCTGTCTTGGCAAAGTTTAATAACAAATTCAGTGTCCATGGATGCTGACACTTTATAGTTTGTTAATGAGAGAAGAAATTATAATTTGTCTGCATTTCAAATTGTCATCAGGTATCTTCTTGAATGATCAATGCATTTTAATACTTGTTCCCAGGGAGAAATGCATTTGTCTTCCAAGGATATGAAAATTAGCTAAGAAATCTATGAGATGAGGTCATATTGTGGTTTTGATCTTTTGCTTATTATTTCTCTCTCTGTCTCTCTCTTTATGTACCTAAGTGTTATAGATACAGACACACAGGTTCGTTCTGTATATTTATCTATACATACGTGTATATGCATACATAATGTTTTATGTATATGTAGTTGGATACACACGTGGACAGAGAAAATCTGGGTGAGCAATGACTATTATAATCTGAGTATTGCTCAGAATAAAGTTACCACACAATTACATTTTTTGTTTCTTTCTCCATGAGCATAACTCTGTACATTTACATATGTACATGTGTATATAAAGAAGAATCTGGTTAGAGCTGTCTTAGTTCACTCTTGCTTATGGCTGAATTGGATGGGTCCCAGAGTAAAAAGACCAGTGACTAATCCAGGGGCCACCCACAGCCCTTGAGATTGTTGAACATCAGTAGGATTATCTTGAAAAACATAAAGAAGAGGAAAATAAGATTCTTTGGTTTCCATGAAGACAAGGGCTTGTTCTTTGTTTTTAAATAAATACTTTCTGGTTTGCTTTTGTTTTCACCTTGCCCTTCCTATTTTGTCTACATCGTCTGCACTCTGCTTAGGCCATCACATGTAAATTTTAGCCAACACTGTGACTAAATGTGCCACATAAATCATGCTCCCATTTAATCAAAGACATCCCTTCATCTTTGGACCAAATTCCTTATCATATACAAATCAGAATAGTTACCCATTTTAGCTATACCTGTGTACACTAGTCACGTGTTTGTTTCTTGTATTAATATTACAATATTATGAAATTAATGTGTGTGCAAAATTGTATAGAAGTAGTTTTTAAAAAATAGAGAAACTGGGTGGTACCCAAAGTTCCAAGCTCAGCTGCAGATTTGTATCTGAAAGCCATATGTAGGAGTTAAATAATGCAGCAACAGTAAAAATTATTATTCTAAATTACACCATTTTGCTTCGGTAAGACTTGGTTTTATCATTAAGTCTTTTTACCAAAGCAAGTGCATTCTGACCTTGACTTTGAAACTACCATTAAGCGATTATTCCTAAGGTTTTGCAAAGATCTCCCTTTTCAAAGGACTAACAAAAATATTTAGCTTTATTGAGGGCTGCAAACATAAACATGGTTATTTTCACATTTTAACAGATAGACTTGAGACAAGAAAGGCTTGGAAATGTCTTCTGCACAAATATAAGCATTTCTTCCCTTCTCATCCTTGTCCCATTTGAGAATAAGTAGCAACAAAAAATGTTTAACACCCAATGGTGTACTTAGTGCTGGCAGAAATATGTGTCCTCTATGGATTTATGGTGAGAAATGTCAATATCAAAGTGTTTGTGACAGCTCTTATCTCTGCTCTGTTGGGTTGCATGTGAATTAAAAGCTGAAAGCTAACTTTCTTTTCCTATTTTATGTCTGGTTTTGCAGCTCAGATGATTCAACAATCAGAGCAAGGTCGCATGGTGGATGTTATAAGTGGAATCATAAAAGTTTGGCCACTTACCTGAAATGAACTAACACATTAGCATTGACTATTTCAAAAACTCAGCAAAAATAAAACCCATAAGACTAGTAGCAGCAGTTCAGATCAGGGATTCTTCTTGCCTATGTTGTTTCTTTAATGGTGATCATGAAAGATGCTTAGGGAAGAGCAAGAGGAGAGCAAGTTAGTAATAACATATCCTATAATTAAACATGGAAGATGCCACTACCCTGAGAAATATCTGTGGATGTGGGTGGTCCTATATAGGGGTTAAAATCAGCCTGCAAGTTAGACTGTCATTCACTGCCTTAGCAATGACTGCTTCAGTGGTAACATACTCTGGAAAATAAAATCAATTAATCAAAATAAAAATATCTTTGAAAACATTTCTGACCAATGCCACCAATGGATCAGGTCTTCTGCACACCCTAAGAGCGAGGACTATAAACAATATTCTTATCATGTAATGTCAAAAGTGTTAAGTCAAAATCTGTCATCTAAAGGCAGGGCTGTGGTAATAATTCAGGAATCCAAAGCCGTGTTTGCCAGTATGGGTGTGTGCGAGTGCTTCTCTATACATTCATAGATGTCCATAAGTATCAGAAGCAACAGCTCTTGGTGAATGTGAACTGAGAAGGCATGACATCCATGCAGTCCCTTGTTGTTGCCATGTACTGATTATAGCAAAAACAGTAATTTCCACTTCTACAGCCTTTTCATCCAAGGACTTTCACAAGCTTTAATTTATTAACCTGTACAACAGCTCTGTGAGGGTACCTATGTAATAACAAGTCTGCATCAAGCTCTGTCACTGTCATCATTCTCACTCTTCCTCTATCTCTATCTCTTGCCTAATTTAAAGTGTGGTTCTGCAGCACTTACTCTGACTAAGCAATATTTAGTCATACATGTATCAATCTTTGGATACGTCAGGATATCTGTGTCAGGCAGGCACTGAGCTTCTATTATGAAAGGCTAAACTGGCTTCCCTGGGGCAGAAACCTCATCTACTCCCCTGAACCCCACCAGCCAAGCATAGATAAAACAGCTCCCTTCTGCCTTCACTGTGAAGTAGTTATGTTAAGAACTTGTTTACTTTTATACTGTTTCTACATCTGCCTGGGAACACTATGTTATACTACAATATAGAAATTAAAAATAATGCTACAGAATTGATATTACTGTCATTTCCTCAAGAGGCTTTTCAATGCAATTCATGCTAAAGTATTATGCAAAACAATAGAGTCATATCTATAACATTAAAATAAGGTTGATGCTTTCACCATTGTTCTGTTGTTATGCAACAAATAAAATAGGAGCTGATTTATTACAGTGAACTGAATGGGGCTTGTATCCCACTCATTAGCACCACTTAATCACCCACAGCACATTACATGCACTGACTTCCTAGCTCCCGCCTCTCTGTCTTCCCTAATTCAGGGTGAGGATGTGCTTATCCCTGACAGCAGCACAGTTTTATGGATTTTTGAGGCTAAAAAGGACCATTCTACTATTTAATACCAGACAGCTATGATTTCATTCAGGCTAGTGCTTGCTAGGCTCGTACTTGGTAAAGATCCTCACCCTCAGGAAACACGTAAACACAGATGAAAAAACAAAGGAAGTTTCTGGAAAGAGTCATTTGTAATCTGTACTGCTGGAATACAAACACTATGCAGTTATTAAATAGATCTTCCACTATTAAATAGTCCTTCCACTATCTTAAGAACTTACAGGCACAAAGTTTTATTCAAAGAACAAAAGGAATCCAATCAGAAAACAACTATTATTATAAGAGTTCATGTATAATTAAAATCGTCTGCTTGGTAAGGAAGTACTCTTTTCATTAAACAAATTAGACAATCAAGGGCAGAAACTGCAATCCTTCAGTTCTGACAACTCAGAAGATTTAAAAAAAAAAAAAATATTCCTTGCATTACTTGTCTGTGAACTCCTCCCTAGTTGTCTTTGAGTGTGATTTCTGCAAGTAAATTAACATGTCGGGATGTTTGTGTATATAAGGGAGAGAACCAGTAAACCAGTGAATCACCTGTGACCTCTGCTGAAACAAGGTTTGTGCCTAACCCAACTAGATCAGCCTTTACATTCGTTCAGTAACTGAAGATACAGGATGGCTTCTGCCTGTGCAAATCCTCACTGGCACTTTAGGCTGTGATGTTCATGTAAGATTGGTGCATGAGCATGAAGAGTGTTCTGATTGCTCATGGCCATCTACATGGACTTCACGTCTGTTGAATGACTGAATGCCTGACCCTTCTTTCTGGTGGTCCCTTTTCTGTGGAAGTCAGTACCATAGCAAGGAACAATAATTCTAAGGACCTTTTGCTATTGAGTCTGATCAAGTCATTTATACTGTACATGATTTGAATAATTCTGGTCACCAAACAGGTAAAGCTGTGTCCTACTTATGTTCAACTAAGGTAGCTCTCTGTTGATGAACCACATTAAGTCAAATTCTGCAATGCCAGAAAAAAAAAAAAAAAAATCACAGTTTTCCCACAAAACACCTTCCCTCAAGACACTTGTTTCCTTTCTTAAGAATAAGGGGAATTGTGGTAGCTCAGATCCACCTACACAGTTATTTGGACAAGTGTTGGTTTCTGCTGAGTGACTATTCTATGAGTATGTAAAAATATATTTATCCCTTTAGCACCGATGGTGTTAATGACCCTACCTAAGGAAACATAAAGGATGAATTAGCATTTTAAGGTATTGTGAGATTAAGAACACAAGACAAGTGCTAAATATCACACTATTATTATGCGTCATGGCATTGCTTACATCACTGAGTCATACTGCATTTCTAATAGGATTAAATGACACATCAGATGTAAATGGTGAAGTATTCCAAAAAAAAAGGGTTCCGTAACACCATAATCATGGACCTTACAGTATTTTCTGTATTTGTGGAGAATTACAAAATAACAGAAACTGGAAAAAAAATTAGATAAGTTGGCACAGCTATATGCCTATAGAATGTGGTTGGTTTTCACTTGCCTTCCCTTCCCTTTCCATCTCTTCTCCCCTCCTCCTCCCCTCCTTCTTCCCTCCCCTCCCCTTTCTCCTTTCCCCTTTCCTCTTTCCCATTTCCCCTTTCCCCTTTCTTTTCCCAGTATGTGTATCAAAGAAAATGTATCTCACCTTTGTCACACCTTGCATGCACACAAGCACACACACAATTCCAGCGCATGCACAAATAAATAGACTTGCTTATACAAAAAGTGTTCAAGGAAAAGGCTGTGCTTGCCTGAAGCTGAGGCCAGATGCTTTGACTTCCAGCTTTCTTCCATCAAAGCTGTGCAGTTTCAAAATTAAAATCTACAGCAATAATGAAACATATTAAAATGCATGCAAAGTCTTGAGGGCTTATAATATGCTAAAAACTGGCAATGCATGTTTACATCCATATATCAACTTGGATGTGCTGAAAAGATTTAAAGTGTAAAATATGCAAATATGTGTCATATTGTCACACTTGGTCTCCCTAATGGAACTCCCTTTCATCTCAACTCTCCTTAATTTCATGAATATTGCATGCCCCTCACACCTTTTACTCCTGCTGTTGCTAGGCTGAGGAGATTATGAAAATATGTTAATAGTAACTTTCATCAAATAAAAGTTGCAATATTCTAAATAATAAAAAAAAGTCTCTGAAAATACAAACGGTCGAGGTTTTTTAAGCTATTTAATTTTCAGACAACTACTGCCCAAGTAAATTAATAAGGAAATAGTGGGGAAATATAAAAAAAATGTAGATTGGTGAATTCAGCAAATATTTGTGTGCATATGTGCATGTGTGTGTTTGTGTGCACAGTGAACATCTTGGGTCCAGACAAAGAACCTGGGGAGAATTTCAGTTTTTCCATACTTTCATTTATGCACAAGACTCTATCCTTATTTTCTTTGATTTACAAGGCCTGCTAAGCAAGCAAAAGTAATTTTAAAATTTTCCTCACATTCACTATACAGCCCAATTCTTCTAAAGTTTTCAGAACCAAATTTCTTTCATAAACAGAGCTCTTTAGACACTTGCCCCCCCCCCCAAAAAAAAGGAGTTAAATATAATTTAGAAAGGAATTTAAAATTAAATCTATATTTTTTTTAAACTGTATGCATTATTTCTAGGGGGTTGTCAGTTCATTCTTGGCATTTGAGTTAACTTCTTCAGCTTAATTTAATAATTATTCCTGTGTATTACACTTTTGTTTTTAGAAGCATTCATTAAATATAACCTTTTTTTCTATTTTCAGGTTTTAAAGGAAAAGGTTTAAAGAGAGAAAGAAGAGAAGAGAAGAGAAGAGAAGAGAAGAGAAGAGAAGAGAAGAGAAGAGAAGAGAAGAGAAGAGAAGTCACAAGAAAGCAGGTGACATAGACATCATGCACACAATGACTTAGTACCATCTTTAAAAAGTCACAGGATGGCTTAAACAACTCTGTGCTGTCTGCAGGTGTAGTGTGGCCTTAAAGTTACATGGGGAGTCATATTTTTGTAGGAGACATTACTGTGGGTGTGAAAAGACAACTACAGCTGGCCGCAGAAACCTATCCACTGCTGGAGGGAAAGTGGGAAGGAGAGATGTAGAAGTAAATGTCAACATGGGCTGCTGATGTGACGCTTATTAGGCTGTCATGGCCATGTCTCTGCAAGGGTCATCCTTGCAGCAGAAGTGCTGAGGAAAAGGCCTGAATCCCAGCTGGTTTTGGTGGTGGTGTATGTCCACCCCCATGGAAGGAAATGAGCTCAAGAGAACATCTCTCCTTGTAAAAACAGAAGGACACCCTAGACATCTTCCCCTTTGCAGCATTCGCCTGGGTGCACTGTTAAACTCCAACAGTTCATAACAGTGTCAGCTGTAATGGGCTAACAATGAGTAAAAAGTCTGTCTCATTACTGTTCCCTCCACTTAAAATCAAGGAAACAAGCAAAGTTTTCTAAGCATGTCTGCTGCAGCCTTCCTACAGAGGCAGAATTCTCAGATGAAATGGGCTTTTTTTCAAAGAATAAATTGCAGCTCCACCTCAGTTCATATGGCTAGATGTTAGGCTTGGGCAAACTGACAGAAAAACAGGTAGAGGTTTAATTGTATCAAACACCTTTTAGAAACAGCTCCCTACTTCATCATGGCACTACCATGGTTGCTGTCGACAGATGGCATGGTGAAACCTCTCTGTAATAATCATGTAACTTTCTAAAACTGTTCCTTTTATTATCTGTCCTAAGCTCATCTATTTTTAACTGCTGAGATTTATTATAAATGGAATAGCACAGCTTATAAGGTCGGGTAACCCTTGATTACAGCTACTGTAAATCAACCTAGATTCATTTTAATGAGACACATCATTCTTTTTTTTTTTTTTTTTCCATTTTAAAGAGTGTCTCAAAGAACAAACTTTTTCATTGATTGGTGTATGATCATATTTTGGTTTCTGTTTTGCACAGATTTCAATCAATGAATTTTCATTTCTTATTTGCAGAAACCCTCAGAGGTTTAGTTTTGCTCTTTTTTAAATGAAAGCACTGGAAATCCACATACCACTGTGGCTGATAAAAATGAAACTTTACATTAAACAACAGAATAATTCCTTCTGATAACTCAGTAATTCTCCTACAGGTTTGGAATACGCAGGTTAGCTTACATAAATAAAGCCATATGGATTAGATGCTGAAAGCATATTAAGTACTTCTGTTGTATTTTAAATGGTGTTTACTCTGCATCAGTTGATAAAAATACTACTTAGCAATGGGTTGTGTATCTCAGACTGCAGACATTAGTTGAACTAAAGGCCCTCAAAATGCATGTGCCCAGAGACGGTATTGGCCAAGCACTGTACGTATAACTCACTATCAGGCTTGACAAAAGACCAGACAAAAGACAGTCACTGTGTCTGCACTTAAGTTCCCTGGAAAAAATCCATCCCTCTCTTTCCAGAAGGGACCCAGCATCAACACTGCCTACTGGAATATCACAGCTGGACAAGGACTTAACCCCAGGACCCCACATTCAAACGGAGCCTTTCTGACCAGTGGGACCATGTCTGCTTGCTCAAGCTATCCTTGGTCCTATGTATCTTACAGTTATGGCTAAGAAGCAGGCCTGTGCCAGCTGAAAGGACAAAGAATAGCCTTTCTTCCTCACTGATCCACCATTTCACATCCATCCTTTTCAGGGTTAGAACTGCTGGATTGAATCTCCCTGTGCCGCTGTAAACTGCAGTCCACTTCTGATGTTCTAGTTGAATGCAGACTACTGACACAGTAAGCAAAAAGTGCCTGCTTCTTTCTCTCTCCATTAATGCTATCTTCTGTTTATCTATATGCAGCAAATTTGACATTTGAAAATATGTGTGATTAGATGGCATGTGTACTCCTTTAAGAGACTATTTCTTAGCAAGGCTTCTGAAGAGTCTATTTCTTTTAATTTTTCATAAAGTGTAGCTTATGAAAAATTTAAATGAAATCATTTAGTAGTGATTGCTCCATAAACACAACATGAACTCCTTTAAAATTCCAATTATATAGGAGCTCACCTTTTTAACTGGTTCTGAATAAGAATAGCTAAGTGCAACCACGGTCCTTTCAGATGGATGGGATATAAAACCAAGGGCTTGAACATTTTGGGTGACTAGGAATCTATGGCCTTCTCCCCTCTCGGCGCCCCCCCCCCCCCCTTCAAGTACAGGGTGGATAGCCAGATGATCTGACTAAATTCCACGTGGAATAATCACATTCTAGCTACTTAAAATGCTTCCTTCAATTTCAGTTGCAGACAATATTCTTCTTCACTTCCTCCCCTCCGATGACATGCTTCCCTGCTGCCCGCTGTTAAACAGCTGCCATGTTCCACCCCAGGGTTAGTGGCATGTTACTATTTATTAAAATAATAATAGGCTAGCATTTACACACTTAGAGGAGAGTATAGGAGAGAAGCTGACTAGTTTATGGACTGCTAATAGACATGTCTTAAGGTGTGGAATCATAGTTGCTGTGACAGACATATACAGAGATGTACATTAAGATGGTTCCACCAGAGTCAATAAAGCTCTGTTACTTTACACCATTTAGAAGAAAATTTCAAAGTAATATGTGCATTCAGAAACCAGGTCTGATCCTGATCTTTGTGAAACGTAAATTGGGACCAATTCCATCAAGGTAAACCAGTTTAATACACGGTAAATACGATCAAAAGCAGACCCTTTGACTTTAACTGCCTTCAGGGAGAAGAGTCTCCTACTTAACTCTAGGCATTCATTAACTTTGTTTTTTGTGAAAGGAGAAACTTGCTGGAATAGAAAAGCTAATTTCAACTTTAGTGTGAGAACCAAACCCATTTTAAGAGTATTGAATATCTCAAATAAGAAGTGATGTGCTTTTAAAAACAAACTTGCGGCAAAGTTTCAACATAAATATTTCTGAATTTGAACACAAATGTATGCTTTCTGTTCATCTGGCAGTGTACTCAGCAGCACATCCTTTATCATGCTTTTTGAGTGCATTCTGTGTTCCTGAGAATAATTGCTCTTTTACTAACATGTATATAAAGAGAAAATGCTTGTCAGAATTTTTGTACTAAACCAAACAAAAAGGAGATAAATAATGCCAGCTCAGATCTAGCAAACATACTTGCAAACACATTTTTTTATTATTCAACAAGCTTGAAATTTAACATATATTTCCTGCTGTAGCATAAGCCTGTTACCTCTTGCTCCTCATGGACAGGGGAGAATAATTCATTCTTCCTCCCTTTACAATGTCCCTTTACATATTTGTAGACAGATATTTTATGTCTCGCCTCAATCTCCTTTTTGCCAGAATGAACATGACCAGCTCTGTTAACCTTTCCTCAAACTGGCAGCATTATTTTCCAGTCCTTTTTATGATTTTCTTGCTCTTCTCTGAATCCATTCCAATCAGTCTTTTCTTTTTGAAATATAGTGCACAATATTCCAGCATGGCATTGGTTTCCTAGAAAATAGATGGAGAAAGAAAAAGCAAAGGAGGGACGTGTCAATATTTGCAAGTTCAAAAGTAAAGTTCATTGCAATTTAACTGCATATGTTCAGCATGTCCAACCACTTCAGCACTTACCGTTTATAAAAATTAAATAGATGTGATTGAAATCAACATGGTGGCAAGTGGTAATGATTATCCAAATGGATTAAAAAAATGCAGATATATCTTAACTATGTCACTTTTTTTCCACTGCCCAGTCTACATAATGCTTCTAATAAAGCATGTGAAGTTTCGATCTTACAAAGCCTTATATGCATGACTGAATAGCCATGTTCATCTTCCTGGTACTATCTCCTCCACCATGTGAGAAAACCTGTGAATGTTCCCAGATTAATATAATATCCAACATTATAGTGAAAATGTTATTTTCCTTGCATCTTCTTGATGACTTGTGGCTATACTGCTCCACATGCAGTGTTCCCTGAACTTGTATTTACATAGTGTGGTTAATGCTTTTACATCTTATTTATCTTTAAAAATTTCCTTCCATTGATTTCATGCCATTCCTCCACATATCAAGACTGTCTTGTATTCTCTTTTCAATTCAGATCCTTGGAAGATATTATCTCCAGAGAAAGTTAATGCATTCTGTTCCCCAAGTTGCTAGCTAAAGCACAGGACCTCGGGGAAGTTGCCTGTGAACTTCACACTGTTTGACAGCAAGTGTCAGACACAGTCAAGTTGGGTCCACAATTCTAGGTACAGATTAGATAATTGTGTGGGCAAATGTCAAACAATAACTGTGTGCATACATAATTATTCAATCTGCACATGTAACCCTTTTAATGTTTGCAAATCAGGCATCAACTTAATCTACAAGTTAGTTGAATGTGTTTTCACACTCATCTAGCCAAAAAGGCAGGCGTCCAAACTGTAATAATTTTATTATTGCTACAATTCTACTCTCACTTGTAAGAGTCTAGATCACACAATTTCATTTAATGACAATTCTCACAAACTGTACAAAAGTCTTTCATGTTTAAGTAGAAATCAAGTGTTCTGTCTTTAGTTTCTGTCTCTGCATTTTAGATGCACCATGAGAACAGCAAGTTAAATCCTGTTTAAGATGTGATTGAAACCATCAACTGTTAAACTAGTTACTTCTTTTTGTATTGTCTGGCCTAAGCCAGAAGAAAATTAAAATATATATTTATGCTATGTGCTGAGCTTTAAGTTATTAAACCTGCAAATCAATGTATTCATACTTTTTTCTTTGCTTTCTGTAATCCTCTCTGCTGGACCTATGAAAATAGACTAGAACATTTCAGCTCCTGTTTACACTCATAATCCCCTTCTCATTCTCATTCAGAGCACTCATAGACATGCTGATGGAAAGCCCATCGAAGCCCACAGAAAGATTTCCTTTGACATCAGTGATTTCTGGATCGGGACATAAGTTCCCCAGACTGCCAGGGATTCATTCATTCTCCTCCTTCTCCTGAAAGGTGGAAAAATAGTTTGGTATTTGCTTTTGGGGCAGACAAGAAGGTTCCAATGCATTTGAGGTCTAATGCTAATTAACATAGTACCAAAGAAGACAAAATTGCTGACCTGCAGTTTCATTGATATGCTTCCTTCAAATCCCAGCATATAACTGCCCTTTCCAAGTTCATTTGAACTTTCTTGATGAGTTCTTAAAAACGGTTGCTGAAGGTTCCCTTACACTTCTTCTGGCAGACACTTTAACAGTGTATATTAAATTTCATCAGGCTTTGCTGATTTGGCAATGTTCAGGTTATCCCAATATTCTTTAACCTGGGCTATCCTAATTCAGCCTTGTGACCTCTTTCTTCCCTTGTTAACTATCCCTGCCTTAAGTACCTTGTTACTATCAGCCTTTTCAGTGAAAGCTAAAGCAACACACCCATTAAGCATTTCAGCCTTCTCCTTATCGTCTATTATCTGCTTCTTCCTTCTCTGCTGAGTAGCAGACTTAACATTTTCTTTTGTCCACCCTTTATTTCTGAGACTCCTGGAAAACTTTTCCTTGATCCATTTTACATCTTTTGCTAATAGTACCTCATTTTGTGGTTTTGACTTTCCGACTTCTGCTCTTACATGTCCTTAGTTTTCTCCTATAAGGGACCCTGTGTCAGAGACTGTGAACCAATTTCGCCTGTGCTGTTTCATATTTGAATGAAACGTTAAATATTTAAACAGCAAAGTTCTTCTCGTGGTTGTTAAATCAGTATTAAGTGATAGCCAGTAGTGAGTATTCAGGGAATAGAAGGGTCCTCTGACTTACAGTCTCAGGTAAATTGCATCGGGACCTAAAAGCTTTTAAAAATTAAGATATTGCACTTAATTGAGTATTTTCTTACTTTTATTTTTCTCTTTCCTTTTCTCTACAGACAGCTGTAGTGCCAGCTTTTCTGCTCTTTAGTAAACAAAATAAAGTTGTTTTGGTTTATTTTTCTATTAACATAATGTGATTGAAAACAATATACAGATAAATTAATTTATATTTTTTTCATTATTACCATTTTTAATCTGATTTTTATGGCTTTGGTTGATATATTGAAAACTTAAAAAACTGATAAGAAATATAATTTGGAGAGGGTTTGGCTGCCTAAAAAAGTTGTGATTTCCACTTCAGGGAGAGAACTAAATTTTGTGTGCTTTTTTAGGGCTAGACTGTCATATTTAAAATCCTAAGATTTTTCTGCAGAGTACTATTTAAATAAAATGATAATTTGCTACCTAAAAGAAGAAAACAAAAATCAGAAACAAACAGTTCCCCAAAGTTCTACAGGGAAATAAGTAATTTTCTCTTCAAAGACTTGGTTTGCAGGCCTTTGAAAATCAAGAGCAGTGGGTGACACAGCCTTTTCCTTTCATATTACAAGCTGTATTGCCCTTTGGTTAGTAATGACTCAACCTGAGCCAATGATACCAGCTTTTGCTTGCTGTGTTTCCACACCTCCACATCAAGCATGGAGGTGTAGATGCTTGGGAGTAGGGATCATTTCCACCTGTTGTAGTAACCAGCTTCAACTTATTTACACCTATACTTTGTGGTCTGAAATATCTCTAGTAGTGAAAGTCAATTTGTGTTTTCTGATGGTTACCGAGATGGAAGAGCAGACAACATTCATCCATTTACCAATGTACACTGCTGACCATCACAACTCTCCTCTCAAAACCCTAAGTGACAGAGATGGACACTGTAGTGGAAATCTTTGGGTATGAAGCTCTATGGCTGCACATCCAAGAGTGTGAGATTCTTTTGGGTTGCATGGGTGCTAACATAAACAAAACGGTTTCTTTCCATTACTCTAGATCTAGAAGCTTTTAGAGAAGTTTCTGATGCGAGACCAACAGATGAAGCATGTGATTGAGACTCCCTCAAGTAAGGGGACTATTGTCACATCTGGATTGGTGTGCACTTTCCACCAGATTTGTGATGACATTTAAGTGCCAAAGGCTATAAATAGATGACTAGCAGCGTCTAAAAGTGTCTGAGCAGGTTAAGTATCTAATTTCTCTTAAAATAAGTTAATCTAAAAAACTCACAAAGTTTCTAATGGATTTTTTTTTTGTCAATATAATACCAATTATGTTTACATTATCATACAGAGTAAAAGGGGATAATTTATGTCTTGGGAAGTCTGAGCATCCCCAAATGTATTTACAACAGAGTAAAGTGGATAACAGTCTTTATTCACACATTTACCAGTCAGAAATTCACTGCCTTTTCTCTGATAACTTCCAATTTTTAAGCCACCAACTACCCACCCAACTATCCTAAATCTTCAGTATCAAATGGTCTTTGTTATGACCATCTCTGGATATAAATCTACCTGTTGTGACTTCATAAGCTAAGTTGGTTTTGCTTCAGTGTTCAGAGCAGGGCCGAGTTTCAGGTTGCAGGGAAGAAGAAAACATCTTTCAAGGAAAGATTTATAATATTCCAGGTGCCACAGCCATGTTTTACATTCTGGTCTTTTTTTTTTTCCCCTCAGTTTTCCTCCTCTAGATGTATTTTTCTTTGTTTTTTTTTATCCCCCAGCCAGTAAAAGAATTGACGAGACTAAGGATTTCCCCTCAGCAATGGCTACAGTTCTGCTGTGCTTGTCAAATTTCGTATGACCACTGATTATTGCTAAAGGGGTTTTATTTTTTTTATTCTGTACAATTTATTGGTGTTCTGACTGTGTCAAGTGAAAGCTCTTATTCTACTTTACAGAGTTAATGCAGCATATTTTTAACAAAACATCCAGAAGATTTTGTTTTTCTGCATTAAAAATGAGCAAGAGGTGGAGGAGCAAAATAGATGACCTGGATCATTAAAAAAAAAAAAAAAAAACCAGAAAAAATCACTGACAGGAAAAATAATTGCTCTGTTTAACTTCACGTCTTGTTCCTTACAGTTGCTTTTCCTGATTCCTTCAGGTGGAAGTAAAATGAGATAAATCCATAACATAAATATACTGCTATGCAATAGAAAAATTTGTATGGAGTTCGTGGATTAAACTAGCAATGAATGCATGGAAATTTTGGGCCTGACACTTCAGATGATTCTTTAAGGGAAAGAGCACAGAGGTGGAACTCAGAAGATTTGAGAATGGTTATAACTATTGTCTGCTGTATTTAGGTTTTATCCCTTCTGTATCCTATAAAATACAGTAATCATACTGTTGTCTTCTGTAAGGTGATTTGAGATAATGGTGATTTAAAAGACCAAGAAAGGTAGGAAATGTGTAACAAATATGTATGTGTGGTGAACTACAGGCTCAGTAAAAGAAAACTTTGCTTCAATATTAATGCAAGTTTATTCTTAAAAATATTTCAGAAACTCTGGCTGCCAGAATCAATTGCTCATTCTATGCAACTGTGTATTAATTTATCTATTTTAATGTAAAATCCATTTATTCTCCAGAGTTTATCTGCATTTTTGCTATTGATTTTGCTCACTGACTGGACAGATAGACTGCAGGACCCTCAGCGATCTACAGGAGGTCACCGCTTAATACCACTTGTCAGTACGTAACAAACACTGGGTCAGGTGGAGACCTCTGACTTGTATAATAAATGGACAGAAATGACTCAAGATTAATACCTCTTTAAATGACCACCAAGAAGGATCTTGGTTCTGCCTCTGCGTGTGGGCACAGCTTTAGCAAAGGCTGGACATGTGGTCTGATTGCTGAAGTGAAGGTATCTCCATGTTGCTGTGTGCTTTGCTTTGTGGGTGGGTATGAGTGAGAAGCCTGGGCATGTTTAATCACTATGCTTTTTTATGCAAAGTGGATACACAACCTCCTCCAGTCTTTTGAGAGGAGAAAGTTGATGCAGTTGTCTTTAGATGAAGATGGATAGATCTTTTCAGATCAGTTATAAAATCCTTTACAGAGCCTACAACTTATTATTATTGTACACACTTTTAGATGCGTAAATATATGCACTGTCCCCCCCAAAAAAACAACAGAGAAATAACAAAGCAGACAGTTTCTTAAAAAAAAGGTGTGATTAAAAAAAAATGTGACAGAGAAACCAGAAGATTTTGTCTACAGAAACATGTAGGTCTATTTCTTGTGGTTAAAGCTCACTCATTGTTTTCTTTTTCCTAGATTCACTTTGAATTCAGTTTTGAGTGTGAATAAGAAACAGTTGGATCAAAACTGCTATCTGGCAGAGTACTTGAGTTGAAGTCTTAAGTGCTTGTCACAAAAAGTGGACTCAGAAGAGCTTTTACAGAAATTTTTCCCAGCTCTTTAATATCCTTATGTTTCTATTTCTTGAGGTTTCTGCTGTGGTTTACCAACTGCTTTGAATGCTTTAAAGTTATACTCCCTCTCTCCACTGAAGCTCTCCCTTACTTATGGTATGAGTAGTCTGGTGACTACTGGAGTTATTTTCCCTTTTTGTATTCCCTTTGTCCTGCCTCGTTTCATTAGCTACTCCCCCTCCCCTCTCCATATTAAACCGCATGGACCACTTGCCCACATCTGTGGTTTTGTTCATTTAGAGTATTTAGAGTTCTACGGTTGTCCTTTTTTTTCTCTTTTTTTTTTTTTTCTTTTTTAATTGACTGTTTTTCTTTCCTTAGCTATGTATCATCAGCAAATTTCATCTTTGTATTTTTTCCTGCTTTCGAGTTGCTGGTATATAAACTAAACACTGAACACACTTGATTCTTGTACCGATCCTGTTATCACAAGGGATGCTTGAAAACCTCAGTTGCCCCAAAATTGTGAATATTGTAGTTTTAGCATTTTTCTAAAGAATAAAAAAAGGCTTATTTTTTCAGGTTACCAAGTTTTGATTAAAAAGTATATATCCTCGGGTTTTTTTCCTCCTTTCCCCCGTATTGCTAAGGTGGCCTTAGACTAAGTAAGATAATATCCTGTTTTCTTTTTCAAGGTGAGCTGAAAAACTAAAGTGGAAATTGAGTTGTTTGATTTATGTGTTGATTTTGCCCCACCAACCAGTCTGTGGGGGAATTCATCATGTGGAAAAGATGCAGATAGCCTTTTCTGAACTGAGGTTTACTCTTTGTTGAACTCCTGCAGCTCCTGGTATGCTGACACCAACTCAGAATACATCAGATTTGCGTTGCAGATATTCCAATATCAACCACCCAAACCAGTAGACAACGTATTGGAACAGTTTTACTTTATAACTAGTGTCATCATCTGTACCTAAAGAAGTTGCATATCAACATTTAAGCTCAGGGTTGTCTATGTCATGCAGGACTTGCAAAAATGGGAAAGGATTTGGTTTTGTGAGTAGATTTGCTCAGGAAAGGCAAGTTGTGTTTTCTATGTAAGATTGTGTGTGTGTATGAGAATATGATATATCTAGTTTCTTGATGCCTATTTCTATAATCGTTCCAAGCATGCAATTGAGGTAATCTTAATGCAGTCCAACACAAAGCAGCTAAATTAGGGTCACAGAGAACGGAGTAAATGCCAGCATTTCCTAATTTTTCAGTGTTTAATTTTGCAAGCTCAATGATCTCCTAATTTGCTATTGCATGAAATTTACTGAACAAAAATAAAACTAATACAAAACAAACACACCCCCCCTTGCTCCCCAAATTAAATTGCACTGTACCACCTTGTGTCACTCTGCCATGTTTAGCCATTAAAACTACAGACAGCCTTCATATGGACTGATACAGTAACTAGTCATGAAGCAGGGGATTATTTTCATCACTGAAAGAAGTCACACACACAGTTCCCTCATTTCTTCCCCACAAAGGATGAATGCACAGCTATTGTTCTATTCTGGAAGGGACTCACCCCTGCTTAAACCAAGTTCAATATTGCACCCACCCTTGTGGTTTCAGCTTTCCTGCTTTTCTATTTGCCCACCAGCCTTATTTTCATCTTCCCCACCACTGTTTGTGGCAGTTTTTTCCAGAAATTTGTCATCTTCGTCAGGATTTTACTTCTGTTCTCTTCTCTTCTGGTAATTGTACCCCTCTGTTACATGTTTATTTTCTTCCCTCTGGTCTTCAGAGTTGGAATTTTTACTCCTCTATGCAAATGTGAGAAGAATGGAATCAATTCCAGGTCCCTATGCATGAGATTCCTGGTTTTACCCCTGGGTCCAAATGATATTCATTTGTTTGCATACTCTCAGTTCACAAAGCAACAGCTTAATAATTTTCTATTATGTCTCATTTCTCCCTGCTCTGTATTTCATTATATCCATTCCCCTTGAGTTAGCCTGAGCCCTACAAAAGCACAGATACTTTTTCTGACTGATCCGACCCCATGAAAAGCATATTCTGGCAGTCAAGATGAAGGGCTGGAGCAGGAGACAGCTCAAGTGTGGTCCACCACTTTATAAAGCTAATTCATGCAAACTCCATTTACATGGAGATCCCATGCTGGGGAGGAAACTTGTACAATTCACAGGGAATTATCAGAGAATGTAACTGAAAAACTGACAAGTGTCAGCAAAATATCTTTCTTTATTTGTCTGTCGGCTTGCTTTTTGCACAAGGAAATTATTTTATAAGTTTTGGAAAAGAACTAGCCCTGAAGTAGATGAACAGAAGAAATAATGGAGGTTGAAAGTAAAACTTAGAAGAAAAATGAAAACCTTGAGTATATGCACTGTTAGCAGCTTTGTCTACAATACATACAGTAAATACCACCCAGTGCAACTTATCTGAATTAGTGACATAGGACATTTTTTTTAGCAAGACTGAACATCTTAAGCATCTGTATGAGCTGACATTTTTAATGTACTTGTATTTTTCTGCACAAACAATGGATAAAAAATGCACTGAAACCTTCAATCCTTCATGCTTTTTTCCCCTCGTGCCTTAAAAATATCCACTTGATATTTAAATAAAATAAAATTAGATAAATAAGTTCAGTTGTAATGACAATGTGATGTAGATTGTTTGTGCCAAATTCAAGCTTCATAGGAAATTATGTTCCTCTTGTTGGAAGAATTATACAGTAATTAACCCTCTGGAAATAAGTGTTTAAAATGGAGAGTGTGTTAGAAATTTAAAGAAACATTTTTGCATAGCTTATGTTAGTTCATTTTTTTATGTGTAAAAATGTTTGAGGATTACTTCATTTTTTTTTTCTCTCCTCCTCCCTCCTCCCTCCTCCTGTCCAATGTAGGCCAAATCCTGACAGGCAGATTAACACAAACTCAATAGGCCAAATTCCAGTGTGATTTAAATAGGAGGTAAATTGGCAATATAAACAAGCGTAATTTACATACTGAGTGTTAAGAGCTGGTTGAAAAAATTGTACGGAAGAAGTCACTTTTAGTGCCTATCAGGGTTTTATTAGTTCAGCAGAACCTGGAAACTATGTCATATAGCGCTGAGTGCCATCTAATGGTATTGTATGTATTAATATTAATAATGTTATAGCTTATAAAGTAATCCAATAAGAGTAGAAAGGGAAAAGTAAAATCCAGAGTTTGTTTTTTCAATTTATGTGGGTCTAATCCTACCCAATATTTATCTTAATGATCTGGATGAGTATGCTTGTTAAATTTGTAGATGACATCAGAATGGGAGGGACAGCAAATGTTTTACAGCACATGGTAACAGTTTAAACTGAACTTGAATTTGAGAAAGGGGTTCAGAAAAGGAACTTTCCTCAATAGAAGCAAATAAAATTTTTAGTATATAAAGCTAATGATTGTGAAAATATAAGTTGGAAATCTCAGCCAGCAGACCAACAGAAAAAAAAAGTCAAGACTTTTTCATGGATCATTAGATTAATATAGCCAGTGATATGACATTGCCATAATAGAGGTAAACATTATGCTGAGGTGCATAATCAAAGGTCATCCCTGCAAAACCTATTCAGCTTTGGGCCTGAGCAAGAACATTGCCCAGTTTAGATGCTGCCTTTTAGGATAAATAGGGGGGAATTAGTGAGAATGGAGGGAAGTCAAGAAATCAGGGGTCTGAAAATCATCACCTAGGAGAAAAGATTGAATGGATGCTGTTCAGCCTAGGAGCATCGTGAGGGAGGACATGATCACAGTCTTCACAGACAGTAATAACCTTTATTTTTTATTGTCCTGATAGACTGGAAAAGACAGAAAGGTTTTTAAATCCAACAGGGAAAATTTACTTTACATATTAGGAAAAGCTCTTGACAGTGAGGCTAGAGAAGCAGTAGAAAAGGTTGTCTGTGGAAGCTGTGCAGTGTCTACCTTTGACAGCCCTTGAGATGAGATTAGAGAAACATCTGTAAGGAGCGACAGTGACAGCCAGCCAGGCGTGGGAACAGAAGGTGGACTTCCATCCTCGGGAGGCCCAAGAGGCCTCCTTCTGCCAGGGGGAAATGTCTCAAATTCTAGGAGATTCAGTGATGTTACGGGCAATGACAAGGAGTCATTGGTGCTATTGCCCATTTGAATAGCTAAATGGAAGTGCGACGTTGCTTGTGACAAGTTACTTGCTTAGCATTATCATTCATGGTCCAGTGAGGGTTGAAGAGTGTGTCCTTAAGCAGCCATGATGAATACTTTTATTATCTCTAATTCATATTTTATAGTGACTTATCTCATTCTACAGTGTTATATGCAGGAAAGACAAAACAGACAAGAATATTGTCATCTGTACCCATAACACTTTTTTTCATGTGCTTGGAGAATAATTTCATGATAAATCGATAGTCTCCACCAGAAGTTAACTCAGATTTTAGGGGCACTGAGTCACTGTATAGAGGTGCTTATGTCTTCCTACTGTCTAGAGAGGGAGCCTGAGATGGAGAGGCTTCTGATTCAAGCTCCTGAGTAGTTATCTGAATTTAGGAAAGACGGATCTGTTCTCCAGCACACACAGCAAGTCAGTTGTAGCCTGGGCTAGGACACATCACACTTCTGATTTAATCAAAATAACTGTTTTGTTTAACAGAACTTCTTTATTTCTTGTAATACAGACAGACTTTAGCTATGCCAGTCAGTTTATTATTGTTCCAAAGAGATTTTAAATAGATCTATGAACAGGTTTCTTTATCTGTATTTCTTGCTATTCCTGTCAACACTAAGGCATGGCACCCATCTGGCCCTGAGAGGATTTTTTTTTTTTTTTTTTTTCATGATGCTGATTATTTTGAAGACAATTGTCCAAAAGGAGAGCAAGAGACGTTTGCTATTTTTCTTTGGCTAGAATGTCTGTCTCCTATTACAAATTGACTTAAATTCCTTCCATCTGCTGCTAGGAACCTAATCTAAATGTAAATTAAAATAAATACATTTATTGGGAAAAAAAAGGAAAAAAAAAGAAGAGGGGGAGAAAAAAACCCAAATTTTAAACAGTCAGAACCTTAGTATATTTGTTAGTGTCCTAATTATTTTTGTGTCATCTCTTTCTTGCTTCCAAAAATATTTCTAATGATATCACTCATGTTTCTTGGAGACATAAAGAAGGACTCCTGGGCTGCAGTTATTTTATGAAAATTGGGATGGGATATTTCAGGAACTTCCAAATTCTTTCCAGACTAACAGACAAATGGGGATGAGGCTGTTCACCAACTTTAAACAGTGGTAGTAGATGGAAAGAAGCCAAGCAGAAGACTTGGAATATTGTTGACTAGAATAAGAAAGAAGAAACAATTGGAAGCAGCTGGGTTTTTTTATTACACTAATACTTTTTCCTTTTTTAATGGATTTTAAATATATTAACATGAATACAAAATCTGAATCTGGAAACAAATCATGCTTACACAATATATTTACTCTGTTCCTGCAGTTTCTAGGAAGGCTCAACATATTGTAAACTTCAGCTTTTTACATAAAAAATACCTTTTGTATTACAAAAGTTTACTTCTCTTCCTTTCTTCCTTTCCCTTTCCCTTTTCTGAAATATTTACCCAATGGAGTAAGGTTGCCTGAGATTCTGGATCCTATTTTGAACTTTGTAATTCTAGGACATCCTGGTTAATTATATTGAGTGAAATTTGCATTCCTTTTAATTTATTCTAAATTATCTTTCAACATGGAAGGAAAAACTAATTCAGACAATTGATTGTATCTTATACAGTCTTTCAGCACAAGGTTATCAGTTCAGATCCATCCCAGACAGCAAGGGGTCAAAAGCATCTAACTACTGCAAATTGTTTGGCACCCTTTCAGAAAGAAGTTCCCAGCGTTGTATTCCTGGTGGAGAGGTGTTCCCATCACACTGCCACAGGTTTGGCACAGGCTGGCAACCCCACTGCCAATTTCCACAGAGAGCTTAAGGAGAGGAGCAGAAACTCAGTCAGTTTTTCTTTCCCAAGCATGGCTGATATTTTTTTATCAGATTGGAGGCCTAATAGCAAGAGCTCATTCTATCACATCTCCTTATGATCTACTGTAACACACTCTGGATAAATGAAGAGGTTGATGGAATTTAAAGACAAAAGAAATCAGCTGATTGCTCAACCCCTGCATTGCCCAGGTCTTCATAGAATCATAGAAATGTCTAACCTAACCCGGCCCTGTCGTAACTTCAGAACATTTCCCCTTGTCCTATCGTCCATTACCAGGGAGAAGAGGCTGACCCCCACCTCACTATAGCCTCCTTTCAGGCAGTTGTAGAGGGCGATAAGGTCTCCCCTCAGTCTCCTCTTCTCCTGGCTAAACAACCCCAGTTCCCTCAGCCATTCCTCGTAAGACTTGTGTTCCAGACCCCTCACCAGTTTTGTGGCTCTCCTCTGGACATATTCCAGCAAGGCAACACCTTTCTTGTAGTGAGGGGCCCAACACTGAACACAGTATTCAAGGTGTGGCCTCATCAGCACCGAGTACAGGGGCATGATCACTGCCCTGCTCCTGCTGGGCACACCACTCCTGATACAAGCCACGATGCCATTGGCCTTCTTGGCCACCTGGGCACACTACTGGCTCATATTCAGCCGGCTGTCAACCAGTACCCCCAGGTCTTTTTCCACCAGGCAGCTTTCCAGCCACTCTTCCCCAAGCCTGTAACGCTGCATGGGGTTGTTGTGACCCAAGTGCAGGACCCGACACCCTACTTGTGCTATTTTGCCTATGTGTACTGAGCGCAGTTTTTCTTTCTGTCCCTCAGCTTTGAACCATGTGTTATTTTATACATTCCTGTTTAATTATAATAGGTCACCAGTAAATGTAAGTCCTCATTTCTGGTATCTTTAAAAAATTTAAATTAGACCACCAAATAAATTTAAATTTTAGATTTTGCCTTCATTTTAATTCTACAAAGGACTGGAAAACAAAATGCTAAAAGTGCTTGCTCTCTCAGCTTGACTGATAAAAGCCACTCAGGCTCTTTATTTTTTATTTTTAAATGACTGAACAACCTTCACTTCAGACAGTGAACTCCAAACGGGCGTACACATATCTGGGTGCTTACCTCAGTTGCAAGCGAACATGTCATGAAATTCACAAAGCCAATTCTAAATAATAACAGCATACACAGTAATAGTTTAAAAGTGGCCTAATAACATATCAAAGTAACCCCAGCCAAACAACCAAAAAAATCAGCCCAAGAAGCAAAATTAATCAAACAACCAATCCCTTCACAATCTATAGAAAACTAGAGTTCAGCTCAGTTACTTATTTATATGTTCATACTTTTCTGTGAGGTATCTTGGACCAGTAGCAGGGCCCTACTGGCTGCATAAGCCATTCCCTTTCTACCTCACTCATCAGAAGCCTCTCCTAAATTAGCATGTCCCAGAGAAACTGCAGTTTGTTCTCCATTTAGATGATTTAACCTGCTCCCAACAGCAGCCTGGACAAGAGCAAGTACGCAGTCTGCCACTTTGCTTTTTCCTTTTAGCAGAACAGAGAAAAGACACATTCATTAAAGCATGGGCAAAAAAAATGCGACAGCTATGTCACTCCTCAGAAGGGTGTCTCCTGTGGAAGAATAATGATGAGGCCTTATGTTATTTATTATCTCCAATAATGATTATGAAGTAAGCATAAAATATAAATATAACACTGCTAATCATAAAATGCAGGGGAAAAAAATAAAAGCGCAATAAATAAGGATAAGGTTGGCATCTCTTTGAACTTAGTGTAGACTGTCAGTAAGTAAATAGCCTCAATTCAAAGAAGCCCAATGGAAATTAAGAAATCTGGGAATACCTAGCACAGTCTGTACCTACTCAGTGAGGGTCCATATTTAGAAAAACCTAGGTCCGAGGAGAATATGGAGCCTGTGGTGGATGCTTAACTGGATAGGAGTTTCTAGGTTAATGTATGTTTTCTTTCTTTCATTCTTCTTTTTATTTTTTTTTTACTTCCAAATATGTTACAGAAAACCTGGAGAGAATTGAGGGGAAAAAAAAATTGGAAACTGCAGAAAATTAATGAGGTTTTTAAATTTGAGAGGTGACTTCATTACAGGCACAGATTTTCACACAAAGAAAATAGTGTGCTAACAGATCTTTAGCAGGGAAAAGTATACCAAGAGATGCATTAGTCATACCCAGCATTCATAGTTCAGTTCAAGAGTGGTAAAACGAATATATGCCCTATGAGATGAGGGAAATAAAACTAAGCCTAAGATTAATGTAACCTGATTTCATCTAACTTTGTGATAGAAGTAGCTGGTTGGTCTTCTGGGCTGCCAGTACACATTGCTGGCTCATGTCCAGCTTTTCATCTATCAGTACCCCCAAGTCCTTCTCCCCAGAGCTGCTCTCAATCCCTTCATCCCCCAGCCTGTATTGATACCGGAGGTTGCGCCGACCCAGGTGCAAGACCTTGCACTTGGTCCTGTTGAACCTCATGACATTCACACAGGCCCACATCTCCAGTTTTTCCAGGTCTCTTTGGATGATATCCTGTCCTTCTGGCATGTCAACTGCACCTGCTTGGTGTTATCTGCAAACTTGCTGAAGGTAAACTCCATCTCTCTGTCTAAGTCATTGATGAATATATTAATCAGCACTTGTCTCAGTATGGACCCTTGAGGGACACCACCTGCCACCAGTCTCCATTTGACATTGAGCTGTTGACCACTACCCTCTGGATGGATCCAGCCAATTCCATATCCACTGATCAGTCCACCCATCAAATCCATATATCCTCAGCAGACTTCCGCTCATACAGGAGTCTCCTACAACTATGACCCGTACCTCCATTGGGTAATTTATCAAATGAGGCTGGACATATACCATAGACTGGAGACAACTGTCCTCTGCATACCCTTCCATCAACAGAGAGAAGACCCAAGTGACTGGTTTAGGTTAGACACTTACTTTAGATGGCTGATAAGTATATGAGAAAAAATCCTATTCTGAAAAGATACTTCTTTTTTTTTTATATATATATTTACCTCAGAAAATATGTGTGCAACTGAAACATTACCTTTTAAAGGGACTTTTAAACTGCATACTTGTCGTCATATTTTGGCTTAATAAAGCAACAGTGGTCTGGAAGTCCTCATTGTCCTAAGTATGGACAGCTTATTGACAAGAGAAACAGCTTCTTAAGCACAGCAGCAGCATACCTGGTTCCTAAAACTACACAGAGATTTTATAATCTCCAGGAAAGTTGTATGCTTAATCAAAGCATAATGGGCAGATAAACAATCACAGAAGAATAGATCTGTATGTATAAACTCTATTTATCATTCCAATTTCTGTTAAGGTATAAGATAAAATGCATGTAACTCTTTAATTCTGTCATTCTTTTATCACACAGAAAGGAGAAGAGTTTGTTTCCTAGAAAAACTGCCAGATCAAAAGCTGTTCTTCAAGTCAGTCAGAATCCTTTACTCAGTTACCAGGTAGATAGGGGAGACTGACTGCCAGGATGAGCCACAGTAAATGCAAAAAAAAAACCCCATCTGAATTCAAGAACTTCATCATGTGAACGGTGGTGTTCCTAAATAAATGAAACATTAGAGACTTGGAGTGAAGGTGGGCAAGGATAAAAATATTACGACATAACTTTTTTTTTTTTTTTTTTAGTAAGGGCAAAGCACCCAGGATCATATTTAGACTGCTTATTTTAGTCTGCTCATTTACAAACCGCACTGTATAGAAGGCAAATTTCTCTTAATCCACTGACTATGAAATGCAAAATTCATAAAATGAATGAAGAAGGAAGACCTAGACCTCTGCATAGCCTAATATTTAAGGATAGTCTTCTAGAAAATAAAGAGCATGAACTGGGAGTTGAGATTAGTCTTCCATTCTCTGAAAGAGCATTTTATTTACAAGAGAACTGCAAAAAAAGGAGTACTTAATATAACCAGGATGTGCTGAGGTACGTGTTAGTAGTTCTATATGTGAATGTAGTGCTGAAAATTGGTCAGTCTGAGGTAGATTGACGCTTTATCCTAAGAGGGACTAAGTGCTGCCAGGAGCAGGTGGAATGGAGAGTTACTATTCCTAACTGCTTTCTTAGAAGTTTCCCCTTCTAAAATTCCAATTTAGGCAGAATAACCTCAGTGTGACTCTTGTTTTCAGCCTAAACCTGAAATTTTCCAGGAAACAGTATCTGCAGTTCTCTGTGTGGGCTTTTGTTTGAGCAGAGGGAGGGAAGGGGGGGTATAGCATTTTGGATCTGAGTAATTTCTTCTTAGTTTTTCTTCAGATAAATAGGAGAAGTTGAGTCTCTAGGGACCACAGTCTGGTACATTTCCCAGAACTCACTTGGCCTTGTAGAAGTAATTTAAATAAATAAATGAATACTAAGTAACATTCCTTGCAGGGCAGCACTTTCACACTGAAACAGGGGCAACTGTGATGGGTGAGCAGTCAAACATTGCAGTATTTAGCAACTCTAGGCAGGTTTTCATTGCTGGGTAAATTTCAGCTGTATTGAGGGTTCCAAGACTTGGATGAGACCCATAGCAATAATACAAAATTTTTGTTCTAATATATAAAATGCATTCCTAATGTATACGTTAAATTCATGTATAGATATTACTTTCTAAAAGTTATGTCCCTTTTTTAATTTTTATATACTTTCCATTTTAATTTTACATTAGTTTCTTCCTTTAAGAAATACTTGTTCTAATTTTTCACTGATGAGGGCCTTTAGAAGCTTCTTATTCACACAAAGGAATATATTCAGGATATCCATATTCATAGGTAAGAACCAAATATGATAGTAGCTAAAAGCAGATTCATGAATCCTGTGGGAGTTCAGTTACACATGGCAGTATTTGGGGTTATAACATCTATCTGTAAATGATTTCTAGAGATGGAAAAAACCTGGGAACCATTTATTCATAAGTTTGAGTGTATTGTCTCTGGTTTTCAGCTTTAAAAACCTATGATGTGGGAGCCTTTTTCTGCTACCTTGATATAAGGCTCTTATGTTCAGAAATTTTGGTGGAAGGGGAATCTTCAGACCTCCAATCTCACGGCTATGGTCCCTCTTTGCACAAAGTGAGGGTCTTTCATTGTTCTCAGAAATGCAGTGAGGCAGGCATGAAAAGAAAGAATAGGACCCAGTTCACATGATGGCGAACGTGGAGGTCATTCTAGGTGATACAGAAACTTTTCCCTCCTCCCAGTCGGGATTTCTCTATGGACTTCCTGATTTGGAAGTAAAAGAAAGCATTGTCTTCATCCTTCTCATATCCATCACATCTACCATTTGGCTTATTGCTTTCTGTGAACAGCTTGGGAAATATTTGCTTATTAGTAGATAACAGAGGTTTGGGGTTTTTTTCCCGAGGAACTGAGATAAAATCACCAGGAGGAAGGCAACTGAAAGATAGTCTAACTGGTGGAATGAAGGCCAGTGTTTCCTAATTATATCTCGCCTCCTCATCAGGAGAATAGAAAGGCCTGAAGTCTTTTGCCACAGTTTTCCTTCCTGGATCTTCTGGGAAGCAAACTGTCGTGTCCAAACCACTGGGGTCTGAGGAAAGCTCATGGACAGCCTGGGACAGGTGAGATGTAGCCATTGTCTCCCTTCACACAGAGCTGTCCTAATTATTGAAAGCACTTTTGTGCATATATAACTTAAAAGGCTCCTCTGTTGTGTTCACGTCATTGGGCTTAAAATCTGCCATCCCGAAACACTGATATTTCCTAAGTACTAGGGTTAAAACTAGAGCCGAGGCTGTCTCGAATTCAATTAAGACCTCAGAGCTGAAATGGTAACCTGATCTGACAACATCAGGGAAAGTCAGCACTGGCTTTGGAACAAATAACTACCCACACTCTCCCTCCTGCTTCTCCCTGAAAGCCAGCAGCATCTGTGAGAATGCTGCGTAAGAGCAATTCAATATAATAACAAAGGTGTGCAGAATTATAGAAATCCAAGGACAACTTTCAGTCATGACCATCCCTCCAAAGTAAGGAGAAGCATCAGAAATTTTTATTATCTCTGGAAGAAATAATAATAATAAAAACAAATTATAATGATAACGAAAGTTCTAACTACCCAAATGTAGCTATGCTTGTGGTTTTGTTTTTTTTTTTTTTCTTTTAATAAGAAAACCACACTCCCCTGCTGACAGGCCTGCTGAATATTTCTTTCCTTTAGCAAAATCTTGATGAACCGACATTTCAGGTTCATGCAAACAAATTCCCTATAGGATGAATTTATGATTTGTATCATTATTAATATTGCAATTGGACATGGAATTTCTACTTCAAAATATTTCACTTCATTTTGGTAAGTATGTGTTTATCTGCAAATCAACTTCAACTCCCCTAACTTTCTTTCCCTTTTGTTTAAGACAAAGAGGCTACAAAAATTAAAATGAAATCTATTAACTGGTTGTTACTGTGGGGGGAAATAGCATTGCATCCAAGCTCACATCTGCAACCAATGATTCTGAAGTAGAAGCTGACAGCACCCAACTGACTAAGTAGGTTATAACAAACTAGCTCCAGGCTGGAACAGCCAGCGGAGTGCAGAAGAGAAACACTGGCCTCTAAACTTGTCTTAAGCCAAAAGAAAGGCAGGAGAAAAGGAAAGAAAAAAAGAAAGATGGAAGAAAAATGCCTCTGCCAACCACCGCTGTCCCTGTTCTCTTGTTCAGCAGCAGCAGCTTGCAATTGCCAGATTTCTTTAATTCATAGTAATATCTTGAGGGGACAAGAAAGAAAATTCTTTGTAACAGATAGCAATAAAAGTATTATTCATCTAATCATTCACAAACACATGTGTTTGTATTTGAAAGCTACGCCTTCATGTACCCACAGCATAACACATAACCAGACAGGCAGAAGCATCCACAGCAGTGTACAGGGACGTTATCCAAATGAATGCCACTCCACTGCACAAAGACACATGTGCACACAATAGCATACAATACGCAGCTGAATGTACTCTACCCAGCTGGACATAGGATTGGAGCACATTCAAATGCAAATAACATATATTTTCTCTAAGAACTTTGCCCCTCTGCGACTTTGTTTCTTCCTTTTGGGTCACTCCTTCTCCCAGCTCTCTGCGACAGCCATGAAATGCTTTTTCTCCTATCCAAAACTCACATGCTTTGCACTTTTACTATCATACAGATGAATTATATTGCTCCTTCATGTCTAAGCAGTCAGTGTAAATGCAAATATATAATATCGCAACATGAGGCAAAACCACACTTCAGGACACTTAAAATGTCATTTCAAAACCAAAGTCCTGATGACTCTCAGGCAATGATTTCTATTATTGCACTGCTGCATTGTGGTGATTATAATTTCACTATAGGTCAGGCTGCAGGAGACCCACACAAGCAGAAAATCTGTTCATATAGCATCATTCCCCAAAATGCTGGCAAGTCTCAGTGAGCTGAAAATGTTCTTCAATTCATCCCAGTGCAGAATGGGAAATTGTCTGAAATCTAGAAAATGTTCAAGGGTAGCAAACGGTATTTCCCACTTTCTTTTACTTAAAAATGAAGAACCTTGATAGACCAGTTAATTCTACTTCAATGAACTTAGGTTCTCAGCTGGAGATCTATTGTA
This sequence comes from Egretta garzetta, assembly GCF_000687185.1. NCBI lineage: Eukaryota > Metazoa > Chordata > Aves > Pelecaniformes > Ardeidae > Egretta > Egretta garzetta. The sequence continues at coordinate 5,425,986 of NW_009270001.1, read as the reverse complement.
TTCAATAAAGCTCTGGCTGAGGGCAGTCTTTGCTTACAATTTGCATGATTCACAGATTTTAAAGGCAGAGGGGGACAATGTGATCATTAAAACTGACTTCCTGAATACTGTAAGTCCTTATTTCCAATGGAATATCTCCAAATCAGGCCCGCTAAAAGATCTGTACTTATGTAAACATTCCTATTCTCTTTCAAGACTCACTCAAATCTTAGCTACTTCAAGAGAGGCTTAATCTTCCAGAGATGCATCCAAGCTTGATTTAAAGGCATCAAGACAAAAAAAGAATCCACTTTTTCCCTTAGCAGTTTGTTCCAATGGTTAATCACCTGCACTGTTAAAAAATATTGTGTTTTATTTCTAATTTGTCTGGCTTCAGCTTCAGACATCGTCTCTTGTTATGCTTTGCTCTGCTAGGCTGAAGAGCTTTTTAGTAGTTAGTGTTTTCTCCCTGTGAAGGTACTTAGACATTCTAATCAAATCACCTCTCAATCTTCTTCTTGATAAGGTAAATAGGTAGAGCTCTTTAAAGTGTCTCACTATAAGGCATTTTCCATGGCTCTTAAATAATTTTTGTAGTTCTTTTCTGCATCTTCCCTGATTTTTCATCGTTGTTTTTGAAAGATGGGCATTAAGAGTATTAAAAAAAAAAAAAAAAAAAAAAGAAAATCTGCAATCTATTTTATCTTTGTCACATATAAATGTTAAACCAGTCCCTATTCCTACTCATCTCTTTAGCCACTCAGGGATTGCATTAGCTTTTTCTCATTAAAGCTGCAGTTTGGAAGATTTTCATTGACTTGTTTACCCACTGTAGCCCCTGTAAGCAGACCTAGTGCTTCCCACAGTACAGTACAGTCCTCTGTTTCTTAGGTCTACCCCTTATTTGTTTGACTTACATTTATTTCTTTACATTACACCAGAAAGAAGGCAAATATTTTCATGCTTACTTAGCAATCCTGTTGGAGGAATGGTGTTTGAGTGGCACTCTTCAGTAAAAAAATCACTCCTCAGTTGAAAATCAAAGCTTTAACAACAACAACAACAACAACAACAAAAGTTATGTATAGCACTGCATTAAATAAATGAGAATGTGTGAAATACCATAATAATGATAAAGAGTACAAGAATGGTGACCAAATTCAAGTGGTTTGTTTATATTTAATTTTCTCCTTGCTGTTCAGTGACATGTAGGATAGGACTTATTTACCCACATTTAGGCAATTTAAGTAAGCATCTTGTCTATAGTAGTCATCATACCACCCTCTAAATTGATGGTGAGACACAAACCTCTACTTGGAAAGGTCATCCTACCATCTTAAACACTATTTCAGGATGGGATGAATGGCCCTCTAAAGATGCTTACCCTTTTCTATTTGCAACAAAATTGTTTTACATTATTACCTTACATTAATCACCTAATTTTTAGGTGGCTGAAGTTAGGTGAGGTGAATCCCATCCTTATTACCTTGTGGTTTAATGTTTCTGTGAACTGCTAAAAGTACTATTTATCAGTACAGAGATGGTTGCTATGTAGTAATGGGTGACATGAAGCATGAAATGTGTTTAAAGTGTTCTGACAATTGAAAGGAGCACTATTACTCTGTGAATTCAGAAGTAGTTTGTGTTTTTAAGGCAAAAAAAAAAAAGGCTGTTGTATTTAATTCAAGAACTGGAAACCTTTTTGTTACATTACCAAAGGTTCGGTCACCTGACACACTCTCAAATCAGTGGTTATCATAACTGTAGAGAAGTGCAAGGTATTCACTAGAGGTCCTTCTCATGAATTAAGGAATATTAATGGATGGCATGTTGGTTAACTTACAGATGAGACAATAAATAGTCTAGTAGTTAACTAGACAGTAAGTTTACAATGTAAGGAAAGAAAATGTGTACGAAAGAAATAAGGTAGTTTGAAGCTACAAATCAAACTACTATGGAAACTGATGTACAAGTCGAGTCATAAGAAACATTTTAGGGGAAAATAGAGGCTGCTTCCAGTTATTACACTGACTGGGATATTATGGCTTGGCTAAGAGGAAATCTGTGCAAATGTCTGGTCCTATGAGAAGTGAAAATTTTCAGTCCTGAGTGGTATAAAGAGAAATAACAGAAGCGTTATAAACAGCTAGCAGAGCACTTTTTCAAATGCTTGAAGGAAGTCAATATTTCACTTCCAAAAAGTTGTGATTGGCTCTCAGATTAATTTAAGTCTTTTGTATTTTTATTTGCTTCAAATCCATACCTTTGATTAGCTGTCAGTCACAACTTGCTTTGCTTTCTTGACCTCTAAACACTTTCTATGATGTACCACAACTGGACATGTAAATTTTCTGGAAGCAGTGATGATACGAAGAAATAAATGAACAAAACTCTCACATCATTTTTCTTGAAAGTATTGAGATGGAAAAATCGGGACTACTAGCAACAATCAGTTGTTCATTAAAACTAGGGTGTAGTTATTCCTTCAAGAAATGCAGATATATTGTTCATAATTCAGTAACTTTACAGAAAGGTTAAGCAGGATACTTATTGAATCAGTAAATATAAAATCGTTTACCTTTGAATAACAACAACTATACCTAATATTAGAGATGGAGTTGTTCTGCACACAGTAGTATTGATTACACCTTGTTTTAGACATTGAAAATTGTTAGGTGTCTAATCTAAGATAATTTTCTAGACTATGAGCATCAGATAAGGGAATTTTTCCCATCTTTTCATACTTTCATAACAAATACTGTAGTACGATACGGATTTAGTATGTTGTTACTTGTCACCCCTCACAAAGTCAGGAAAACTAGTATGATATTTATGTGTGTAGCACATACATATCACTATATATCTATAGTAGAATCATATCAAAAGTCTGCCATGATAGGGAGTGCTGAAATATACAGGGGTTGCAATAGAAAATATTGCCAGTTTTAAAATAGTGCTGAAGTGCAACTTCAGTATTACCATTATGGATGCTGTCCTAAAAAAAGGTCTTTTCCATTCTTAATGAAAGTATTTTATATAACCTTTCTCACTGTTACTCTTTCCATTTTAAACTATGCAACATATTGGAAAAACAAATGAGGTTTTCATATTTTTTCATTCTTCTCCTGTTTTGGTTTGGTTTGGTTTTTTGTTTTTTTTTTCTTTTTAGGATTATTTCCCCAGCATCCTATCCCTGAAAAAAAAAATTCAGTTGTGAACGTTTATCTTATTCTTCCACAGCTTTTTCAGACCCATACAGTCTTTACAGGCAGCAGGGACAAATACAAGTAAGCAAACAAAAAAAGAGATAGTTGAAAGTACATTATATTGACTAAAATCTAAATTCTTTTAGTAGCAATCAAGCCATATAACCTATGAGTCTCTGTAGTGTCTGTTTCAGAGTACTGTTCATCTAACCAGTGGATTGCTTCACCACACATTTTATTTTTGTTGAACTTCAGCTTTCCATACCTTGCAACATCCAGCCTCATTCCTTTTTTGGTGTATGCATCTTTCATGTATTTGTGGATGGTTATTATAAATAAACAGCAGGCTTTAGGAGAACGAATCTTGTCAGATGAACTTGATTGCTTGTTTATGACAGAATTACAAAATTAGTGGCTGAAGGGAATGCATTTGGCATAATATATTTGGATTTTAGTAAATCATTTGATACAGCGTCTCAAAAAATTAGTTCAAATTGGCTAAGATATGAACTCAGCTTCATGTACTGAAAACTAACTGAACGCCCATAAAGCAGGAGTAATAGTAAATGGCACTGAATGGAGATGTCTGGTATTCAGAAGGCCAGCCAATATTAAACTTCTTCATTAAATGTGCATGATGCTGTGATGGAAGGTTTTACAAAGACAAAGAAAAAGTACAT
>NW_009270001.1:5409802-5422079 GCF_000687185.1 Egretta garzetta | reverse complement strand
GGAATCGTAATTGATTTATCTCTTTATTTTCATGAAAATATTTGGAATATATGTGTTATTGTTGAAGGAGCCTGAATATAATTGCTATCATAATCTCTCTCTTTTCCCCTTCTTTTTCCAAGTATAACCTGCATTATACACTTTATATTTTACCTTATGAATTATCTATTGAATATTACTGTGACAGGACCTCACATCAACTAAGAATTTGCTGCAGATCTTCCTAGGTCTTTGCTTAAGTTTTTAATCCTCAAAGAAAATCAAAAGAACTTTAACTGTGAACAAGTTATAGTTAATTAGAATAAACACTAGCTGTATGATTTTCCCAGGGATCAAAGTAAGGCCAACCAATTGGTAAATATCTAAAGATGGGTTCAATATTTACCTTTCTCCAGTCATTGAGAACTTCACCTGGTCTCTACAGCCTTTAGCAGATGATGCAGAGATCCCTACAAGGATATCAGCCAATTGCCTCAGCAGCCTTGCATGCGGCACATCTTGTCCCATGCTGCTGTGTGGGTCAAGATCGATCTCTCACTCAAGTTACTGCAGCACTTAAATTTATTTGTGCTATATCCCTAAATGTTTGCCTGGGTGAATCAGGGAGGCAAGTAGTTTGACTTATTATGATACAATATATTAATATCTGGGGCAAAATTAGTACTCAGAATTTGCAAAATTATACAGATGTAACATTAGAGTTGTATCATATTAATATACCTTACCCCAGTCTAGAGTTTTGCAGTGTCTGGGAAGTGACTTGCAAATGCTTTGGCTTAGCAATATGTCTCATCTTTTAGCTCTCTTTATGCCCCACCTTGCTGCTCTTTCTCTCTCTCCTTCATATTAGATTGTAAACTCTTTGCAACAGGGCCTGTTCATTTGCATTTGCTCTATAATGTGCATGTCATGCTTGAGAGATACTGACTGTTCTGGTATACATGAGTGCTAGCTACAAGCACTGTCTCCGTTAGATGTACCTGAATTGAACTGTCAAATGGTAAATAATGTCTGTGGAAAGTACGCTAACTGTGAGTGGCAAAGAAGCCCTGGAGATTGATGAATAATAAATAACAGCTCCCCTTTCTTTGTTAGCAGTATGTCCTTGTTCACCTGTGCTCATTCTGGGCAGATGGTAAGTGCTGAGCATGAATTCCACAGTGCTGGCACATGGGTGGAAGGGATGCCTTCACATGGGGAGACTTAATGTTAGCTTAGTCTTCATGTCAGTGCAGGGTACACCTTCAAAAGGACTGAGACTCAGTCTTCTTTTTCCCTTTACCATGTTTTTGCACTGACAAAGAAAAATAAAATCAGAGCATGGGGTCATTTCACTACAGAGTCTGCACTGCTAATTCCAGACATCACTGAAATTTGTTAAAAAAAATTAAAAGAATGGGAGTTATTACTGATATTGGTAAAATGTAAACTATTCTCTCTTTCACTTCCATATATTCCATTGCCTTTTTCATGAAGTTGCCACTGAAGTTCTTTACAGGTATGTTTTGAGCTTCTTACTTGTGCATGCTTTTATGCTTATCAACAATCAAGAGGGAAGACACCCTATCCAAAAAATCCACTACCAATGAGTGATTCAGATGGTTTTTAGTTTATTTAAGTTTGATTAAACTGTCAGTAGTAAACTGAACATTAATTTGTTGAATAAAATAAAAAAGGATATTGGTCTGGATGAAACTCTGGGACCTGGACGGTCATCACTGGGTTTTGTATTTTACACAAATATTATGCATGACCATATAAAATGTACATAATCAATGAAGTTTTCCACCTGTCCAAGTGTAGTCTTTTAACTAGTACAACCAGTGTCTGATTTTCTGAGTCTGTGGGTCACTTGCTCTCATCTATTTTATTTACTTGATCTTTCATTGGCAATGAACCATGATGCTGTAATGGAATTAATGAAAAAGAAATTGAATGTTGTGATTGAAAAATGGTCTCCAGCTTTGAAAATAAACATGTCTGCTTTGCTTCAGTACTTATATTCGCTATCTGTTGGAGACCATTATCCAGTCACAACATTCAATTCCAATGACATTATGGGGTAAATTCTCATCTCCATCTCCAGCAACTTACAAACTTTTGTGCTTAAATTGTGTGAAACAAAGACAGGCATGTGAAAAGCAAGGTCCAATGAAGTTAAATGAGTTGGAATTTTGATCACAACTCTAGAATAAGTTTTACCACAATGTAGATGGTTCCTTAAGTAATTTAAGCTTTGACATTCAATAGTGATCATGGTGGAAACTTACTGTAACGCAAAATATGAGCTCCTCTCTTTTTGCAGATCTACAAGTCCATAATTTTATGACATATACAGTTCTAAGAAACATAATTCTATGGACCGGAGAGGTCTACAGCACTGTAGACTTGCAAGTAACCTCACACCCCTGAGTCTTATTAGTCCTTGATGCTGGTGGCAGCTTTATAAAAAAGAGCTACATTCTAGCCCCAAATGCGGTGTGATGTCACTGTGATTCTTCCCTTCTAAGGCAGCTATTATTAGCTTCTTAGAGTATCTTAGTACAGAAGGACTGACGTACTTGGTAGAGATGTGGCAACTACGGTTTGGACGTCTTGAGGAAAAGCAGAAAAGACAGGGCTTCTTTCCTACATAAATGGTAAATATACTAGCTCCTTAAGACTGTATAAAGACATTTTCTGATTATTCAGTTAAATCAAAATTGTGGTCATTGTTCCATATTACATAAAATCCAGTTATGCAATTTTATGAATAGCCTTAGTAAGCTTCACACAGGTTCATATGTAGGACAACGTCTGATTTATGCATCTTGATGAGGACTGACATCAAATAAATGCAGTTGGCCAGCACAGAGAAGACAGACACTCCCTGCCACATAAAGTAGACAAAGTCCTGGTCCACATGTGATCTTTCATTGGCAAAACAAAAGCACTGTTACACTTACAGTGTATGTTGCTTACAGGCAAGGAGGAAAACCACATTATATATAAGTAAAGCCAAGAATTTATTGTTACGACAGTTGAAATCTTTGAAGTTTAATCATTATTAGTCCAGACCTAATTGTACAGAAAAATAATGAATGATACAATTAAAATTGTTATACAAGCTTCCAAGTTCCATCCCTTTTTCTGGCGTTATACTTATCTCAGGGTCCCAAGGCAGTGATTTAATTCTGGTGGTGGTGGTGGCGGTGGCATCAGGGGTTATGGTGAGTTTTCAGTATCTGGAGTCCTTATCTGGGAAAGAATATCATGCTGTTGTTGACAGTTTATTCTTCCTCATTCTAGGATCCCTGTGGGGTCATTTCTATGTTTCCAAACATGCTTTTACACCTTGCTCTTTCTTCATTTGTCTGCACCTCCACATTACACCAGAATGTACTATATATGTTCCTTTTTAGGAATGTTACATATTATTTATTTGTTCTCTTTGTTACCCTTAAAACTAGTTTTGCCCATCTTCAGTTCTCTTTGTCACTAATTGATCATGGATGAGCTGTTAATAGCCATAGGGTCTCTCTGCCCTATCTTTTATCAATCCATGCCTGTACTTCTCTGCAATACATCTGATATTCCCACTTTTCAAGTCCTCTGCTGTGATACCAGGTCTGCATTTCTCTACACGGTGTCATTGTTTTAGGAATAAATACCTCATTCTACATAAAATAACTGCTATCTATTTATAACTGTGGTTGTGCCACACAAAGATAAACAAAAGCAAAGCAATTAGAAAAAAAAATGCATTTACAGCTAAACCAAGTGAAACAGAGATGCAGGTAGGTCAGGAAAAGATCAGACAGTGCAGACCTTGCTAACCCCAGACTTCAGGCCTTGCACACACAGGACAAACACTGTGGCCTGCTATCAGCAATGTCAATATAATATTACAGGGCTACTACTGTTAGACCACCAAGACTGGATTTAATGCTTCATTGAAGGTAGGCATTTAATTTCAAGTAGTTGTGTAGCCTTATTCAGCACTTAATAGATAGGAGTAGTAATGTCCAGGAGGGAGTTCATCAAGTTCTGAGGTAATGCCTTAATAACTAAGAAGCTGAGATGGAGCAGGCTATGGACCTGTTTGACTGGTAGCAGAAACTTATATTCATAGATTAGCTATTTAGATATCTCTAGATTTAGATATTTAGATTATTTGGATGCAGCTTGTCTGGATGCCTGCAATTAGACGAGGTTACTCATATCCAAATTTTAGATAAGCAAGTTGTTAGGATTTTGAGAAACATTAACATCCTGGTTTATTGCCTCCGTTTGTTTCTAGATTTGGCAGACTAATTCTGTTCTAAATAAGACTTCCCTTCTTGAGTTGTGTTTTGTGATGATATTTTATCATAGGTACTATATCTGACAAATAAATAATGGAAGTAATGTCACTATCTAATGGAATCAGAAGGCTTTTAATAAGTTGATTTGTTTCCATTACATTTTCTACCCATTGTTTCCCTTTTTATATTTTGTTTTGTTTATTTGTATAAATGATAAGGTCTTCTGGGGAAAAGTCTTTATTTGTTTCCATGGAATTGTATTATTGGATCCTGTTTCTGGTTCAGAACCCTAAATGTTACTATAATAGGGAAAACTATTGTCATATCGTCATGCTTTCTAAAATTGCTCCATTTTAAAATTTATAACAAAAATGTTGGCTGAAATGGCTCCATACCCAGTTCTGTTGTATCCTAGTGTTTCAAACGCTTTCACTGAGAATTTCAGAATGCAGAACAGAACTACAGTTCATATTCGAAGATTTCTACCTGATGTATACTGGTGACTATCAATTTTGATTACTTGTCCTACAAAGATTCATTTCCAAATAAATCAGAGTCACTTTTAGCAAATGCTTTAGGGTCTCTAAAGAGGACAAGGGAATCAGACCTCTGTTTTAGATCTCAGCTAGATACATAGTTTACTATCATCATTCTGTTTTATCCCAATTGTTATCTTTTACCAGAAAAGTATATTCACTTCTCACCCATGTTTTATCAAGGACACCTCCATAAAAATGTGTGACTGGGCTTTCCAATAGAGTCCACAAAAAAAGTGCCTAATTCCCTTTGAAAAGAACCAAGAGCTTTAAGTAAAAATTCGCATACATGAAGACAGCCAGAATCACCTATTGTAATTTTCAAAATACATTTATATGATATTCCTTTGGCCCATCTTGGGTACATGGCTGAATTTCACTGCTAAAAAATTCTCAAGCCACTGCAAATAATAACTAACAAATGCATCCCATTTACACTAACAAATGAACAGATCATTCATCTCTGGGAGCTGGTGCATGTGGACTATTTAAATTGTCTTCACTTGATATTATAAGAAATATCATTCTTAATTTGTTTGGCATTTCATTATTTTAGTTCTCCTAAATAAATGGATTCTGAAAGGTTACAGTAGAGATTCCTATCAAACATCTTCTGGCAATGAAGAAGGAATGAAAAAAAGCTGTCTATGTACATTGCAAACTAATGTAAATGTGCCGTTAGATTGTGAACAAGTTGTTAATGTCGTCCTTGAAACTGACCTTGTGCTGAAGACATGTAGAAGGTCTCATTGCTGTCTTTATCTGAGCTGGCCTCCAAGCTTACTCATTCGCTGCCTACTTATAGAGAAATGTATCATTTAGATATTCATATTCAGACCAAGTATAAGAAAATACTTTCAAACAGCTTTGGTAGAAGGGCTTGAAAACATGGAAAATACTTTTTGTAATAGTATATGAAAACGCGCATGCAGAAGGATCTGGTGATAATTCAGGTGGAGAGAGACGGTTGTGGTGTCATTAATCTCAGGGGTTTTAAGTGTAACCGGATCCTGGTTTTCTCTTTGACTGGGTTTCATAAAGTATGCAGCTTCCTTTTCTTTGTTATGCTGGCAACAAAAAATTCAGGTTTTAGCACTTCAATTTCCCTTCGGTGAAATGGGAGAAAATATTGCATTTCCTCACACAGCAGATCTGGTTGTTTGATTATACTTATATATATGAGACCCTTATATTCAAAAGTCGTGGGTACCATAAAGTATTTAGAAGTGGGGGGTTAATGTATATATCATGTGTCATCTTATATCATATATCATATATTAGGTATAGTATATAATATATATTCATTATCTATTATTTATTATCCTTTATGTATTATATATTATATATTTATTATATAGTGCAGAGAGGGAAGACATGTCAATAGGTGAGTTTTGGTGTCCTGTGTGAAGAACCATCATGCTTGTGCCTTCCACTGATGAGGATCCTTTTATGCTGACCCTTTGGAAAGCCATCAAAGCTAAACTGGATAAACTACTAGATTAGTCTGTGATTTGTAGATGTCATGAGCCTCCTTTTCACTAAGAACTTGAGTAAGAACTTGGTAAAAACACAGTAGATCACAGCACAGCTACAAGCACAGTTAATTTAGCAGGCGGAAATACATTCCTGGAAGAAAGCTCATTCAGTCTTTCTTTCTCTTTCTCATTTGCTCTTTCTTTCTTTCTGTTGTGAAGCATTTTTTCCCTGACATCCTGACAGTCAGGGCCAAAGCTTTCGGAAATCAAATGTGAACTCATTTTGAAATACCAGCAGCGTTTGAATTTTAAATTAACCTATTTACAATGAAACTATGCCTGCTGATTGCCATCATCTTCAGGAAAATTAACAGTAACGATCATTGGTGTCATAATGCAATTTCCCTGCAAAAATCACATAGGCTTCATTACTGTTTACATAAATTGTCATAAATACCAATTATAGCTGAACATAAAATGTAATGCTCTTTTTTTTAATCATAATCACACAATTGTTCTTCTAATTCATATGCTGGGGGAATAGGGTTTTGATTCAACCTTTGCTGTGAAGGAAATGTTTTGCTGGTAGTTAGTTTTGCTGTAAGTGCTTGTTGGCTTATTTTCAAATGTTTGCTTTGCCCTCTAATACACCAAAAGGAACGTGTAGGCGTACTAATAGCAGATGGGGGAGGTGCACTGCTCGTGTCCTCTAGACATCGGACATCAGCCTACAGAGGAGTAAGTATTTCCGGTGGGGATTTATAACATCATTTTGTGCAATTACGTAGAAGACCCCATAAAGGAATAATGTAATAATAAACCTGTTAAAAGCACAAATTTGTTGCACCAATTTCTGTTTCTCTCATAAGTCAGCAGAACAAAGAGCTGATAAAGAGAATGACATGTTATATTACTAAATTTAAAAAACAAAGGCCAGAAGAAAGGGTCTGGCTTTATTTTAAGCACATTGTTTGCTACATATATTTTTGAGTAACTACATTATAACTGTCGGCTGCATGCTATATAGGCAATGCAAGGTAAGTGCTGTGTAATCGCAGGATAATTATCTTGTTATTCTGTCTTCCAGCTTGAATAGCAAGTGTTGAGACCACTTCTGGCTGGAGCTCAGGGCCTGCTGTTGACCACCAAATGCCCTCACCTCAGACTGTGTGTGTGAACATGACCATACATATGCATGCACAAATGTACATATATATATATATATGTGTGTGTGTGTGTGTGTGTGTGTGGACAGCAAATGAAAAAATAAAAATTACAAGTTGAGGTTACTTACTTGAGGAATTTAATTTCTGGAAAGAACAGCTCTTTCTCATGTATTTAATGGTGTGCTTACTGAAGCCATGCCTCAAGTTAAAGTCCCTCATTGTATAGATTGGGTGGGATTAAGCTCAATTTCCAGAGAACAGCAAGACAGAAAATCACTGAATATCATGCAAAATAGTCTGGCACATGAGTAACCTTTCCTGGAGAGAAAGGGAATCAGGTTGCTGAAAAAATGTTGGGTTTTCTGATGCTAGTCCAGGATTTAGAGCAGACAGATTTGTTCAGAAAGTCTAGAAAATCTGCCTCAGTGATTTTCCTAGCCTGGGTAGCAGTCCAGAATTTTCTTCCTGAGCTTGACATAGTCAATATATTTTCTCCCTTATCCACCTTGCCCATATTAGATCCATGCCAAGCACATCTGTAATGTCTGCACAGAACAGTTGTTTTTGTTTTTTTTTTTTTCTTTCTTTTTTTTTTTAGTAAACAGCCTGGAGCAGCCACATGGTTAATCTTATTCCCTTTTTCTCCTGTGGTATAAATTCTTAGGATAATCTTGATCCGTGTTTCGTTACAGGAGTTCAATGAAGAGCACTCAAGCATGTATCCCCAAATTATGGACCATCCATTGTCAGATGGAGCAGATTCATCTGCAGGTCTATTTGCCAATATAAAGTAGAAACATTATTTTTCTTTTGACATAATAAACGGTCTCTCTATAATGTGGATAAAATATTTCATGTAGCGATCCTACCATATTTTTTTTTTCCCTTGGTTTCTGACTATATTATTGTGTAGCACTGAACTGAATTTGTAGATCTCAAATAAAGTAGGTTATTAGTTGCAAGTTTACCAGCTGTAGATGTTGCAAACAAACAAAAAAAAAAGAGTGCTGAAAAAGTTGTGATATTTTGAAAAGAAGATCAAATATTTGCTCTGACTGCTGCAATATAATGAGTCTGACCCTGCTGCATCAAAGTCAATGCTGATCTCAATTTTTGGGGGGAAAATTGGAGGGTTATTAGTGGACATGTAAGTGAAGTGTCTGGAATCCTGAAACTTTCACTCCAGACTCTTCTGCAAATTTTCCCTGAAGTCAGTGGATGACATGAGGACGTAACAATTGTACCTTTGGTATTTTGTTGAATTGTTGGGCACAGTCAAAGTATTTATAAAGCTGTTGAAAGGATGTGAAGCATTCAGAAGTGGTGTATTTAGGTCTGTGAACTTTCCATGATGATATTCTTCTGGGATAATCCTCAGACTTGAAAGCACAGGTTAAAGATCCACCTTCTCATGCTGTCTGTAATAAGTGACATTTTGTATGCATTGGCATCAAAGGGCATATACCTTCCACAATCACCACTGAAAACTTAGGAGAAACATATATCCTCTACAATAAGGAATGCAGTACAATAATTACTACTGAGGAAGTAAAAAACCCCCAACAAACAGGTGACTTACTTAACTGAAATAATGAAGAAGGCTATGAAGGAATCCATAGTTCTCAGGCAGTGTTTGACACTTCCATTTTTCCTTCACAGAATAATAAAATAAAGATAATCTAAACTCTTTCAGTTGGAAACTATTATTTTGACCCATCAGCAAAGTGATATCTGTCTTAGAAAAAATGAAAATATGGAAACCTTTAAAGTGGTTTGAAAATGCATTTGTTTAACAAACAAACAAACAAACAAACACGTGGGTTTAATTTCTACATAAATGTTGCTTACACATACCAATACAACATAATAAAACATATTTTTAATAGATTTGTTAAACCAGTCAAGTTATTTTTTTTTTAAATATCTTCATTTATCTTACAGTTAACACAGACACAGGCAGACACAGATATACACACACAGAATTCCTGTTGTTAATTTTTCATAGGCTAATTCTGATTTAAGTGACTGTATGGAGAGGTCATAAATATTAATTAATCTCATCATTGTTAGAGACTTTGTTGATATAAATAACTGTCATGTTAATTTTTCTGCACCTAGCTAAGTTATGACATTGGTTATGACTGTTGTCACACTCTTCTCTCTCTTGCCACTATTGTCTCAAATAGGAATGTACATTTTTAGGAATAGGCGTTGTCTATCCCTTTGTACTCAGTATGTTTCTAACACAAGATTCCTTTAAACCAGACAAGACCATGTGAAGAAATTACAGCAGCTTGATCTGTATATTCTGGTTGTGCAAAATGCCCTGAGGGTTTAAAATGGATCTCTCAGTCTTCTTGTGAGAAGAAATATTTTCCTACCTCCGTAATATTCAAATGTAAATATTTTTACTAAAATAATTGAATAAAAGAGAAAGAGTACTCTTCCATCCCTTCCTTTTATGTGTAAAAATGAATAACTGAAATAACTTTTACATTTTCAGTCCATTGAAATTTTTTGGTTGTAGTGGCAATAAATGTCTTTGGTGCAAATTTTAACAAAATTATTACCACTACTACTAAACCCTAAAACAATCTAAAATACAGTAAGAAAGCATTTGAGAAGAAAAACATTTCTTAGAAGAAGTTATCTTTCTCATAGAGAATAGCTTTGTCTTCAGAAAGGATCCAAAGACTGAAAATTGCAATCACATACTGTTTTCAGTTGATTAGTCATGGTGTGTGCAATAGACTAGTCAAGCAACATAGTATGGTTATAGTGTCTGATTTTAATTCAGTAATATGCAAAGAATGAAAATAATGAACATGGAAAAAAAAAAGAATAACAATAATTTATCTGCACACATGGGAATTTCAAGGTTAATCAAATACAAGTTGAAATAATAAAAAGATTCACTTTTTACTTCAATAGAATTTGGATCAGACTCATGAGCTATTGTATAAACAACATTAAACATTAATTTCTTTATATATCTTTGTAATAAAATCTCTTATGAATCAAAGCAAACAAAATGGAAACAAAAGAGGCTGAAACTGCATATTGAAGAGCAACAAAAAGTTTGAGAGTTTGGGGAAATATCTGCTGTATTTTCCAGTTACTTTGTGGTTTGGTTTTGTTTTGTTTTAATTTTTGCTAGTTTTTAACGATGTCTGTCAATTAATTTGATAAAATTGGCTTATCTGTGGCAAGGATAAGGGTGATTATTCCAAAATTGGGATCTTGATTATTGATCTAGAAGAGGTCAGGAAGCTTTTCTTTTCCATTTTGGGAATTTGCAAGAACTATTGCAGAGGATATCTATAAAGAGGATGTCTAATTATTCATTAAAATGCCACACAGTCCACAGAATAATGCCTAAGGAAAATTATTGTTGTTGTTGTTGACAAACATTTGTGAGAAATGATAACAAAAGAAAAAGTTACTGTCATCTCAATTAATGTAAAATTAAATTCTAGAGTTTCACATAATGAATACATTTACAACTGCTTTGTGAAGGACTGAAATTTGGTTTCTCCATTTTGGAGATGAATGGAAACATGGAAAGAGAGATCTCTGATATGAGTTAAGAAGTCTTCTCTTAGGTTACCACACTAGTTTCCTATTATTTCAACAAGAACATATTTTCTCTGTTGTAATTTACTGAGTTCCACCTTAATGCTATTACCTTTGGAAATCTCTGGCTAAATTTCTACTGCTCTAAAGCTTTGGGAAAATCTTATGAGTTCCCATATGAAGTTTTTTTATGCCATTATTATCAGTTACCTTAACTGCTCTGTACAGACTGTTGTCACTTCCTCATTCAGCATTTCATGGTAAGAAAGACATTTTTTCTCATTTATTCATGCAAAGCAGGACTTCTGTTCCTCTGCTAAAAGTATAGTCCAAGTCTTTTTATTCTGGCACTTCCAAACTCCTTATAGCAGATCTTTTCATTGATGTTATGCAGTGTTATGATAAAATTATATTTTATCCAATTTCTACTGATCAGGTTTTCAAGGGCATGCAATATATTCTTTACAGAATTCAAACTTCCATTTGCATTTATAGTTCTTTCCCATGCTGTGACTCTAATGAATATACATAGCATGTCATTTTTTTTAACAAAGCTCATTAAAAAAATCATTGGGTAAGATGAGGATTGAGGCAAGTGTTTCAGGAATACCATGAGTGATCAGACACATTAAGTCATGTGCACCTCCCCAGACTTTGTTGTGGTCCAAGGCAGAGAAGACTCTGGAAGAAACTAGCATCAGGGTTATGTACTGCTAAAAAGTAAACTTTCTGGATTGGTCTCTGTTACCTACGTGTTTATACCCTGCTAGGATCTAACTTAAATGCATCAAACGGGTGGTTTGAGAATTCCGAGTCTTTAACTAGGAACAGAAATAAACTATTTTTCTCATTGCTGTGGTTTTACCCCAGCTGGCAACTAAGCCCCACAGAGGTGCTCGCTTGCTCCTCCCCAGCAGGATGGGGGAGAGAATAGGGAAAGTGAGAAAACTCACGGGTTGAGATAAAGACAGTTTAATAGGCAAAATAAAAGCCACACACGCAAGCAAAGCAAACCAAGGGATTCATTCACTACCTATCGACAGACAGGGGTTCAGCCATCTCCAGGAAAGCAGGGCTCCATCACACATTATGGTTGCTTGGGAAGACAAAAACCATCACTTCAAATGTCCCCCTCCTTCATTCTTCTTCCCCCAGCTTTATACGCTGAGTATGGTGTCATACGGTATGAAGTAGCCCTCTGGTCACTGGGGTCAGCTCTCCCAGCTGTGTCCCCTCTCAGTTTC
>NW_009270001.1:5353527-5409773 GCF_000687185.1 Egretta garzetta | reverse complement strand
GAGGGGGTGGAATGAGGAGCAGAAAAGGCCTTGACTTTGTATGAGCCCTGCTCAGCAGTAGTGAAAACATCCCTGGGTTATCAACACTATTTCCAGCACAAATCCAAACCATAGCTCCATAGTAGCTACTATGTAGGAAATTAATCCTCTCGAAGCCAAAATGAGCACACTCATGAGCAGAGAATCTCCTTTTTACTGTAAACAGCAGAAGAGGTAAAGGAGGGCATGAAGAGGTATCAACGTACCCTGGTTGGAAAGGTACAGTATTTTAGCCCTGAGTCTATCAGCCACTGGCTTTCCTGAAGCAAATTCTGACAGTTCAGCATGGGCTGTATACAGAAGCAATAGCTTTAACAACAAATTTCTGGTGCCTAAAATATGCATCTGCAATGTAGGTCTTCCACATGAAAAGAGTAAAAGGGAAGACAAGAGAAATTTCACTATTCAGTTACACTTACTCAGTTATACAATAGGCAAACCACATTTTTAATAGTACATGTCATCAGTCCCCATCATTATCAAACTTCTTGTGTAAGAATAAAACAGGTCGATGAAAGAATTGATCATATGTGAAAGTTATGCATTTTAAGGAGTCTCTACCACCACATTTGTATTTTATCAGATAGTTCCTAATGATGTTCTATAATACAAAATTAAATATTTCTGTCTCCGTTGTGTGTTCCTATTCATGAGTTGGGCATTAATCGTTAAACAATGTACTTACTTGTTTATTTATACTAGATGTTATTATTTATATTCTGAGTAGTCTGCAAGGTCTTTAACTGAATTGCCTAGCCATTTTTATGAGTCTAGAATTGTGTGGGGAGAAGGGAAAGGTTAAGTTATTGAACTCATTTCCCTACTCTTGTAATGGAAACCATTTTCTTTATTATTTTATTAAAAATAAATTGATTTTTTAAAAAGACAAGAAATAAGAGAGCTATAAAAATATGTTTACACCTACTACTCTTTCAGTTACGGTGGAAAGTGTCTAGAGCAACTCCACACTGATATGAATGATATATGTGTATTTAAAACATGTCCATACTCCTATTGATGACTATCTGAGTGGTGAAATTTTAACAATTTTTAGGTGCTTCACTAAATCTGTTTTTTGTTAATGAGTGAATTTCATCTTACTGGTTATATGCAGTATCTATCTCGCTGACAGCTGTCTAGATTTTCCTTATACTTACTAGAAATAAAGAAGTAAATTTAGATAATAATTCATATCAACTTATCTTCAAGGAAATGCCTGAAATAGATCATATAAACAATACACTAAAACACTTAACACTTTTCATTAATTAGGGAAATATCTCAGACACACTTTGTGAAACTGGTGAGTTTAATAAGAAGAATTTTCTCCTCTCTAAACTTCTATTCATTGTCCTTAGATCAAGACCTATAAGCAATATCAAGTGTTATTTTACTAATGATAATGGTAGAATATAACAACAGTATTAAGATTACTTCGAGTATACTTGTGTTTAGCTTTTAGCAAATGTCACATTCATTGTGAACTACATATTTACAGAAGCTTGAACAAGCATTGACACAGCAAAGAACTTTACAGTTAATATGGCTTTTAAGGATCCATAGAAAATAGACTTTACCTGAGTGCTTACTAAGCAATATGCTGTGCTTTTGCAAATACTTCTGGTTTGGGTTTTTTTATGTGGATTTTTTTCTTTTTTTTAATGTGGATATTTTAACCTAAAACTTACTGCACACTGTCATAGAGTAACAGAAACTTTCTTTCCTTATTTGTCTTCGTTCAAGGTCAAATCTGTGATTAAAAAATTATCCTCCTCCGTGGGGTAAGGATCTTTATTTGAATCAGATATTAAAATACCTGATTGAATAACCAAAGTACATTTTATATTTGCCAAAACATAACTATCGATATAGCTAGGCAATGCATTAACTGATCCCACCCAGTTTATTTATCCATCTCTATGTCCCTCTGATTTTCTCAATGATTCTTGACTCCGCCCATGTGTTACATACCACTAATATGCTTGAAGATGTGTCTGTTTCTGTAGAAGACATTATAGCAGTTCATCTCTATTCTGTTATGGAGCAGTTTATCCTGAGTGCACTCACCAGGCAGGTTCAGGACAATCAGCGGGTCAGGCTCAGACAGCAGGGGTTCATGAAAGGCAGGTATTGCCTGACTAACCTGATTTCCTTCTATGACCAGGTGAACCCCTAGTGGATGAGGGAAAGTCTGTTCGTGATCTCTACCTGGATTTAGTAAAGCTTTTGACACAGTTTCCCACAGCATTCTCCTAGAGAAGCTGAGGGCTCTTGGCTTAGACAGGTCTACTCTTCTCTGGGTAAAATACTGGCTGGATGGCCAAGCCCAGAGAGTTGTGGTCAATGGAGTTAAATCCAGTTGGAGGCCAGTTCCAAGCGGTATCCCCTAGGGCTCAGTTCTGGGACAAGTTCTGTTTGGTGTCTTTATCAATGATCTGGACAAGGGCATCGAGTGCACCCTCAGTAAATTTGCAGTTGGCACCAAATTGGGCAGGTGTGGTGATCTGCTTGAGGGGAGGAGGGCTCTGCAGAGGGACCTGGACAGGCTGAATTGATGGGCTGAGGCCAACTGTATGAGGTTTACCAAGGCCAAGTGACAGGTCCTGCACTTGGGTCACAACAACTCCATGCAATGTTACAGGTGTGGGGGGGAGTGGCTGGAAAGCTCCCGAGTGGAAAAAGGCCTGGGGTGTTGGTTGACAGCCAGTTGAATATGAGCCAGCAGTGTGCCCAAGTGCCAAGAGGGCCAACAGCATCCTGGCTTGTATCAGGAATAGTGCGGCCAGCAGGACCAGGGTCATCCCCTTGTGCTCTGCACTGGTAAGGCTGCACCTTGAATACTGTGTTCAGTTTTGGGCCCCTCACTACAAGAAGGACATGGAGGGACTGGAACATGTCCAGAGGAGAGCAACAAAGCTGGTGAGGGTTTTGGAGCACAAGTCTTGTGATGGGTGGCTGAGGGAACTGGGGTTGTTTAGCCTGGAGGAGGCTGAGGGGAGACCGTATCACCCTCTACAGCTACCTGGAAGGAGGTTGTAGTGAGGTGGGGGTCAGTCTCTTCTCCCTGGTAATGGGTGATAAGATGAGAGGAAATGGCCTCAAGTTGCACCAGAGGTTTAGGAAAACCAGAGGATATTAGGAAAAATTTATTCACTGAAAGGGTTGTCAAGCATTGGAATGGGCTGCCCAGGAAAGCAGGGCTCCATCACGCGTTATCGTTACTTGGGAAGACAAATGCCATCACTCCAAACATCCCCCCCTTCCTTCTTCTTCCAGCTTTATATGCTGAGCATGAATTCATATGGTCTGGAATATCCCTAGGGTCAGTTGGGGTCAGCTGTCCTGGCTGTGCCCCCTCCCAGCTTCTTGTGCACCCTCAGCCTCCTCGGTGGTGGGATGGGGTGAGGAGCAGAAAAGGCCTTGACTCTGTGCAATCCATGCTCAACAGTAACGAAAACATCCCTGGGTTATCCGCACTGTTTCCAGCACAAATGCAAACCACAGCTATATACTAGTTTCTATGAAGAAGAATATTAGCTCTATCCCAGCCAAAACCAGCACAAACTTATATCTGATTAGGTAAATCCTTATTTGGAGTAGCTTCTTTTATCTTTTCCATGTCATATATCACAATGGCCTGAGACCAGAAAAGTAGAATAATTTAATTCAAGATTCAGAGATATCAGGCTAAGAGTCATCAGTATTAAGCAATTTTACTTCAAATCAGTAGTGTGCAAACTACCCAGTTCCTTGCTGTATTACAGTCATAAGAGAACTGTGTAACTTATTCTATTACCATCATGATTTCCTAACAGCCCTGAGGTTTTTTTTTGAATTTTCTACCCCAGTACTGTCTGCATTTAGAGAATGCACAAGTCCTCATGAGTTTCAGACAACAGAGTTGCTCTGGGAGAATACAGAAAATACAGGCAAGATGGAGAATTCATTCTGGGGAATGATAGAGCCAGAACTGTGCAACAATAACAATAACGCAAGGCTCAGTGACAGTAAAAGTAGCACAACAATTAAAACAATAACTGTCAGCTTTAGAGGAGAGAATTTATTGGACCTCCACCTCTAACTCCCTGGTCTGAATCCAGATCTAACGAGACTGACCAAATGTCACTCTAATTACACAGCGATAAAAGTTCCAGAGTAAAATGAATTCCACAGTCTGAACTCAGCTCCAAGTGGGCATTTGTCTTCATTACGAGCCCAGCATATATTTGGCACAGTCTGTACTCCTGTCTTTAAAAGAGCTTCATAAGTTAATGAACACGAGGATTGAAACATTTGCCTTGTGCCTAGTACCACATACCCAGGACTGGGGTAAGGGATAGAGTGAAGGGCTTCAACATCCTTTTCTCCCCTTTGTTCACATACAGATTGGATTTGCTTCTTATAGATCTTTCAGTTGTTAAAAAAAAAACCAAAATCAAAACAAACCGACCAAACATGTTCACATGATAAAACGTGCAAGTGGTAAAGTTCCTGTCTTCCTACCTCTGCCGTCCCTTCCCCTCCCCTCCCTTCCTCTTGAGTGTCCTTGAGTCCTGTAGCATTACCTTGCACATGCATAAATAGAACTAAGAGCTTGTTAATGTCTTCCTCACTGCTTAAACTGAACTTCTGTTACATCTAAATTTTACCTTTCAGAGTGTGTATGATTAATTTAAGTAATTTGATCCTATACCTTGAGCGAGCTTGCTCTAGTACTAGAATGGTCAGAAAAAAAGGAGCATCCATCTTTTGAGAAAAGACTGAAGGAACTTCTTTTGGTGAAGCAAGCAAAATTAAAGCTGATATGGAATAGGGAGGGAGAGAGGAAGAACAGCTACTTGACCTAAAGCTAATTTTAACACAGAATAAGTCAATATAAATGACCATGAATAAATTATATTTATTCCATTAATAGACTTTTATCCACTGGGATCTAGAAGGCTTTCTGGAGAACCACTCCTATAACAAAAGTAGGGGAAAATTAGTAACTGATTTCAAAAATATTGCTCTAAGTTTACAGCAATGGTTATATGCCACTGTGGCAATGGCAGCAGAGGTGGGTCTGGATGGACGAGGACACCCATTCCACTTTGTATCTTTAGGTTAGCATATAGCCTGAGGTAGATATCTCCTATCTCTTCCATTGATGCTATTCCATGTCCTAATCAAAAAATAATATTCTTTAGAAATTGAACAAGGAGAAAGATCTAGACATTTCTTGCAACAATCTTCCAGTTTCTGCTTCATTCAGCTGACCCACAAGCATGCTCAGATTATGAAGTTAGTAGGCAGCAGCTCCTCTTGACTCCTGATGGCTTTTGAATGCCATATTCTTAAGTCAACTCTCTCCATGCCTTGCATCAACCCTCTCACAATCCAGCTAAGAGCTCTGACTCATTCTGCCAAAAGAGCACTTAAAATAAGGTGTTATTCAATGCTGAGATTTGCCACATGGCTAGATCATAAGTAACTCTGCAAGTCCATTGACTTGGACTGTGAGTCAGAAGTCACTTACAGGATTTAAGAGCATCCATATATTTAACTGCTTTCTTTTTACCACTTTCTCTTATACAGCAGACAGCACCTTTATTAAAAAGCCTCACAATGCTTGTCTTTACCCAGGACATTTGATTTATTCTTTAGGTTGTTTCAGGTAGCCTGTAAACTCCATTGTCAAAGACTATCTCTTAAAAACATTCCAAAATAATCCTGACATATTAACACTTACAATTTAATTAATTGCTTCTTTTTTCTTTTTTTCTTTTTATTTTTTTCTTTCTTATGTTAAATATTTATTCTTTTAACTTTTTGCTTAATTCAGATAAACCACATTTTTAATTAAGTAACTCTTTCGACTATGAGAGAAGAAAAAAAAGCAAAACAAACAAATTACAGGAACATGAACAAATAGATGTAGATACAGTGATGACATGGAGGTAAGGAGAAAGGGTTCTACCACTTACCTTTTGATCACTGATGTAACAGAGATGTAGGCATGAAACATTTTCTCCCACTTGAAGTCAACACTTGTGGCTTATTTGTAGACAACAAAGTATAAAAAATCTCACACGGGTTCTCCCAGATAAAGATGCAAATCAGAAGAATCGAAGGTAATATCATGTACCATTTCAATTTTCCTAAGACTGACAATTAGCTGTGTAACTGGAACATGGCAAAGAGCACTGGAATATTAACCATGGTCCTTTGGTTTGCCTTTCTTCTCCTCTGTGGGAAGATACTTCCAGGATCTTGCTCTACTCATAAATACCAGACTTTGCATTTCTAGAAGTTTGAGGAAGGGGTTGTACTATTTTAATCTTCCCAGTTAGATCAACAATATTCTTTTGCCCTCCTTACCAGTGTTAACCTGGGCACTCAACTCACCAGATGATGAAGATCCCCAAAATCTTTTCAGATAAATAGATCTGGTGATTTTTTTTTCAGATTATGTGACTGCTTTTTAAGAGTAAATATTTGCAGAATCTGTATTTTACTTTACAAAAGATCTAGGGCAGGATCTGTCTTGATGTTTGTGTCTTTAATGCCAGCCTATTGTCTGCATTAAAAAGGGAGATTTTCATTAAAATTACACATAATTAACTGTTCTGATAGCTTTGCATGGGTATCTATTCTTAAGGAACTAGTCTGACAATTTTAGTTCTTTTTATGTAATCCAACACTACACAATAATAAACCAGCCTTCTCATCATCTCAATTTCTTGTGCCTCTTCTACCTCAGATTTGTAATATAAGAGATACCTTTTATCTTGCCATTAATTTGAAAAATTATATATATTTTCCAAGCAACTTTATTCCAAGCAATGCATCAATTCAGTATATTTTCTAATTTATTTGGGTCCTTGTAAAGTTTCATCTGATAGACATAAAACTGTAAGATGATAGCATTGAAATGCAAGTCACAAGCTTCAATTAGGTACAATCAGAAATCATGCGGTGACTTCATTAAGTATCATTAAGAATGATCAAAATATTGCTCTTAGGAAAAATACATCAAAAGCATGCATTTACACATTGATTAAACAGGATCTGCAATTTCTAAAATCTGGTACGAGAAAAAAGAATGTAGTAAATTAAGTGCTCATACCCTACTTAGCAACAAGGGACTGCTTAGCAACCAACAAAGTGAAAAATAATGGATATGGCAGAGCACAAACTCTCAGCCCACTTTGAAATGGAAGTATTGGGCAGCCATAGACAGAAACTGAAGGAAACTGCTAGAAAAAGTATTTTAAAAACAAAAGTGTTTCTTCTCTCAACAAATTTCACTCTTATCAAAGATAGGTAACCTGACCTAAGAGAGAAGCAGCTGGCAACCATAAGCCACTGAATAAGAATCACAGTCACAATTCCTCATTCAGCTGTTCTCCTAGCCCATGTTTATCCTCTTCAGTCATACAACCACAAAGTCTTTGTCCACTATGCCCGGTGTGGGCGCAGCATTCCCTCTTCATGGGGTTTCAGACAGTTCAGGCTACAACATCTGTACAGAAAGAGTCCATTTCTCATAGGTTTAGGTTCATGCCATTTGTCCAGATACAAAAGAAAGCAAGAGGTATGAAGTTCTGTAACTGGAGAGTCTGAGCTTAATTACTTGAAATATCGTGTTTATATATATACCCTTCAAGAAAAGTCCTTTTAGGTCTCAGTTTCCTAGCTGTCATATTCCTCCAAGTGAAATCCTTCAAATCTTTCTCAGAGTAAAATCTTACAGTCCTTTGACTTAAATCTTTTTAGCACTTTTGAACAGAAGTGAATTTCCCTTTCTCTTAGAGAGGTGATTTGCAAAAACAGCTGTTAGTTGCCTCTTTTGTTTTCTCAGAAGCTTGCTGAACCAGTATTATATATTTGAATGACTGATGAGAAAACACTTAAAGATTATGGAAGTGTACACAAACGTCAGTGGCTACTCTGATTCCTTGTGGTCTGTCCCAGAGAAAATGATGGAGATGCTCTAGTGAGATACATAGACCTCTAAAAAAGCTGTGCAGGGAAACTCTTTCCAGCACACCGTCCTGCATATTGTTCGGGTTGAACCTAATGGGGCTCATCTGTATTTTCAATATAAGCATAAATTAGAGCATGCTGATAACACAGTAATTATGATATTGGCAAAAATACATAAATCCCTCAAAACTGCTGGTTTTTATTTGGTGCAACATTTTTCCACATGTTCACTTGCCTACGTTTTGGTCACTAATGTTCATGACTAGCTTACTCCCTGAATATATAAATCTTTAGTTTCCTTCCAAATTTTTCTTGCTGTTACTTACTTAGGATAACCAGGGTTATTTATTATGTGTATATACATATCCACTTGCATTCTATAGCCATGTAAAATCTTGTCTTTGGAACTTTCAGTGACTATGAATTCTACCATGTAAACAAACATAATCCAAATGGTTATTTATCTTTTCCAGAACTCTCTATAATTTTATCTTTTTTCTAATTCAGTTATGGCCCCTTTATAGCAGAACTAGATCTCAGTTTTTCTTCTCTGGATTCAGCACTTGTCCCTGACAAAACCTGTTTCATTCAAAGATCTCAAAGCAGATCGCAAATATTAAAAACAACATTTTCTAAAGTGACCTCAGATTTTTACTTGTGTCCAGTAAGGGAATTATGAATCTGAGTAGGCATGAATGGATGTGCATTGCCTAAGGTTTACAAATTACATTTCTCAAGACCTTTGTGCAGTATGCAAATGCTGTTACTTTTGCTTACAGTTGAATAAACTCAGGCACCAACAGGTTAAGTGGCTGGCTCAAGGTTGTAGAGCAAAGTGATGCCAACATCGTGAGCAGACCCCCAGGGTCCTAGTTCCCAGAGTCATGCTGTGTCTGCTGTATTGATTCTCCCTTTACAACCACTCCAACTTGTTAATGGGCTACAAAGCTAATGGATATTAAAAGAAGCTTAAGAATTTTATCTATGAAGTTTGCCTGGCCTCTTAATTCTACAAAAGGAGGTGAGAGAGAGAGAGAAAGAGAGAGAGAAAGGAATACAAGGAAAAAAGGAAAAATGTCAGAACTGATTGATTAAGGGAATAAGTAGGTACCTGAGAAATGCCTGGTCTGATGCCAGTACTGGTTCAGGTCAGACAGGGCTATTTTTAAATTATTTGGTATTTTCAGAAATTGATTACTTGGCTAACGCATTAAGAAGTAGCTCTACACATTCATTTAATGGGCCAGTGCCTCTTGTACAGGTCTGGAACAGTCACATTCAATCTCATCTACTCCTCGTTAAGTAGTGTTTTCTTCTTCGGTGTGTTTATTTACTGCCAATGCTGTAAGCATAAAATATATAACAAAAAATAAATAATACCTTAAATAGTCTTTCAGTCATATGGGCCTTCAGGACAAGTGACTTCACTTCAGGCCTTGTGAGCTGAGTTAGGGCTCAGACATCAATTCTCATTCTTTCATATACCTGCAAATTGAGCAATACTTTCTTTTCATACTGTTAGCTTTTTAATATATAGCCACCTCAGTCTAAAGCTGCCCTGAAAGAAAACATGGTAGATTCTTACAATACACAAAGACAAATGAATAATGAGTCATTTTAATCTGATGACACCGTATGCACTACAGTATTTTAGGTGAGGCAAAAAGAGTAAAAACTTGTGGAGAATAACTGGGAGTCTGCTGATGTCTTGATTAATGTGCAGGTACGGGTTGGCTATTGGACTATTTCATTTTTTTCACTGACTTTCCCAAACAAGATGATACTCAGAGCTACATTTCTAAATAATGGCATCTCCATTTTTCTAAAAGACAGTTCTAATAAAGGCACCCCTAACCATGATAAAGATTTTTCTTAACTAAATCATCAACAATTACATGCTCAGAGCATTATCTGCTGTGATACTGGGAATAGCCAGATGACTGGAACTAGGTAAAACATTTCAGTTACATGACTACCCTACTTTGATGTCACATCAGAGTTTCAGGAAAACATACAGAGGAAGGCTGTAACAACAACAACAACAACAACAATAATTCATTAGCATTAGAAACTGCATTCTCAGCATGAGTAATACAGATCTCTTACCTACACTTAGGCCTGCCTTCCACCTTACCTGTTGTTAATAAAGCAGCATGACAGATGGCAGAAAAGCTCAGGATCCCAGCCAGTGAGGGAGAAACAGATTTTCAGTCTTTTAAGTTAGATGGTTAATTTTTAATGTGGGTATTTGACTTATGCTCCCAGGTTTAGAAAAGTTCTCCTTGGTCTTTAATTTCTCTAAAAGGGCGATCTCGCAAGGCTTGGTATGCCTTTGTCTATTATTGCACTCAAAGAAAGCCAAGACTCATGCAAACCTTGAATTGGGTAGTGTTCTGTTGTTGTGATGGCATCTTAAATTATTTTTCCGTAGAAGCTGTTCACTGATTCTCTCTACAAACTCTACATAAACAACAGTAGAGAACAGTCCTACTTGAGCAGAGCTGTACTACAAAAAGACGTACCCCACTCTCTGGTATATGACGTCCCATACCTCACTCCTCATTGCTCATAATGTATGCTGACCCTGTCTCAGAAGTAATCTGATCCTATAATAAAGCTGAGATCTACTCTGAAGATAATCTTTCCCTGCATGCTTGGGTTCAAAATCCAGGCTTGAAATTACATTTTATATCTCTAAAAAGATTCTCTAAAGCTCCTCTAATTCCACATTACTGTAAAACACAATGAAAAATAAATTGATTAATGTTTTTACTACCTTATTATCTTGAATATAATAATGATGATGATGGAGAACAAAACTATCATCAGCTGCAATGATATCTTATGAGCTACCTTTTTATTTAATTTCCTCAGCAGAAGGTATATAACTTTATTTTTCACTGGAACTGTTAGTAATTTTTTTATAAATGTCAAATATTGACTTTTTGATAAGTAAGGAATTCATCAATTATTACAGAAAGTTGTATGAAAAATCAATGTAGCAGAATTAGACATAGGTGAGGAGATAGTCTCTACTCCTTTGGGGTAAGGAGATGTGCAGATGTTTGATTTTCTAATTAAGTTCTATGACTTACAGTCATCTAGTTTTTGGGTACTCACTAAATGCCTGCTCTGGAATACATTTATATACCAAGTTATTTTTCAGTAGTTTATTTCAGTTTCTTGTCTATTGGCTATGCCTCTGCAGTTCTCCAAGTCTTTTAAAAGAAAAAAAATTAGTTAAGCTTTTGGGTTTTCTTCAATTGTACATATCTGGCCCTTGCAGGACCTCATTGCTTGCCAAAGAGACTGTACAGATGGAGAATCAGAAGAGAGCTCTCAGGTCATATTGCTCACACCCAATGTTCAAGCTCAGCATAGACCTCATTACTCATTTCTCTGTAGACCCAGTTTTATCAATTCCAGCAATAAATATTTCCATAATCTAATAGATCTCACAGTAAGGTGCATGCTGTATTATTTTAACACATTTTTGTTTCT
The DNA here is from genome assembly GCF_000687185.1 of Egretta garzetta. Lineage (NCBI taxonomy): Eukaryota > Metazoa > Chordata > Aves > Pelecaniformes > Ardeidae > Egretta > Egretta garzetta. Next base: position 5,398,268 of record NW_009270001.1, on the reverse strand, counting down.
TTGATTTCATCCCATCATTTCTAATTATGCCCCCTATGAATCTCTTGCTAAATTTCTTTAATTGTACAATTGTACAATTAAATTTCTTTCAACTCGGTCAAATGATATGTACCTAATTAAGCTCATCAGGCTTTACATTTTCTTCAACATGGAAGACAGTACTCACCCTTCCTTCTGCAAGAACTAAAAAATCCTCCAGCATACCCCCAAAGGGTTAGAGGGGTTAATAATACAGAATTGACATTCTCAGGACAGGGGGATGTGACATTTTCTACAAAGCATTAAAAACCTTGTTACCTCGCAATTAATGCCTGCAATTATATATTATTTAACTTTCTGAAAAAAGTTTAAGATCAAAATTGGTCTAGATGTCGCTGCAGAAATAACTGGATTTGTTACTCATTGCAATGATAATCGTGTACATGTCTACTCATCAAGAATTTTGAACCGCCTTTATAGGTGGGGATGCTAAGGCACAGAAACACAATGGAACTTACCAGAGGTCAAACAAATCATTACTGCTGGGAACAAAAGCAACATCGCTTCTATTTCACTGAAAATACAGCATTTCACTGTCATAATCTTCATTCATAAAGCCACATTCTATTGTTGTCATTGAAAAACTATAATTTACTTTTTCCAGAGATTAGTAAGGAGAAGCTCTTGTATCAGGAAGTTCTGGGGCATGAGTTTTCAAACATGCATACATTTACATCTAACTCATGAAACTCTGGGATCATTGAACATTTTTGTCAATGTTCACTGGTCATCCTTATGTCCTGCTATAAAAAGGACTGCAAACTGAATATGGATGTCTTCATTAAAATATTCCTCAAAGAAAATTTTGCACCACTATCTGAACAATTGTCATTATAAACCTAGAAAGTCTGTGTATCAATACCTAGTGAAAACACAGATAAGAAGCATGATTTTTTTACTTTGTAAGGCTAAATAAATGACATGGTTACTTTCATTCTTAAATGTATTAATTTACAGTTAGGTCTCTTACTGTCATTATTATACATATACAAAACACAGACTTTTCTAAAAAACAAAGTAGAGGTTAATTATTTAAAGGTTCCATTTCATAGCTTTAGAAAAAGAAAATAAACAAATTCATTATTATTAATTGACAATATTTTACCAGTGTATAGAGGCCCCAGTGAACTAAACATTATGCAAGCCACAAAACACACAATTAAATCTTGACTCTGGTAAAATGAGTACAATAATTCTATCAAGTTCACTGAAAATTTCATCCCTGGCTAGAGACAGTCCCTCTTCTGAAAAGTATGCAAAATTTAGTCCCCATTTTTGCACACACACAATACACATAAGTTTTCTCAGGTGATTAGTAAAGCTCTTTTTTTATTCATCCTGAGCACCAGAACAAATTACAAAGATAAAAGCATTGCAGGGACTGAAGTGAAGTTGGATTAGTTGTCTGTGATGCCTTTATCATCTGTGATAACTTTACTCAAGGTTATACAGGTTTTTAAGAACTAGATTGGGGGTTAATTTAATATATGATGTAACCAGTGGGTGTAATAAACAAATCTGAGTAAAAGGGGAAAGAAGTCTCGCAGTAATGCGAATGGATATTTAAGAGGGACAGATCGGTGCTCTATTTATTTGTGAATGTTTTATGTTGGAAATAAACTGCATGTAGATCAGACCAGAATGAGCTCATGGCATGGCACTCTTTCTTCAGGATGTGTCTTGCCAGCTTCTTTTTCTGACTTGTTATTGTGCTGGGAATGCTGCAGGAAACTCTTCCTTTTCTGTGCTTTTCTTATCAAGATAGCTTTTTTATTTTAACTATTAAAAAGTCTAGAGAACTGAGCTTCATTTCTAAAGTTTAAAAACTTGTACTTTCTTGAATGTGTAACTTGAATGAGGACAGTGGGTTTCCTGAGTGAGGCATTCCCTAGCACAAGAGTATTTTCTATGTTCTGTATACTGTTGCAGGGCAACCACTAGACATTCCGAAGTGCCAGGATGAATCCGCATGCTTTCACTGTCTGCCAGCATTGGCATCATGGCATATCACACAGCTTTACTTCATTCTGTCTGGAAAATTTTATTTCTGCAGTCGACTTAAGAACTGAATCAACTGAAGTTGGAAACAGGGGTTTTATTACTTCCTTTCCAGTACCTGGTATCTATTTATTCCATTTACTCTAGTGAGATTCTAAGCTTTAACTTATGACTGAACTGAGTATATTCTGCATATCTAAGGTCCCAATTAGCCTTTATTTCAGAAAGGGGCTTGAACATTTTGTTTTGTTTAATTGTATATATTTTCCCTGCTGATACAAATTTCTGACTTACAAGAATTAGCATGAATAATGAGTAACTTAGTAATAAAACCCAAACCAGCAACATCCTGAAACACATTTGTCTTCAAAGCTCAGGGGTTGATCACTGCTGAAGTTCTATGAGGATTTTCAACAAACCTCCAGAGGAGCTTACAAGTGGCTGGAGCTTGTGTTGGCCATCTGGATGGAGGTCTTTACACACTGAGCACATTTCTCCATTAGTGCTATTGTCAGGAGAAAAATAACTAGATCACTTGTTACCCTAGAAAGATGAAAATGTACCCACCTGGTGCAAACCCATTACAGTTAAATACAGACTAATGGCATCAACTTTTATTTCCCCTCCGCCTCTCCATTCTCCATCACGAAAGCAAACAAATAACTAAAAACCACGTATGTGGCATCTAATTTATCCTTGTACTTGTAATTTATTAGTACTGTCCATTTACTTTTTAATGCCTCTGCAGCAATGATGGTGGTTTTCACTTCTCTCATCTGACTATTAAAATAAATCTTCAACAAAACCTGAGGAATGGAGAACAGCTTAAGAGGTGCTATTGTTCAAAGTTAGTCTTTTCTACTTAGTCCAGTCTTGTATCATTCATCCATGCTTTGAAATCTGAAATTAGGGAAGATAGGGCTGCAAAGAGAATAACAGACCAGTGATGAGACCGCTCTAAATCTCCATCCTTAAGAGATAAGGGGGAAAAAACATACCTAAAACAATATTTTTTCATATATTTCCTTTTCTGATTATAACAACAGTACAGAAAACTGGCACTTAAAGCTGGATTGATCACTGGGTAGATGACATATAGCCTTTATGAGTGGGGAAAGAAACTGATAAATGTTTTTTTTTCCCCTTCACAACCTTTTTCTAAAGCTGCAGAAAATGTGTCATGCATAAAAAGTATGCAATTTTCATGTAATTAGAGGAACAGGAGATGAAAATGAGTTCCATCAGAGCAATCAAGGATGGTAATGTGGCATGGATTTGTCAGTGCCTATTTGTCATGAAAGCAAAACCCAACAAGTGTTCCATATTTTATTTCATTATTATCATTATTATACCCTAACAAAACATTACCATATACCCTAACAAAATATTAACAAAATTTAATTTCATAGTTGTAGTATAAAACCAACAACTAACAATCCACTGATAAAGTAAAATAATCTCAATGTTTTATAAAACTTGTTATTTTTCTTTTTATATTAGAGAGCAGGTTAGCTTTGTCCCTTCAGAGAGAAAAAAGCGTGATTCATTCTTATGTTATTGTAGTTTTGCTCTAGCACCATCTCTGAGTCAGTTGTTTCAATTCTACAAATTCACATAGCAACCTCTGCTCTGTTAAAGACTTCCCCATTCATCCCACTAAGTAATAACTGAGGCATCCAAATTAGGAGTGTAATCATCCTAAATTGCCCTATAATCTGTTAGAAAAAGAAGTGCGTCCCACTATGCCTGAGAAATGTGTTAATTCCTGACCTGTTTCCACTTGCCTATAGAGGAAGGTCAAGTGAGTAGTCTCCTAAATTGTGTGACTCGAATAAGCACCTACATTTCGCCAGGGTGAATCTGAGCCTTGTAGTGAAACCTCAGCAATGCCACTCTCCATCAGTCCAGTTGCACCTTCACTTCTCCCCATGAACCCCAGGTAGCAAATAAAAACATAGCTCCCTTGCATGGTAGTAGCCAGGCCTCTGTGTTTTATTAACAGCAATTAAATGGCAAAGGGATGAAAATGTTAACTCATGTTGTGTTTTTTCTTGACACTTCCATGGAGAGTATAAATTCACTAGAACTGTGGCTCTATGTTTGAATAGTGCCTGGGGACAACACTTATGATAAAATAATAAAAGCAAGACTGCTGTACATCAGTGTCGGTAATAATAATTCAGGATGATAAGATTTGCCTTGCAGGGTCAGATCAAAGGTCTATCTAGCCTAATATTCTGTTGATGACAGTGGTCAAAGACAAATACTTAAGGAAAAAAAATAGCAAACAGGCAAATATGCAATGGTTGTTCTCCTGGTTTATTCTCTCAGCTTCTGGAAAATCTGTGGTTTAGAGGCTGATGACTCAAACAATGATATACATGGTTAATATGGTTCAATTTATTTCTGGAAGGAAGCACTAAGCATTTACAACAGTTAGTGACAGCTTTAAAAATTGCTGCTCAGGAAATATCCCTTCATTTATTCCCCATAAATGTTTTATTTTATTATAGTCTAGTTATGCACGAAAAAAAATATAGCCATTATACACAGACGGACACACTCCCCAATTTGTTACAGGCTACTCTGATTAGAAATGCAGACCCCTTTAGTTAAAGGTTGCTGACAGTTAATATATTCCCTGTTTTCTCCCTTTGGGCTGAAGGTGGGAGACAGTTGCTCTGAAGTTGCATATGCCTCTCTCTAGCCATCCACGATAGGTCTCTTCTCAGCCTTTCAAGCTGGCATATGCACAGATTTCCTGCTAATGAAATAGGAATAACAAAAACAAGAACCTGAGAAGACAGAGAGTATAAAACTGTTATAAACGGTTACTTGAGTATTTTGAATGATGGATTTCTCCTGATGGTATTTGCTGAGAGAGTGCATCTGAGCTTGCAGCAAGGAAGGAATTTCTGAGGTTCCCCAGATGAGCTGGATGTCAACTGTGTGTCTTCATGGATCCTCAGACCTAAAAATCCCTGCGGCATTCAGTGTACCTGCTGTACACTGGTACTGGAGGAGATGGTATTTTTCCACTGGTGTTTTCATTTTATAAACACATAAGACACAAAGCTAAAATACTTATTCAAGGAAAAAAAATCTTTTGCTGGGAAAGGAATTGGGCAGGCACTTCGTAAGACAAAGACTTTGGGAACTCCAACAGCTCATCTCTGCTGTTTTATGTCTGTAGGAAGAGCCAAGAGATTCAATAATTGTTTGCTTCTCAAAAAAGCAAAACAAAGCCCTGAAACAGAGCAATCTTACACTGAGGGCTTGGTTTGGGTTGGAAAATATGGGAGTATTTGGGGGGGTTGAAAATAAGCTGAAGAAGATAAGTCAAAATTCCTGGAGGCATATGACTAGGAGAGTAGGTATTTGTGGTTTGTTTGGGTTGCTGTGGGGTGGGTTTTTTGGGGACACACACACACACACACACACACAGAGTCTTTCAGGAGAGGAACTAGCATGGGATATCTGCTGTTACTTAAAGCATGAGCTTCTGCCATATGTGGCCAGCTTCAGCAGCAAATGACAAGAGGAGCCATGGCTTTGCTTTCTTTTCCATTTGAAGCATCAAAGTCTGGTAGTGCCTGACTGAGTCAACGCTCAAGCTCCTTGCCCAAACTGATCCTTGACTACTGATGAAGCTGAGATGAAAGTTCTTCTAAATTTGTCCCCCACGTGCCAAGAACCATCATGATCTAGTCCTAAACAGGGGAAAATTCATTTCTCCCTTGGGAGCCCACTTAGGTGCTGGTCCCACCTCTGCAAGTGGTAGCTGGGTCTACGCACTGCATTGGCGCTTTGCAGGCCCTGTGGGGCAGAAGCGAATTTTATACCTCCTTAGCTTTCAGTCAATCTGCATTTTGCATAAATATACACATGACTTCAAATGGTCCCAGTAAAATAAAATTACTGACATTTATCACTAATTAGCTAATAATATCATTATGTAGACTAGTTAAAAAATAATCACGAGAAGGAAAAAATATCTGGGGAAGAATTATTCGATTTAGTAAACTTTTTTTTTTAATTGAGTAATTATTCTTCTAAAGCCAAGATTTGCTGGGAGGAAAAAAAACCCTTCAAGCATTTTTTACATTGCTTCAGCTCTGCATAAGTTTGGGATAAAATATTAACTATACCATGACAGAAGAAATGTTTTATAGTTAAAATGAACAAAGTGGTTTTATTTTTTTTTTGAATCTTTTTTCTAAGAAAACAAAATTGTGCAGACCTGTTTAACCCCTACAGCAAGGTAGGAGCCATGAGAAGTCCTCACTTCTCTGTAAAAAACAGAGTCCTAAACTAGAGGAAATGAAAGAAAATGTAACAAGGGAAATTAGGTCAGTCAATACCCTGACTTTCCAGACATATTGTTCTGAAGGTCAAACCCATATGGTCATTGGGTTGTCAAAACCAGAGTTACCAGATAAACATAAAGTGGTGAACATCACCACAGAGCATCTGGTAGGCACCAAAGAAAGGGCACAGAACAAGGAAACATGGAGAAATAATTTTCCAACCAATGAGAAGAAGTGGCAATTGGTTTTTTCTAAGTTTCCAGTTCCTTGTAGTCCAAACTCATCTGTGAAAATTGGTGAGCTCTCAGTCTACTGGGGACAGATATGAGGGTTTGGGACCTTGTTTCTTTTCTCCCATGGGCACACATGACTTCTGTTTTGGTGTGAATTATTAGAAAAAAAATACAACAGAAACAATACTCTCGGTTAATCTTTTTGCATTATCTATTAAGAGCAGAAACATACAAGGTTTTCCAGGCAAAAATAACATGTGTATGTGCACATGTAGTAAGCAGATTACATTCTGGGAAGAGTCTGCACAGCTGATCCACCCAGCGTTCCCTAGGCATTTCAGATTGGCTGAGTCACTATTCATATGTACAATATTTCTGGAGTTTCTCAAAAGTATGTACTAGGCAGCTGCAGGGTACGTGTTTTGTGTGATTCCTAGAGTTTGGCATACAAATTGAAGGTACTACAAGTATTTAAAAGCATCTGATCTGCTGGGACTGTGAGATACTTGGAAGCTTCAGATAAATATAAAATATAGCTTTATAGAATATAACTTCAAATTAAAAAGATAATAAGCACCAATTCCAGCTGTGACTCTGATGGGATAGATTTCTCTGCAAACCTAGGGGTTTACTCTGCAGAGGTGCCAGGACATGAGAAGTGAGGGGGAAATGAAAAAGAGGTTGCTAATAGAACGAGTTCACCATAGTGAAATGTAACACTGCTGGTTCTGGTGTCCAGTGAAATCTGAATCCACACTTTTTTCTCATGGGAGATGGGGAGGAAAAGGGAGGCTCTACAATTTACAGCCTCTGAAAGAGGAATATAAAAGTGACAGGACAGAAATAGCAAGAAGGACCAAGTGGTCTTCAGGACTGGCTCCTGACCCCCAAACAGTAATAGATGTAGAAATGCTTTTTACTGTTACCTGAAATGTTGTCTGTATGTCTCTGATTCCCCTTAATGTGAGTCATTCAGCTTCCTGATCACCACATCAAATATGTAGAAGGAAGAAAGTGTCTGTTTTAAGGCAGATTTGACTCTGTCATGTTATGCAGCTTTTACTGATACCAGGGGAAGTTGAGAACGAATGAAGCAAAGATATGCTACAGCCATAAAATTTCCAGAATCCTCACTTGCTGCTTTAACATGCCAATAATCTGCTTGGTACATGGCTTTGGCATCTTATTCTTTCTTGTTAAGGGAGACGGGGGAATAACAGAATGTGGACACAGCACTGAACACAAAGGTGGCACAATTTCATTTTCTTCCCTGGCATGATTTTTTTAAATTATTATTATTATTATTATTATTATTATTATTATATTTTCCAATCATGAATGTTGTTCATCTGCCTCCCCTTCTCCCCCCACCCTCCTTCTGCTTCCCAGAGATGAGCAACTTTCCCATCCTTATTGAGTAAATAAATAAATAAATTTCTGTGAGACAGCTTGTAAGAATGTTTGATAATCTGAACCATTACGGAGGTGAAATTTCATTACACAGATGGTGACATCCCAATGTCTATCATCAAAACACAGCAGGTAGAAACGATCAGCTAGGCCCATTCCCCACTATAAAATTACACTTACATTAATGTCACTCTAGATTTCATTATGCGGAAAATGATATTGCACAGGTCTCTGGCATGAGGGAAACTGGGAAAGGAGAAAAAAAAAAAAGGAGATATGAGAATCTACGTGAGGGACAGGGGGAGGATGGGTGGGCACGTCAGAGGAGCAGAACATGGGCTAGGAATGATTGGCTCTGCCAAGGAAATAAATACACAACCACATCAAAACCTTGCAGCCTTTGGCGTGGTGTCATGTCGCTTCCTGATCATCTCCAACCCCAGCTCCCACTTCAGGTTCTGACAAAGTGCTTAGAAACCCTGCTGCAGGAATGAGGGAGCTTCACAATTAATTTTTTTTATTATTTGACAGCCTTGGTTTAATGAAGAAGGTACTACACCATTTCAGGAAGCCTCTTCTGTATACCGAATGTACAGGCAGAGGTAAGCCCCCATACGCACACAAACACATATGTTATTTCACATGTGTGGTGAGCAGCCTCTCAATGTGAGTGAAGATTTTTAAGAATTACTAATAGCAATTGCTAGAGGCAACACAGAAAGTCTGAATGAGTCCTGTGGTGTCATTGTTGCCATGGCCAAATCTGAGTTTCCTTCTATGTAGCCAAACATGTTGTCCACTAGGAAGATGCATTTGTAATAACAGTAATAATTAGGTATCAGTTTAGGAACTGTCAGTCAAACTAGGGAAAACATCCCCTAGGGTTTTTTCCTTTTCTGCCCCCCTCCCGCCCCTCCTTTTCTGTTATATTTTTTCTTTTATCTTGTGTCTTTGATCTTTTTTCTCTTTTATTTTTTCTCTTTTTTCTCTTTTCTATTTTTCCTTTTTTCTTTTGTCTTGTATTTTTTCTTCTTTCTTTTATCTTTTTTTCCTCTTCCTCTTCCTTTTCATCTTATGTACAGGGAAGCTCAGCTTTCAGTTAGTACTAGACTGACATTCAAAACATATCAGTACAGAATTATCAAGCCTTTTTATTTCCCAGATTTAGACTTTGGGGTAGGAATTCCAGTCATCTTCAGCTGTCTGTCTTTCTGTCTCACTTTCTCTCTCTCACACTAAAATTTTTGTAAACATTTTTCTGGAGGGTAGGTTTGGAATGTGAAACCTACCTTTCAGCATAAAAGCCAAATGTTTTAGAAGTGTTATTTTTCTTTCAAAATGTTATTCTGATACAACTTTGACACTTCTTGCCTAAAAAAATAATTCCCCAAAAGCTAATGCTGTTCTTTTTCAGGCTAAATTGACCACAGTCAGAATATTTCTGTCTGAAATATTTCTGTTGACACTTGTCTATTCTTGCCTTGTCTCTCATGAAGACTCTTGAATATTGTAATTCAGGTAACTTAGCTGCTATTCACCAATAGGGTCCAAACATCATGGCTTGATTAAATGTCCCATCATGAAAACTACACTCCAGTTGAACCACTGCAGTTATCGCTGGACCATTGTAGCTGTGGTCCATGCTAGAGGACTTCATTCAGCAAAGGCACATCTGAAATAAAGTAATGACTCAGCACAGAAGATTTTAGGAATATGGGTTAATGCTAAGGAAACTGACACAAAATATTACACGTGAAAACAAAGTAGTATGGGATGCCAGAAATTGTTCATTTTGATTTAAAAATGTAATCAGAACATCTTTTGTTATTTATGAGTTTAATGTTTTTACAGAATCTACCACTATTTCTGCTTTTTACCCTAATTTGGAATAAGAACAAGCCCTGATACTGGAAAATAAACTCACAGGACAGGAAATTCACATTTAGGGTGCTCACCCATCTTTGTCTCAGCAATCACACATTTTTTCACTTACAATCCATGTTAATTTTTAAACCTCTCTACCCTATATGTTAAGTGATAAGACATGACAGAATTTCCTTGTCTTATCAGTGAGCTGTATGATGCTTCAATCTCATATTTCCAAACAGACTAAGGCACAGTTTCATACTGTAGCAGGAAATTTAGTATTCAAATTACCCTGGGCTCTCATTATACTTAAGGGAGAGTGAGTATTAATTTGAGAGAATAACTTTCAAAGTAAAATAAATATTAACTGGCTTTAGAAGATGGACTTGAAGGTGTCTATGTGTTAGCTAGATCAGGCTGCTTTTATAGTCAGTAGGAATCTGATCAACATAGTTAACAGAGTTAACAGGGTATGATACATCCAAGCAAACCTAGGTGTCTACTTTGGGATGACCTGAAACTCAGCTGAAATTTACTGCACTTATCTGTGGATTATATAAGAACTACTTCTGACCTCAAACCCCAAAGTTAATGTCTAATGAAAATTTGTCTCCATATTAGACTAGGGATTCATAGTAATATTCTAAAGCAAAAAAGAAAAAAACAGAGCACCGATCCTGAAAGTGTTCATCTCCATTAAATATTGAGAAAACTGAGACCCTAATTTGAATGAGACAATACACCTCTAAATGTCTAAAATTAGATGAAGTGAATCTCACTAAAAACCCGAGGAATTTTGATTCTGGGGTTCAAAATCCTTAGAACTGATAAAAACCTTGTGTGTATATCTATATATACACAGACACCTGCACATACTAACATATAGATACTCAAGCATTCTGACTAAGGGAATGGCTTTAATAAGTCACCTGCCAAAGGTCCTTCCATTGAAATATTATGTCCAGTTTTGTAAAGTGAAAGGTATGAATATTTTAGACAAACATTTGAAGACTAATTCAAACAGAATAAGAACCCTTATGTTTTAACCATTGCTGTGTTACATCCGTTATTAAGCAACAGTATCCAGGGTACAAATAATGGATCTTCTTTGCATTTCATTTAACAAATATATTGATTGAAGTCCCTTTTCAAACCTCAGCAGACGGGATGCTTTAGGGGTAATTTTTCAAAGGAAGTTTGCATGGGGATTTAACCAGCCAACTTCCCTTGATGTTAGCAGGAACTATGTGACTAAACCAATACTCTACTTTGAAAAGACACCCCTAAACACCTCATGTTGAATTGCTGGAAGTCTTTGAACTCAGCAGGATCGTTGCTTGAATAAGAAGTGGTAGTTCAGCTCCAACATATCCATCAGTTATAATAAACAGTGCTATAAATTGGACAAAGAGTGCATTTGTCCAAAGAAAAAGGGAAGGTTTGGGTAGCACAGAGCCAGTAGATTTGGCACTGAATCTTTTCTTGGAGAACACTTCTGGAAACATCGCAGAAGAAGTGGTTTCATTAAAATAGTTTTCTTCAGTCAGTCACTAGTGAGGTGGTCCCTAATGGATTTTACTGCAGTACATTTTAAATCAGACCTTCACTTATTCTAAGAAGTCATTTATAGATAGCAAGACAATGACCAATCTGCAGCTAAGAGCAAAAACCTACAGAAGAAGATTCTGGCTGGAGACTGGTCCAATCTAAGACATTATTACTTTAAGATTACTCAGAACTTGATTCGAGCTGTTCACCGTATAACTATACCATAATTTTCCTCCCGACTTCTTTATCATCTTAGACAGGAACTAATGGATGGTTGGTTGAGTCAAGAAGGAATCACTTCCTATCCTTCTTTGACTCCATAAGCTGTCTCTGCAGGAGCTCTGTGTCCCCTCCATCTCCCATAGAGAAGAAATAGAAGTCTCACAGGTGGCTTTTACAGATGATGTTGAGTGGGAATTCACAGCAAAGGTCAAATTCAGACCAAATTATATCAGACCAAAATGTCTTTTCCTGAATAAACCTTTCTTTGTACTTTATAAAATCCTTAAAGAAAAGTACTTTGAACCATTCAATTGGAGAATTCTGATTTGAGATACTCCTGATATAAAAGAAATATTATATTCTTTCAGGAGGAAAATAAAAGGAAAATACAAACCAGTTCTACAAAATATATGAATTAAAATTAAAAATACATAGCATGGCTGTAGGAAATGTTAGTCTGGTAGCATTATTTTGATAGAAATATTATGCCCAGGAATACATTGTCATTAGATGCGATTAAGGTAATCTTCCTAGACAGACAGACAGATATGTACCATTGTTATCTGCTGCAGCTGCCTGCCTACCAGATTTGTGACATTTTGGGGGTATCTTTTCAAAGCAGCATACGGAGTTTTAGCTGCATGACTCTCAGAAACATCAACAGAAGCCGATCGATTAAATCCCACACTTGCCCTCACTTTGAAAAATTTTCCCCTAAGCATCCTGTCTGTTGGGGTTTTGGAAAGGATTTCACTGGTAACGTGTAAAGAAATGTAGAAAATATTCAATCTATATTAAAAGTTAAATTAAATTAAGGTAAAAGAGAATAAGGCTAAAATAAAATAAAATAAAATAAACATCAGCATTTCCACTTGTTCTCTGCTCCCTTGATTTTTGCTCTGGTATTGTGAATGCATTCCAAGCTTTGTTACATCCATCAGGGATGCTACAGATGGACATTTTGCCTGTCCAACCTGACTCAACCGCTTGAAGATTCATCAGAGAGAATCTGTTGGCAATTGAAAATGGATCCAATCCAGAGCCAGCAGATTTTGTCTCTCTAGAGGAAAGCAGGGCTGTAAAGGGCAGACTAGACTGGCAAAAATATTTACTTTTATATTTCATCACTTCAAATCTATAATGGGACAAAATGCCTTTAAAACTTCACCTTTTTAATAGGATACTAACAGAGAATTTAAGTGCAATTCATTTGCTGGCAAGTCAGATGCTTCAGAGCGGGAAGCATTTTAAGCTAAAAAAAAAAAGGAAAGAAGAAAAGAAAAGAAAAAGCAATCAGCAGGGTGACATATACTTTATTAGTCCTCTTCAAAATCACTTCCTCCCCTTTCTCCCTTTTATATTTCTTGTCTTTCTATGTGCTTTCCTTGTTACATTACATCCCTCATTTTAGGCATTTTAATCCCTCCAAAGGGATGCATCCCAATGGCACAGACAGTTGCAAGGCACAATTCTCAGCTACACCAATGGCTCTTTTATGGTGCTGCGGCAGCGAAAAGCGGCCTTATAGCCCATGGAACTGGCCACTGTGGAATATCCTCCCTGCTACGCACAAAACGGGGTTTCAGAAAGTGAGAAAAGTCAGCACATTGGCTATATAATGGCCTCTGTCACACCTCCCAGTGTAAAAGACCCCATGCCTAGGGTAAGCATGGGGAATGAAGAAAGGGGAGCTTGCTTGGAGTCTTGTCATAGCCTTGAGAGAAAAATTCCACAAAATTCAAGTAGTGATAAAAATCAGGCTACTCAAAGGTCCTAAAGGGTAGGCTTTTGCTCCTGAATGAGCCGTGGTGCAATGAGGAGAATCAGTCATTTATTGTCTCTTGTAGAAATGTAGGGAAGTCCTCAGAGGTTTTTCTGGGGTAAATATGAATATGTGGAATTTACTTACTTCACACCTGAGGAACTGTCAAACATAAGTATTCTCCTACGTTCTCATATTCAGCAGCTGGGGGGAGTTTACTATTTGTGTATTACAGGTGAAAGCCTTGTTTGCAGCACAGTCAAAAAGACTTTTTTGTGGGTTTTTTTTATTTTTTTGCAATTGAGGCGTTAAATTTCACTGCAGTCTCTTTCTAGTTCTGATAGGAATGTATAACTTGCCCTCTCCTTTTTTTCTGGGTCCTGTTCTTAGCACTGGAAGTGGTCAGAACATTTTCCTTCCCAAGTTTCATATGCTTCATATGTTTGCTTCATCTCAACTGTGCTTCATCTGCCATGGGCACTGTTGGTACTCAAACAAAATGAGCTCTGAGTTTCCACCTCACTCACCTCAGGGAGCATATGTAGTCTGCAGTCCTTTGTACAGATGCAATTGATGAAGCCATGCAGAAAGTGCAGCATCAGGATAACCTTTCTCCTGGTTCTGCTCTCCACTAATGCCCTCGTTGAAACAGTGACTCATCCCGCAGCTACGCCACTCCATTTGGGCATACTAAATAATCACGACGTAAATGTTCACAGCCACATAAAGTACACTGTTGAGTGCTCAACAGCAGGCACGCTTCACTGCATATTGTCAGTAGACTCTGTGTATGCAATTTATTCCTCTCAAAAAAAAAAAAAAACAGCTCTGAAAACACAACTAATTACAACACAGTTTCTCAGAAATTTGCTCCGTGGCGAAGGTGTGGAGTGGACCTTTACCACATTAATGGCTGCTGGGAATCCAAGTGGATTTCTCAGCCATGAAATGGAGAGGAACTTCAGGCTCATCTGGCTTGGTGCTAAGCACCACCCGCAAGATATTGCATGTTCTCAAGCCCCATCAATTTCAATTGAATTGAAAGCCCCTGTTTCCCATTATTTTCTTCCTCTTAGTAAAAAGATTCCTATTAGCTCCAGTGAGTTTGGGGTCAGTACTCCCTAACTACAGAAACCAGAAGGGAGAGGGGTTAAAATGGTGTTACACACCTTTGTGACTCCTACATTCTCAGCCCCGATAAGCCCCTGAAGGAAGGCACAGCAGCCTCGGGGTGTCTAGAATTTATATTCTGCACACAATATTGCATACCTTTTAAATGCTGCTTTGTAAAAGTAGGTGGTTTTATTCTTTTACATTTCCAGCTTTTTTGTATTCTGGAAACAATATAGACCATTTCCAGCTCCTGAGAATTTACCACTTTCCTACTTCTCCCCATTCTCCAAGAGTACTTTTAGTAAGCTGGTTTCAGGTCTGTTTACTTTAGCACACTATTTAAATTAAACTGGAAAAGTGATATTGCAAACAGTTGATTCTACAGTGGATGCCCAGTACATTATTTAATTAGAAGCTTTAGTTTCTTTGGAAAAAAGTTCCTGTGCAAATGTAAGCTTTACCTGTATAAAGGTATATTATATATATAAAAATATATATAAGTATGTACATAAGTTTGTGTGCATGTCTCTACTGTTAATATTGGGTTTATTATTTTATTATTTCACTATTTATTTTCTGTGGTTATTTCTTCTTTTGTTTTTCTTTTTCTTGCTCTTTCCTGCAGAAAAATAGTCATGTCACTTACTGTTAGAAAACATAGCAGCTTTGAAATCTATTTTCTTCTCTTTTTAATCCTACTTTAATCCTTAGGAGCTATAAACCAAGAAAAATGCCTATTTTCTACTGTATATATTTACAGCTTCTATTCTAAATAACTTTAGTGCTTTAGGATTTGCAATCACCATAATTTTCTGTACAGAGGAAAAAAGAAAATCAAACTTTTAAGCCCCACAGGGAACAATTCAGCTCCACTGGGTTCTTTAATGTAGGATCCATATAAAAGCAATCAGAGTTGTTCTTTCTCCACTCCAGCTATTTGGCTCCTTTCTGCCATTGTCTGGCATATTCCTACCTTCAGTTCTTGGGCATAGATGCATTTAATAACAAAAGGCACCAAGCCAGTTATTAAATTCACCATCATGATCCTCCCAATACATGCAAAGAATGGAAAAAGCTTACAAACATTGTCCAAAGACAGTGGTAATTCTGTAATTCATGTGCATGTAAAACTTTGCCTTACACAATCTTTAGTTGCATCATAAAGAAAATTGTTGATGGAATATAAACAAAAAGTTACCATGAGCTCATAAGCCAGTATCGTTGTATGAGCTTCAGAGATATAACTGTTCGTGGCCCTATCTTTCTGTTTGTTACTTTTATGCACATGAAGTAAAATGTAGACAAAAAGAATAGGGAACAGAGATTAAAAGACTCATTAAACCATCATATTTTTCTGTCATTACAGCATTGTTCTGTACATGTTCTCATTCTTTCTAGGAGAATAAAAAGAGAAAGGAAAACATTTCCTAATGCATGATTTCATAACGAGTATGTTGGGTATGAGCTGTGGGACATTTAATTTCTGGTTTATCAAGTCAAAAAGTGGCCATGTTGAAACATCTTGAAAGTTAATCCATGTTTAAACCTAAAGCTACAGATGCATTCACGTAGTAATTCTCATTAAACTCAAAGGAAGCACAACACCTACACAACATTCAAAACCAGACTGGAACAGACTACCTTAGTTATTAAATCTAGTTCCTTAGTGTCATATGTAGTTATAAATTTCATGACCCTGGAACTTTCTTTTTTAGAATGAGTTAAATTCTTGAATCCTTCTACTCCTAGAGATGGCTCTTTGCCTGGTGTGATCCTATCTGGGGCATGTATTGTCCTTCAGAATAGGAAGTTTAACCTTCAAGTTGATGTTTAACCTCTGATATGTTTGTACCAGTCAGCTGTTGATCTGCTAGATAGCTCTGGTTTGTAGTTTTTCAGACTGCCAGTCCTCTACAGTTTTGCACTGGAAGATTGAACATGCCTTCAGAAGTTTGAAGCCTATTGACAGTAGACTTGTTCTTTTTAGTTGCCTGTCATGGACTGCTGAGAACAGCTCCCTCAGGGCAAAACAAATGAAGCAACTTTACTTCTTCCTCATATAAAATCTGTTTCTACACTCTTGATCATCATAGTCACCCTCTTCTAAGTTAATTTCTTCAAAGTCAAAGTTATTTAGTTCTAATTTCCTTCCTGATTCTGAAATGGGAGAGATTATGGCTGGTCAGTGCAGAGAAACATCTCTGCTGCTTCTAGATCACAGCTGAGTGTAATCAAGGATAAGGACCACATGGAGACCAAGATGACAGCATTGACCTATAACTGATTACAAGAGAAATAAGGTCCATCATTTGATGGAATGTTGACAGAAAAAAAAATCTGTGACTAAATACTATGATTCACAAGGTTATAATGCAAACTTGTAAGAACACAAAGAGGAAGGCCTCCTTTTCAAAAAGGTAACCTGACAAAATGTGTAAGAAAATGAGAATTTCCTTTACAGGAGACAGTTGTTTTTAGCAGAGAATCATGTTTTGCTTTTCATGTTTAAAAAAAAAAAATTCTCAAGTTGGGAAAACCAGCAAAAATAACTGAATGGAGCAAAGCCAGTGAACTCCTGTGTGGGTTCTCTGATAGCTAATGCAGGATGATTTTGGCCAGGATGCAAATTTGTATCAAAGTTTCCATGCACAAAAGAGTTCTCAGATTTGTCTCTTCTTTAAACAGCCATAAATTCTTGTGGTTATTGCAATAACTTAATATCACATTGTTACTCACATTTTTCTTAGATTTGGGTACAAAACATGGAAAGGGACACATGTACCTGTACAGGCATGTATCAAAATAGTACATACTCCATATTGTCTGGCTAAAAATGTATCTAACTTTGGACAAATGAGAATAAAGAAGCTTTTACATTTAAAAAATACTTTGAAATTAGCTTTTCATTTCCCCAACCAGTTCTCAAAACCACAAGAGTTAGAAATTTGAAATCAAAACGCCCCAAATGAACATACAATATAACCTGAAAAAACTTTATTTTAGGATTCATAACACACCAGTTCATTTTGGCTTCATTCTTTTAGCACATGCTGTCGTGCTTTTGGGTTTCAGCTGGTAACAGAAAAACAACAAAATGTGATGAGAAAATGCTGTAAAGGGAGTATTAGCAAATTGGCTGAATGCACTGGGTCCTTGAAAGCCCATAAGAAAGCTTATTCTTTTGGCCATCCTAATGTCAAGAACAAAGTTACAGTGATATTTGGAGACCAGTTCTCAGCTGGCATCAATTGGCATAGCTACACAATGGAGCTATTCTGGATGGAGCTTTGCTGATTTTCATCTGTAAGGGATTTGGTTTTAATCTTCTGATACTGACTACCATTATAGTCTTCTCCAACTGACTCAAAATAAAAGACCTACTCTTTTCCTTTGGGTAATGCAGAATGATTCCCTAATGTTTATATCAAGTATTAAATGACTAACACCATAGAAAGAGTGGTTCTGGCTTCACTGATCTTCTTAAACTCTCCTATATTTATTGGAATAATGAAACTGAGTGAGGATAACAGACTAAAATGTGATGCTTTCCAACATTTCCTTTCCATAATCTTGTCATAAACAAAATTTTTATTTCTATTCATCTACTACTTCATAGCTCAGAAAATCTGGCACTTTATTTCCTTGTTTTAACAGTTACTTCTGTATTACCCTTTGGATCTATTTATTTATTTTTTTATAAATCCTCTCTTTGCTTCTAGTCTTTATTTCTTTTCCTTTTTGTTTACCAGTAGGGAGACTTAGATAGGCTCAGTTTTCTTATTCCTCTTTATAGATTTAAAAAAACCAATTAATTCTGCACAAAGTCTTGTTTTTCTGATGGAAAAGAAAATCAGGCTTCCTGCAACATAATAAGGCTTTGCACTTCTATAGACCTTTTTATCTGAGGGTCTCAACTAGCTGTAAAACATGCATTCATTAATTAAGCCTGGAAAGAGCCATGAGACAAAACATTATGCCTAGACTGCAGATAGGTAAAATGAGAAACAGAAATTCCATGTTTTGCTTAAAGTAACCCAGATTGTCAGGACTGGGACCGGGACTCAGAAGTCCTAATTTCTAAAAGACAGTTCCACATGGAGTCCAGTCCAGGACCAACTGGCTTAACACACACAATTCAATGTTTCTTCTAGAGTTAACAACAACAAAAAAGTTGTTGTTATCCAGAACATTTCTAAATCACAACCTCCTTTCTCAATGAAAAGACTGGCATGCAGGTTGTCAGTGCGTATAAACTGCTGTAACTCAACTTTAGCCTACTGAGATCTGACAGTGCCCTAGGTAAGATGAGTCTGTCCTTAAGAGAGTCCACATACATGATGGACAACAATAGTACTAAGAACATCATGATCCTGTAGAGCATGTACTGAAAACTCAATGGCTACGTGTCTTACAGCTATCCTGAAAACAGAACACAAGCAAAAATGTATTTGCCATCTAAGAATAATGTAGAAAGACAAAGCGAATTACATGTTCTAATAACTGGGCATACCTTTGTAGTAGCATCGGGAGAGAGAGAGGATGGGTGGAGAATTAAGGTTTACTTGTCTGTCTTAGGAGAACAAGAAAGAGACAAAGGCAAAAACCAAGCTACTTGGTAATTTCCATGGTCACTGTCTCTTTCTGATCATCTAAATATAAAACAGGGAGAAATAACTGCAGTTCATTATTAAAGTAAGAACAAAATTCATCCAACAGATGTCATTTCAGCATCATGCTATAAATGGTTCAAGGGAACACAGCATCATAGTATAGCTGGTCTGAGGGAACACCCTTTCAAGACATTACTAGGGAAACAAGGTGATTCATTTCATGTACAGCTTCTTTATATGTACTTCAAAGGATCCTTACAGTATTCAAAAGAATATTTATGCAGTTTCTTAAATTTAACTGTGGATTGAAGTCCATAGACTTTAGGACATTAAATTGAGATTTCAAATTTAAAACTGATTTCACTACAGTTATGAAAGGTTTTGATTCACTGGTAACAGGATTTATTTCATCTAAGTAAAGCTGTCTAGAAGTTTGACATCTGAGTTATTCAGTCTCAACCCCTTCAGAGTCCAATAGAGAAACAGGTACTTCAAGGAGGAACTGTACCTGAACTGGTGCTTCCATCTGAAAGTGCCTATTTCTCACCACTGAGTATAAAAGAAGCCTTCGTTGGTTAGCTCAGCCATACATAGCCAAATTAAAAACAGGGAAGGATAAGGAAGATAAGCCTCAGCCTCAACTGGTTTCCAAAATAGATATTCATGTACACATGTAACAAGAAGCCTTTTCAGGTGAAATGAAACTTCCACCATCTCACAGATGTGCTGAGGATAATTTTTTTCTATGCAGAGGCTCTTAATTGAATCTTCTCATCCAAAATGAGGAGCTGATTAACAATCCACAAGACAAATAGCACCACAAAAAGATAGCAGTCATGATAGTTAAGAGGGAGGAATAAAAAATACAAAAAAAATTTGTACATAAGGATTCAGAAAGGTGTATTTTAATAAATCCAGAGAATTGGTCAACAATATGTCATGAAAGAAAAGTAATGGAGACCCCATATTTCTCTAATAAGCAATATTAAAGGAAAAAGTTATCCTAATGCGAAGGAAGAGTAAAAACTATAGTAGGGGATAAGATTAGCTACATCAATACGCCTTTACTGATCTTAAATACAGAAAGGAAGAAAATGGAAATGAGAAAAAATTTCAAAGCCAGCTTACGTTGATCTCTATCTGTGCTATTGATGAATTGAAGATATGACAAACCTTCCCTCATTCTTTTCAACTTCACTTATGCTTTCCACAAGAATCCTTTTGAGCTGATCCAAACCAGTTCCCGAGAAAAACTGATTACCCTTCTGTCAGATCAACGGGTTGATCTGTTTCACTGAGCAGCTGCGTCATTATTAGTGCCAATATAAGGGATAGGGTGGAAAAGTGAGGAAGGATAGCAGAACCTGGCTGTCTATTTCATCAGTAGCATGGTCCTCCCTTGGCATGTGTTGACCGTACAGCTGTACTTTATAAAGTCTGTAAAGATAATAGTGTAAGAAAATAAAGACAAAATGAAAAAGGAACAATGCTCAAAATGTAATCATACTGCAAAAGTTCATAAAATATGCTAATACTGAAAGAGAGCCAAGAAAGGACCATGACCTTTCTGCAACATTTTTTTCAACAAAACTCTGTGAAAGTGCTTTTTTTCATAATTTTTTAGATAATTTGTTACAGGGTGCAGCTGCCCTCAGACAACTAACCAGTGTTATTGAATAACAGGCAGGTACTCAGCCTAAAATGGTGAAAGTCAGAGGGCACTAGAATAAGTATACTTATATGTATATCCATATGTGTTCTGGTTTTATGTTGGTTGCGTTTCACACCAGGATCCATAAATAACTTTGAAGCAGTCTCAGGGTTGCTAGTGGTTTTCTTCGAAAATTTGGGGATGACTGTACCAGAAAAATGGAAGAGAGCAAACATTGCCCCTGTATTTAAAAAGGGGAAAAGGAAGATAAATGATAAACAGGTCATATATATTTCTGTTGGGTGTTACATAATTCCTCATTTGAAGTACATTTATCTTAAATATGTATGTGCATATTATGTACATGAGTTATCTGCTTGTATAATGAATATGTTTTCTCAATACACTGATATTATATAAAGATATAAATATTTATATTTATGTTTATCATTATATACTATACCCTAAAGAAACTGATGATTCAACTGTTCTAATATTCTGCTAATATTTTGTTTGATTGATTTTTGAATTCTCTGTCATTTAATATTTAATGGGGTAAAGAAAAAAATCTACTTTATTTCAGAGGAATTAGGTATATGTGTGTGCATATATATGTGTGCATATATATATATACATCTCACAACGGTAGAGAATTCACACTGTTCATGGACCAGTGACAGCCCCAATTTTGTCAGCCATTGAAAGACATTTGGCACATTTCTATTAAAAAAAGTTTTCTTCATGAATATTTAAGTAAATTAGTTTAAACAACAAATGACATATAAATAATAATAATAAAATTAACCTAAAAAAACCCTCTTGCTGCACCTGACAATATTATCCTCGGCTTTGAGACATCTCTAAACAACGCAGTGAAACAGAAACCTCTGTGAGGATCTCGCAGAGAAGCAATGAGCTTTAGATTCAGAAGCTGGTTAGACCCATCAATGTGATGCCTTTGTAAAGGCTTCTCAGTAATCCTAGTTAGCACACTGGAATAATGCTTTCTTATAATTCCTACATTTTTTTTAAAGCTCCAAACTTAATCTCTGCATAGGACCAAATCATTCTTTTTTTTCTTGTTAATGTTCCAGTAGTGCAGATCTACTTACTGCACTCTGCTGCATTGCCTAAGGTAGATGTCCCTTAAAACAAAACAAGAGATCATTGCTATTCCTATCTACTCAGGAGAAAATCAAAGCCCAGGCAGAGGGCAGCATTTTTCTGTATCCTTAAAAATCAATAGCAGTCTTGGAAATGGAGACTGCACAACACCTGGGTCTTAGTCCAAAGTCTAAAGAAAAATAAAACAATAACAAACTCTAGTTTTCCTCCCTGCCATTTTTCTGTGACACAAAGAAATTACTCCCATTTAGTGCCACTCTGATGCTGACCTTGGAGTTGAACCTCATTCCTACACAACCCCCCCTAAATCCTCCCCTTGTACATAACCTCAGCATGCACTTCTACTTCATGCTTTGACACTGATTTTTCTTTACTGATGTGTTGACTTGTCTTTTCTGATTTGTTTGGATCTGAATTGTAACTTACTCCTCAAACCTGGCTTATGTTGCCACTAAATTTGACCTATTGCTCAGATTCTGACACATTTATGCAATGAAGGGTTGTAGATACACAGTAGAAATGTATTTTAAATTTCAGTAGCAATCCTACCAACCCTCCCAGGAGCTGGATGCAAAGGGAGTTACTACCTCTGTGCTTTATTTCATTTTTTGCACTTTGAGAAAACAAAATATCTGTTAAATTAGTAGCTGGAATGACTGTTGTGGGCATTTTCTCTCCCCATCCTTTCTTCCCTCCCTCCTTCACATTCTGCCCCTTGGTGTCTTAATTCTATTCTATTCTTTTTTGAGTCCTTGTTTTTTGTTTTTTGGCTTTTTTTTTTTTCCCTGCAATCTGGTGTTTTCTTTTACTTCTAGAGATAACTATGGTAAATAAATACAGATTTAATCTTCAAATCCCCCATCAAGAGAAAATGCACAGTCTAGGTGAATGGGGGAAAGATAGGCAAGAAAAGGAATGGGAAATATAAAGAAAAGAAAAATCACTCTGCTGATCAAATCTTTCATTTCCAAACAGAAATAATTACAGTGATGGTCAGTGGGGAGATTTTGGCAATTTACAGTGGTATAGCAGCAAGTTCCTATCAACAAGATTTGATATTCAGGGCAAGCCATAGAACTACAGGTCCTGAAGCATTGCCTATAATCTTTATTTCATTTTTAGATGTTATGCTGTAATAAAATGTAAAAAGGGAATACATAAAAAGTTATAGAGGTGGGAAAAAACATGGTTTGAAGTTGTATGGCATTTCTTGACAGGGCATGTTCCTAAGGATATGCAGAGAATAACAAATGCTATTTGAAATAAGTACAATAGAGATCTGAAACTAGATTGAAAACCCAAGTCAATTTTCCTGAGTGTCATTTGATTAGCTTTCTTATATAGAACTGAAGCTTAAACAATGCTGGGAATTCAGAGTGGAGAGGTGCTTGGGAACACAGTGAGAAATGGGTTACTCCTACCAATTTCATTTCTGTAGCTTTACAACATTATCATTGCACATTGTTTCAGTGTTTTTGCAATAATCCATAAATGAAGCAATGTCAGAGGGAATTTGATTGATAGCTGGGAAAACACAAAAACTGTGAAAGTTATTTCTTTGCTCTCTCTCTGTCTGTCACTGCCTTCTGGGCAAGAGATGTTACCAGTAGCTGTATAAAATATCTGGAGCCTATTGCCTAGCTGTGTATAAGGGAAAACATTGATGACTTTGTGGATATTGCTTTGGTCAACTGAAAGGTGGCAAATATGCATGTAACATATTTGACCTGTGGATTGATTTGAGCGGTTTATGTAGGTGGTTCTTTTTTTCACCATTTATTGCTTGCTTTTTATCCCTGAATTTAGCAAAAGGAGAAACAGCTGCCTTGCAACAAAATTAACCTTGAACTTGTTTTTCACCTTTGGGGAACTCTACATTGAACATGAGTGCATAGACAGTGTTCTGATCTGAATCTAAAATAAAGAGGTCCTTCAGAGCTCAGATTTGAGCTGTGCATGTTTATACATACATGTATAGCTCTCCCAAAAGGATTGAGATACACAGAAAATTCATATTGATACTAAAATATCCTCTTTTCTGTTTCATCTATACTCTCTCCATTTCTCTTTTTCTCATTATTATTTTCATTTTCAAATCCTCTAACTGTTCTTCAAAGTTAGGTTACTTTAAAAGGGCAATTTGTTGGGAAACCTCTTTTTTTTTTAACCCATAGCAGAACATCTCTTTTAAAGTTCTGGCAAGGAAGTGCTCACAAAGCCTGTGTTATGTGTAAGAAGTAATATCCGGGGTCTTCAGTGGAGATAGTAATGGACATGGTTCTAAGTGGGCCAGGGTGATATCAGCTTTTCTTTGGGGATACTGCAGTTTGAAACCTGCACAGATAGTCTTTGAAGCTATAATATTTCTCATTGCTTTAGGAAAAAAAAAAATAAAATTAAGAGATGTTCTATATTACTAAAGATATTTCTCTCTATTTTTCTCTCTTTCAGTACTCTGTCAATCTGTCTCTCTCTCTCTACTTAACCTTGTAGTAATGGAGTGCAAACCAGCCTCTGTCTGAAAGGTTTTTGAATTCTCACTGAAGTTCCTAAAATATTTACTCTGAAAGTAGTGTGATGTACTTAACTCATGATCATGAGAAGAGATACAGTATGCATAAGTTGCAATTGTTCCTCTTTGGGTTGATCCACTTCTGTTCTACTTGTGTATACCATGGCCTCTTCTAATGTATGTTAATAAAAATTTCAACTCACAGTGTGCATTACGGCACACATTGTGTTTGAGTACTGAATGATGACAGACTTGGTGGGCTTCCACAGCAAATATTGCCCATGGGGAAAAGTCGCTTCTGAGGCTGTGGTAAGCTGTCTCAAAATACTATTTCCTTTTCTTTAGGATTTATTGTATTTTATCGAGTATTATATATTTTATTCACAGAAGTCTTTCTCGGGGTAAGGACTTCAGTACATAACAACAGCTCCCTTGAGTGGGAGATTTCAGGGCGACCTGCCAGCTCTTCTTGCTGCAGATGTCAGGCCATCTGGCTGCCATCTCTGGGGCAGGACACATCAAGGGAGTTGGCTGGCGCATCTCCCTAGCAGGAGTTACTTGGTAGGGGTGGAGAGGGGAGGGGAGTGTGTGAGGAAAAGGCATAGCTAGCTACCGTCATGGGAAGTTTTTAAGTGAGACTTTTTATGTATATACGTGTGTAAATAGAAAGACGGGCACTGAGATACGTTACTTCCAATTCCCGGTTAAAACTGAGCTTGGGTAACTTAGATATGAAAGACATCTTGTTTATGGTATTCAACATTTCTAATGTTTCTATCCTTTTTGTTGGTTTGTTTTAATTGCTTCTTATGACAATGCAGATAATGTGTGCAAGCACAACGTATGAATTCTGGTATATTTCATGAAAGTGTTGTGTCACTAAACATATTTGAGTGGACAGCCATCTGCTGTCAAGAGAGGTACCAAACTTTCTCTGACCTGGAACACTGGATAATAATTGACTTACTTAGATAATCTTACACCCAGATAGGTGTACCTTGAAACAAGAGGATGGTGCAATCTCAGGAATCAGACCTTTCTGGGTTTTCAGCAAGGATGAGGATCTGACACAGTGGATGTTCCTAAACAGACCTGAAAAACAAAGACAGTAGTAAAGACATAATTTTATAAAGGGAGAGATGGCCACCAAAACCTGAATCTTTGATGCTTGAAAGCTGACTATAATGGGCTGTAGGGGTTAACAAAAAAAAAATAAAACCAAAAGAAAAACCAGACACAAAACCTGGTTAGGAAGGGACAGGAGAGGGACATCAGTGGATGATTTCTGAGAAGACCTGGGCAAACTTCAAGAAATGGTCACATGTGAGGTTTCTGAAGAATGGTATATGAATCCTGTACTGGGGCAGACAGCTCTAGGAGAGGACAGATGTGCATGGCTCAAGTCTCAAGAATGAAAAAGAGGTCAAACCAGTAACTGCATATTAAGTTTTAAGACTTCTACTTTGTATTGAGTTTGTGTAGCAAGGTCTTGGTAGTGGGGGGGAGCTACAGGGGTAGATTCTGTGAGAAGCTGCTGGAAGTTTTCCCTGTGGCTGCTGCTGGCCAAGGCCACACCAATCAACTATGGCGGAAGCACCTCTGGGATAACATATTTAAGAAGGAAAAAAAATTTGCTGCAGCTCAGTAGCCAGAGAGAGAAGAGAAGTGAGATGTGAGAGAAAACAGCCCTGCAGACACCAAGGTCAGTGAAGAAGGAGGGGGAGGACGTGCTCCAAGCGCCATTGTGGAGTATCCCCTGCAGCCTGTGGTGAAGACCATGGTTGGTCAGGCTGTCCCCCTGCAGCCCATGGAGGCTCACAGTTGAGCAGATATCCACCTGCAGCCCATGGAGGACCCCACGCTGGAATGGGTGGATGCCCAAAGGAAGCAGGTTGTGGCCCTATGGGAAGCCTGTGCGGGACCAGGTTCCTGGCAAGACTTTGTGGACCCATGGGGAAGGAGCCCACGTTGGGGCAGGTTTGATGGCAGAATTTTTGAACCCGCAGGGGACCCACACCGGAGCAGTCTGCTCCTGAGGGACTGCGCCCCGTGGGAAGGATGGACCCACACTGGAGCAGTTCATGAAGAACTGTAGCCCGTGGGAAGGACTCACACCGGAGAAGTTCAAGGATGACTGTCTGCCATGGGGGGGACCCCACACATGAGCAGGGGAAGAGTCCTCTCCAGAGGAAGAAGAAGCAAGAGAGACAACCTGTGATGAACTGACCCCAACCCTCATTCCCATCCCCCTGCACCACTGGAGGGGAGTAGATAGAGAAAACTGGGAGTGAAGTTGAGCCCAGGAAGAAAGGAGGGGTGGGGGGGAAGGTGTTTTAAGATTCAGCAGTTTTTATCCGCTTTCTCTGATTTTGGTTGGTAATAAATTAATTTCCTCAAGTTGTGCCTGTTTTGCCCGTGATAGTGACTGGCGAATGATGTCTCCCTGTCCTTATCTCGACCCACGAGCCCTTTGATCTACTTTTCTCTCCTCTGTCCGGTTAAAGAGGGGAGTGACAGAGCGGCTTTGGTGGGCTCCTGGTGTCCAGCCAGGGTCAAACCACCACATACTTAGACACACCAAAGACTTCTATCTGAGTGTTTGTGCTGCATACTAACATCAGCTATTGACTAAGTTACTAAGTAGTTCTTCTGTAGGTAAGTAGATGGCAGGAGGGTGGAAAAGCTATCTTTGTCATAGCCTGTCAAGTTGTTTATTCTGAAGTGAGCTGTTTCTCTCATGTTTATTTTTCAATGGGAATGACTGTATGGAGGTGATTACTTTTCCTAACACGAAAATGCTGATACCACAGCGACATAACCTCAGCATACTCTTCAACAACTGGTATTGCCTAATGAACTTCTGGGAATGCAGTTGGCATGTTTTGGGAGTGCCCCTTTGGTGACTGGGAAAGGGTCATGACTTTTTCCCCTCTGCCACTCGCTGTTTGACTTTCTTGTCAGCAGTGGGAAGGTACAGGTAGCCCATCCACCTGAGTTCAATTACACTTATGTAGACAACTAAAGGTTAAGATCAGAATTTGTTGTAAGTTTTTTTCCATTAAAATCTCTCCTGCATGCAATAATCAGAGAAAACAGGAACACAGCTCTGAAAGGAATCCCTGTAGTCAGTACCTTCTGACTGAGGCCTGTCCTTTGTACCCACAAGCACCTATGTAATCAGGCCATTTTACTTCTCATATATATCTTTCATGTCAACTTCTTAACAGGATTTATGTGTTAGTCAAAATGAAGGAAAATAATATGTTAAGATGCTGCATGAGTAATGAACTTGGCCTCTAAATATAAAGAGTAGACAACAGGAAACCAACAAACCTTATATTTTCTATTAAAGACAACAGAAATTACAAGTATTCACTGGTCAACAAGATACTTGAATATATTTTTATTTCAGTGTTGGCCTTCTGCAGTGTCTCAAGCACAGTTCAGGGTGTTTGTTTCTCTACATTTGATTTTTCAATACCATGGAAAAGTTGCCTTGCCTTGCCTTGCCTTGCCTTGCCTTGCCTTGCCTTGCCTTCCTTCCCTTCCCTTCCCTTCCCTTCCCTTCCCTTCCCCTTTCTCCTCCTTTACCTTCTCTTTTCTCCTCCTTTCCTCTTCTTTCTTCTACTTTATCTCTCTCTAAAAATTTGTGCCCTTGTTTAAAATACAGCAAACCACAAATGATAGCTAGAATTAGTCAAGTGTGCTTTAAGACCATGAGGCACTATCAGTAAATGCAATCTGTCCTCTATAGACCTAATATCCGTGGAGATGAAACAAAATGTTGTTTACTGAATCAACACTAACCACAGCATGGCCTGCATGGGGGAACCAGGCACACATTATTGCAGAGGCTAAAGAGCGTAAAACCACTGATCCTGCAGTTACAGGGTCATAAAATCCTGTTTTCTATGTGAAAAGCATTTAATAGTGGACATTTTTAATACCTCCTCTCTGGGAGACACAAAATACAAGGGACCTTGAATAACTACTCAGTATAAAATATTGGGAGTAAACTTCTGTCAACAAACCAGATGGTCCTCCCCCTCCCTCCAACACCCCCTGAATCCTCCAGCCTTGAACATACAAAGTGTGTTCTGACAATTTGACAGTTGATAAGGAAAAGACATTTACCATTAACTCTAAATAGAAACAAGGAGCACAAAATGAGAATACGGCCCTTCGATGAACATAAGTGTGAGTTCCAGTCAGCTGATCTTGGTTGTGCTTTGTGAAACGGGACTGTTTTGGCTGTCCCTGTGTGTGCTATTTTTGATGGTAATAAATAGAGCTTAACTGAATAATATTTCAAATGGCTTGCAAGCTGCAATTTTATTTGAGGTTGTGGTTGCTTATAGTGCTGGGCAAAGGGATAAGCTCTGTGCAATCTTCACATCTATCTGTTGAGTTTGTACAGCATTTTCTGGATTTGTGTGTGGTACAGAAGAGGGTTATCATTTGCCTAGGCAGGATTCTTCTCTCAGCATCTACAAACAACATAATTCATTTAGTTTAACAGAAGACGGGTTGGATTTATAATGGTGAATGTAAGAGGGGTGGAACCCACAGTGTCCCCACTGGCTCAGCATTTTTAATGTTTATAACATTGTTCCTGTGTATTTACTAGAATAATTTTAAATGTAAAAAGAACATTCTCACACTTGATAAGCACAGGCAAACTGGTGTAAATGCAAGCAATAAGTGGATATCAGGTTTTCGTATTCATCTCAGCCCATGAGAAATATGAGGCAGCTACAATCACCTACAATATTAAGCTTATATTCCAGAGCTGGGTGGAAAATTCTTCCCCTAAATAAAATCCTCTTTCAAGAATTCATTCCCACTCAGCTACTCCAATCCTGCCATCAGATGAAATTGTCCTTCAGAAATATAGTGGATAATCATAAAAAATAAAAATCCACTCTTTTCTTCTTCTGTATCAGCTAGTGACATATTTCTTTTTCTTCACACCACGGACTTATTCCACCTATGTAGATTCCAGAGTTAGGATACTGCTGTGTTGGTAATAACGCTTACATTTCTGAAGGCTGGCTGAGTCACTGTTCAGCTCAACCTACGGAGGTGCATGGTTTGAGGGCGGGGGATCCCTGGCCCCATGTTTCCATGTTAATTAAGATGATTTCCACTTCTGTTGGTTCCAGTGAGTTCAGTATCATTCCTCACTAGACAATTACCTCTGAGTCAAAAGGCCTGTAGATGTTAAGAGGGTGTGTCCTAATTTTTTAGTAAATCTGTTTTAATATGAAATCCTGCATTGTAGACATCTATTTAGGCTTTTGAATCACTTGGGTTCTGACTCAGATTTCAGATCCTATATCTGTGGTTTGAGACTTTCTGCAGAACTTGAATAAAGAGAAAGATTTTATCACTCCAATGGTATTCAAATGCTGAGTCAGAGAAAACAATGTGAATCCAAGATTCATCTTGGATTCCTGAAGAATTACTCAAGTGTTGCAGGATGCAATGGAGACACGGATCTCATCCTTTGTATACAACACCAAAATAATGGAGCAGAAATAAGGCCAGGACCTCAGCTCCACTAACTGTAATGTTGTTATACCAACACACAAAAGCTGAGACTCTTCCCTGTTGACTGCAGTGTATGTGCAATGATTTTAAGATTAACTATTTTTAATA
The DNA here is from genome assembly GCF_000687185.1 of Egretta garzetta. NCBI lineage: Eukaryota > Metazoa > Chordata > Aves > Pelecaniformes > Ardeidae > Egretta > Egretta garzetta. Next base: position 5,368,214 of record NW_009270001.1, on the reverse strand, counting down.
ATCTGCATACATACAAAGCACGGTATTACAGGGATAGTATTTTGTAATTATGCTCTGCATAATATAGCAATCCTGTCTGAATAATGTCAGATTGCAAATGGATGTAATCCTGTATGAAGAGTTTCTTCAATTGTGAATTATGTTACATTATATTGCAGAGACTCTTGAAACAGAGGGCTCGGTTTTTGAATAGGGGGGTCTTTGTGATTTATTAACAGGTGCAACTGATTGGCGATGTGCCTATTTTAACAGATATCTACTTACTACATGTTGTGAGAGAAGAACTGTGGCACTGCTGTGGAGACATGATGCATACAAATCCACCGGTGGCAGTGTCACTTGACTTAAATGTAATGTAGCTTTTGAATAATGGCCTGTTCTCCTTTTCTGCTCAGGAAAATCAAGAGCAGCGCTATGAAGTCAGTGGAGTTACAGATGCATAAGAAGAACAAGGATTACGTCCATTATAGACACTTCTGTTTTTTACTATTCAGGGGAGCAGTGAAGAAGTTTTTCAGAGCACAAAAGAAATTATAAAAGAATGACAAAAAGAAGAAAAAAAAAGTAGAACGACCTTTAACTTGAAATACAAAGGCATTTTGCCATTAACTGCAATTATACTAGAATCTCACCCATAGTTTCAAGACATAGCTGGAATGTCATCATAACTGAACTGTTAGCGACATATAAACACAAGAAATTCCGAAGTATTTAACTGTCTAAATCATAAAGATCCAGAAATCTAGGGGAAAAAAATAAATAAACTAGTACAGATCAAAGCAGATGGAAGGAAAGGCACAAGGAAGGGAAATGGTAATTTCAAACACATACGCACAGAAGAAAATTTAAAAACCATTGCTAGGAAAAATTAATGTGACACACAAGAAAACAGGGATGCTGAAGAGGAGCACTGTTATTCCAAGAGGTAACAACTGACTCCCCAGTTCTGTCTCCTGTTTAATCAAACAGAAACCTCTTGTTGTCATTTTGATCTTATACCCCAAGGGTCACAGGGTGAGAATCTTGAGTGCTATCTGCATATGAATTCTTACAACAAAAGCAGGTGGTAACCTTGTGATTCATTTACAGTCCATGAAGACATTAACTCTAGAAGTTTGATTCTTAGCAACCTTGAATTGGCTGGGAGGCATTTTTGGCCAGAATATAACTTAGGGACAACAGGTACTTAGAGTCTCTTGAGGACACTAAGACTAAAATATCCATGATAGATCATGCCTCTTTCTTCCTGAGACTTCTGTGATGCTAAAGGAGGATGCAAGGGACTGTGTATTCTCAGCCATGTCAACCTGACACTACCAAGAGAGCCCCTTCTCCTGTGGAGTCCCTACCTTGTCCCTCCACCTCATTCTCATGATGTTCTGCACTGCCCAACCAGACTAAAGCTGCACTAGGGTCCTGTCTGTTTCTGTATATAAGTTGTCTTACTTCTTCCTAACAAAAAGCTTGATATAAAACAAGACATGAGGCAGGCAAGTGAGATTATTTGTAAAAATTGCAGCAGTGTCTAAAATGGCAGTGGTCTCCACATGCAAATTTCTGTGGTTACAGACTGATAACAAAATTACTAAATTTCACCAAGTGCCTCTATAAATCTCTTTACTGAAAGAGCAGTGCAGGAGCGTCCCAGGAGCTGTAACACTAGAGATGCAAAAGCTTGACGTTCCCCTGTACTAGCCCACAGCTGGGGACCACCACTGTAGATGGTGCTGTGGGAAGAGTCTATTGGCAGTTGGGTCTCTACAGGGGCAATAAGTAACAGGAAATTACAATGCTTCATTCCCCTGCCCCCACCACTCCTCAAAAGTTGTTTTTAGAGCTGCCAAAATGTTCAAGATAAAAAAATCTTTTTTCTACCTCACAGCCTCTCCCAAGAAGGAAATCCATAATGGAATTGTTCAGTTCCCAGTATAAATTTCTGGTTTTCACTGTGAAAGCATTTAAAAAAAAAAAAAAAAAAAAAGGGAAAAAAAGACATATTTTAAAGAATGAGACAAGCATTGTAGCTGAGACATTGCAACTGTCCACAACATGTAGACAAAAGAAAGGTACATAAGCAAGGGAAGATAGAATATTCTATATCTTCAGGGAGAGATAAAGATGTAATAATTAGATGTAATGGATTTAAACTGCAGCAGGGAGAATGGGGTTAGTATAGGATATGACAGAATTAGATACAGTAGTATACTTTCTTTTGACAAAGAATTGGGTTCTCTGTTGAATACGAAATCACTGAAAAAATCAGGTGTGGTTTGGTTTTGGGTTTTGGTTTTTTTTGTGGAAAGCTATGAGGTTTGTTTTTTTTTTAATGTATCTTACCATTTTTTTTTTTAGAATAATATATCTATTTCTTCCCACCTGAGCAAATTTTTAAAATTATAATTGCATGTGGATAAATCCAAACCACGTTTCCACATGGACAGCAACTGTTCCTGACTGGCTTCTGAAGGGGTTGTTTTTAGAGACAGAATTAGCTTCTGTCCCTCTCAGAAAAAGTTCTGGCATTGGAACAGTCTGGCAAAGAATGCACCAGAATTGTCTTGAATGAAGAAATTCCTTGCTGTGAAATCCACTCCCTGATGGAAAGGATTACCTAGCAGCATAAACGAGATCTCTCTGTAATGATGTTTTGATTTCATATAGTAGTCTATCAGAAATCCTAAGAGCTGCCTACAGAAATCACTTAGAGGTCTCAAAACCAAGGACATGTATATGTACATGTAATTAATAGCACCTTCTTGTTTTCATTGTTGGGTTTTTCTTTTTTTATTGTCTCATTTTGTCTTTTATTTAAAAGAAAAGAAAGTGTATTTTACATTAATTGGTCTTATACAGAGTATAAACCTTTCATTGCTGTGTACCCATTATTGTCCATTAATTGCTTTGCCATCTGATGTCCCATGTTTTGTTTCCTTCAGTCATGGTTACCTGTGTCATACCATACCCTTATGAGGAGCTCCATATGAGTGAATGATTTGAACCTTGACTGGGACTCTTTGATTTCAATCATAATCTGTCCAGAAATCATTCATAGAAAAATTTGAAAATTTACAGTGTCTTCATTCTGAGGCAGGCTCTAGTAGTACTCCATGGTGCTGTGAAATCAGTTTGTCAATCATTGACATAATAAATGGGTTGCAATGGCAAGGGAACTGCAAAGAAATTTAAAAGCAACACCATTTTCTATCTCTCTCTCTTCACCAACACTGTCCAAACAGTTAAAAATCAGATATGTTTTCCTTACATATTTTGCAGAGGGTATATTTGAAAACCTTGTGAAGAAACTCAGAGCCAGACCAGCTTTCCTCAGTCTTCACTTGATGTGTGCTTCACATCTCCACAGAAGCACATTTGCTTATGGAGACTAAAATTCTTCAGAGGAAATTATAAAAGAAGAGAAATTAAGTAATAAAATCATGAGGCATTCACTATATACTCTAATTCCAGATCATATCAAGAATCATATTCACACCATTTACAAGGTATAAATTTGACTTTGGTTGTGTCTGAGGTCTCTGGATCTTGTCTATGAAACTATGGAAGTCCATGCAGACACGGCCATGAGGAAAGCTCTCCATTATGTGAAAGACAATATACCGTGCAGTACTGGAGTGTGGAAATGTCCTATGGATCCCACTTCAAGTGGTAACAGAGGAAATTAATCAGAATTCATGGATTAATACATTCCAGAAAGATTGCATTTACGAAGGATTAGACAGTAGGATTGGAAAGATGAGGAACTCCTAGAAAGAGTCCAGAGGAGAGTAACAAGGATGATTAGGGGACTGGACCATCTCCCCTATGAGGAAAGGCTGAGAGAGCTGGGCTTGTTCAACCTGAAGAAGAGAAGACTGAGAGGGGACCTCATCAGCATGTACAAATATCTTAAGGGTGGAAGTCACGAGGACGGAGCCAGACTCTTTGCAGTGGTGCCCAGCGACAGGACAAGGGGCAATGGGCGCAAACTGAAACAGAAGAGGTTCCAGTTGAATATGAGGAAAAACTTCTTTACTTTGATGGTGACAGAGCACTGGAACAGGCTGCCCAGGGAGGTTGTGGAGTCTCCTTCTCTGGAGATATTCAAAGCCCGCCTGGACGATGTCCTGTGTAACATGCTCTAGGAGAGCCTGCTTTAGCAGGAGGGTTGGACAACAGAAGTACTGATGCAAACAACCAGAAGTTTTTATTCTCAGGCACTAAGCTTGGAGAATGTAGAAAGACGTGGCATCTCCTAGCTCCTAGCCAGTAGTATGCATCTTAATAACACAGGCTGCCACAGTCTCACGTAACCTGTTTTCTGGTGCGTAAGTAGAACACCGTGTCATATACAAATATCAGCCCTTATCTTGAATATCCTATACCCGAAGGTATCTTAGCTTCCAGAATGAAAATCTGTAATTAAAATGCTTAACAATTTGGTTTATTTTGTTCATTCCCTGGCTCTGTGTCATACACTATCAGACCAAAATTTTTAATGCACTCAGGTTTCTCTTTCAGGAGATGATAAGAGAAACAAACAAACAAACAAAACCCAGAATATCTGCTCATGACAAAGAGTAGAAACTATTAGTAACAGAATTTAGTAACAACTCTTTTCTCACCTCCAGATGTTGAGTAAGACACATTTTGCCTACAACTGTTTTCTTTATTTTATCATAAGACATACAAATATAAGGCACGCTCAAACTTGATATGAATGGCACAACTGTTCTGTCTTCAGTGAGGTTTATCATGATTTGGAAAATAGTCAGAATTGTGGTAGTTTAGAGAATGGATAACTCAGAATTCAAATAAACTCAGTTATCAAATTACATCCCTAGAGCCCTTAAACAACCTTTAAAATAACCCCAAAACCTATGATTGTATTTTAGGGTGGTTGATGCTTGGATGAACAGATTTAGGGATTTTTTCTTGAACTACCTGGCGTCTATGTTAATTAATATATATTATCAAAGAGCATAGGCCAAACCCAGCAGAGTGTTTATGATCTTGTCTGCCCAGTGTGGTGCTAGCGCATACCCTGACCTTCCACAACTTGGGTTCTTCAGTCAGATCCCAACGCTGCTGTAAATGCTAAAATGAAGCACAAGACCACCACTGTGAAATTTGTTGCTGTCCTGGTTTTAAGGCAGCCATTTTTCAAAATGATGGGACATCAGGGAGGACATGGAGACAGCTGGGGTAGACCTTTTACAGCAAGTTCTCTGATCTGAGCATATTTACTGTACATATCAGTCATAAAGATATGTGCTCCTGGAGTGTCACAGATGTCCTGGCCAGAGAGAATTGAACAAAGAATGTGGCTATAAAATGGGAAAAGGCATATATAAAAAGAAACAGTAGTAATGCAAAATGTGTTACTGAGAGGGCAGTAAGATGCACAGCAGGAGCAATGATGACCAAATGGCTCTCCCTGCCTTTAAAACTTTGATGGGACCCCTACTAACTCTCATATTGTATAGACTTTCCCCTTTCACCTGTCCCTGGAAAAATAAAGAACTGATTTTATATATTGAATTTCCAGGACCTACTTTTCAAAATTACTTTCATGGTCTGTTAATTGTTGATAATGATCACTCTATGCACATGGGGAGAGATTTTCCTGATTTGGCTTTTTGTTTGCTTGCTTTTTTTCTGGGGTGGACAGGCTGACAGATCTTTTCTTGGTTCTTTCTTTGCTCATTTGCATAAAGCTTTTTTCTGTAGCACCTTCCACTTGTTGTTGCTAAAAAATGAGAACCAAAATTTGCAGATAGCTGAAGGGGCTCCCCTTAACTTTATTTACATCACTTCAAATGAAAGATATATATGATTTTCTTGCATGGCTTCATAAGTTGATGGCACTTGGGTATTTTTCCCGTTACTCGTAAGGTGGAAAGCACAATCCTGATGATTCTCTGTGTTGCACAGGAACACCACTGTGCTTTCTTGCTGCAATTGGGGAGCTTGGTGGTAGTGACATAATTGGCTGACCCTTTTATTGAACTACAAAGTGACTCATGTACTGCTGAAACAGTGAAGGCATTACAGTATATATCACATACCTAGCACATGCTGACCAAATTGATAGGAAGATATAGATCTGGAATGCAAAGAATGGGCTTCCAAGAAAGTGAAGATGAGGTGCCAAGAGCTCCAAAACTTCTCATATATTATTTAAAATACAAGGTCTAAGCATGTATTATATCAGGGTAGTACAATGTCGTAAGACTTTAAGGTATAAGTCTAAATAGTTCCCTCGAAATCTTTGAAGATTGAAATCTTCAAAAGACATGAAACAAGGCTTGGGTATTACAGTGGTGGGTACATTCTGTGACACAACAAGGACAGGGACAGATGATAAATTTAGATATGTCTTTTAGGCCAAAAACCTCTATAGGCAAACATACTCCAAGATACAAAATTAAACATAAATAATCAAGAAATAAGGTCAGATGCCTCACACAGGGTCAGACGAATGATGCTTCACAGTTGCCTGTTTTGTCTTTAACTCAAAAGTCAGACAACTTAAGATTGTTTAAACAGCTAGTCTGAAATTGTTTAAAGAAATCTAATATGAATGGTTCAGAGCTTATAGAAAAAAAAATTATGTTGTAATTCATCATCTTTACTTTTAGATATCTACACTGGACATCTCCCTCTGAGCCATTCATGTAGGTTCCATTATAGTCTAAGGAGAGGAATAGTAATTCATCTGATATACTCGGAACATTTTCTTAAGGACAAGATGAATACTGACCTTGTTTTCCTCACTGAATTGGGTCACAAGATAAAAAATATTTGTCTACCTCACTGATGTCTACATTTAGTCAGATAAGTCCCAGACTTAATGACCAAGTTGAAGCTAACACTCTCTAATAACTATCTGGAAGTGTCCACATTATCTGAATTGTCTTGATGGAATAAAAGTAGGCTAGTGCCTAGATTTCCAAACCCTTAACCAAGTGACAGCTGGCTCCCTCAGGAAGGATGCTAAAATTTGACTGAAGATGGAGAATGAAAACCATCACTTTTCAGTAGGAGGCCTCTCTAGGTCGTTTGTAAGGCAAGCTAAAATTATTTCCTTGAACACAGATTGCAGAATAAGATTCCGGTTTTCAAAGTTCATACTTTGTTTGTTGAAAATATACATTTTTATGGTGAGTAACCATTACTGAGTGACAGGAGGAAATTCATATTGAAATATGTAAAACGTGTTTTGTATTGATTGATTTTCAAGACCACTGAGTAGATTGCACAATTAGATTGACGTTAACAGATTTACTCTATTTCCATGATTCTGTCCAAGCTTTTCAAGCTGTGTTTCATAAAACACAAAAAAAACCCTTCCAAACTAATTGAAATAATATTAGGCATAATACTAATGAAATGAAACATTAAGCATGAATTTAAGCAAATATTAATAAAATAAAAAATAAAACCCATTATGAAATAACAGTCTATCTAATCTTTCTACCCATCTAAGCCATCCATCTAATTTATACATAACGTGTAGAAGCAGATTTTCTTTCAGTGCGTTCTCACCAAAACCTGATATTCTCTGGAAGACATGTATGCATATTAATTGTAATATGTGTTACAGATAGAAAAATATCTCTCTTTCCAAAAAGTCATAAGCTTTTACATCTGTTTAGTTACCACCAAGGTTATCAAATAGCTGAAATGTTCTTTGTGCAACACTTACATTTTCAAATCACATGTTCTGTATAAAGATGGGGAAACATGGGAAAACGTATTGCTTTGGCTTATTATTCAAGAATCTTTATTCAGAAGTGCCCTGTCCGTCCTTGCTATAAAGGGGTAGGTTAGGGGTCACAAGCTTAGCCAAATATTAAAACTTTCTGGTAATTTTTCAACTTATATGTCAAGTTGCCAGAAGAAGAAAAGTGGAAGCAAGGAATCATTTTTTTAACATAGGATTCAAAACTCTCAATTCATACACAGTGTCCACACACACTGCTTATACAATTACTATTCCTTAAGAAATAAGAATTAGTAAAGGAGCAGTGAATATTCACAATGTTCTTAAAGCTTTTCTTTGCCCAAAAGAAATAAAATCCATGTAAGGAAAAAGAATATTTCATTAATAAAGAAATAAATAAAATAAGCAGAAAAGAGAGAGATAGTCAAAAGCAAAGCATCTGAGAAAATGGAAGATAAATTTAAAAAAAAAAAAAAAGATGGAAAAGGAATGACAGAAGGAAAAGGAAGGTGTGAAGTGGCACAGGACAGAAAACAAGAGGAGGGAAAATCAATACACCAAAGCAGGAAGCAGGAGGGGCTCATTGCAGGTGCTCACACACCTATCTATTTGCAATGATGGCATAATGTTGTTGCATTTGCAGCTATGTTTCTCCAGATTTATTGTGTAAATGGTAAGCTCCCACATCCTCATTTCAGCTTCCATTCCAAAGGGCACAGTTTTCATATCTTCTGGACACTCAAGACATCTGACAGTGCCAACTGAAACTGCAGATGTTCATCCCCTCTGAAAGTTTTATCAACACAAATGCCCACATGCAGAAGGACAGCCGGGAGTTTCTACCTTACTTTCACATCCTTTATGGAAAAAAATTTGGACAAGTTAGAGATTATTTGCCCATCTACTGATACATTGTTTTTCACAGGGGAAAGTTCTCTTCAAAAGGAAATGAACTTCATCATGCAGCAGGTGGAATTTAAGACCACGGAAAGTGATCCCATTCCTCTCTGGTATTTTAACCCTCCCCTCACCCCAAGCCTCAAAACAAAAGAAAAAACCCACAATTATTTATTCTCCCTTCACTAAAGCCATTCCGATTTATTTAAGAGTGAGCGTACAATAAGTCAGGAAGGAATCCAGCCCCCAACAAGTTTAGCAGCTTCCAATAGTATCCAAGTGAATATTCTATGTGTTATCAATACTTCAAAAACTTGTTCTTGTACGACTTCTGAATGTTTAAAACTCTTTTTTTTATGGGAACACGTTCAATGAAAAAATGGTTACCACAGGTCATTACTGAATTGCATCTACATTCATTTATAGTTCTTATTAAATACTAGAACGTAGCAAAACCAAATCAGATCAAACCAATGACATGGGTTGTCTAATATGACCTTTCACAGGAGGAGTAATTTTACTGCCTCTTATGGTATTCAGACTTGGGCAACTTCAATGGCATTGCTTTTCTCCCCTCTTTTAAGTAATTTGAAGACAAAGTTCTCATGCAAGCCATGAGGCCCCAAGATATGTAAAGCAACAGCCAAACAGTGAAGTATTTTGATGCAAATTGAGTTTTCTGTGAAAATTAATGAATCTGAGACAGATATACAGTACGCAGCAAGATTCCCCCAAACTGAAAATAGAATAGCTATAAAAATGCCAAGAAGTGATAAGGCAGCAATAACACATGAGAGATTTTATGTATCGCTTGGAAAAAAAATAGTTACTGTAAATGAGTGGGTGTTCTTCTCGTGCTGCATTTTCCCTCCTTCTTTCCTTTTTTGTTTGTTTGTTTCATTTTCCTTGATTGCTGAACAGAAACGTGTCTGCAAAATGATGGATTAATTAGAAGAAACACAGAGCTCCAGTTCCCACCACTACTCTCTCTTTAAAAAAGGAAATAACTTCATCTCTGTAAGATCCCTTCCAAAGTCCTCATTATTACAGTGTGGTGGGCTTTGAAAGTCATTTACATAATAGCTAACAAAAATGTACTCAGCAATACACCGGGCCCACTAAACACGGGAGATAATTACACTAGGAGAATGATATTCCACTGCCAGCTCCATTTTCAAGATACATTTATTTGCCCTGTACAGAGCCCTGAACAACCAAACACACATTAACATATCGCGTAGGTGTGCGCTATTGCAATCTACATGATGGGGGAAAGGAAGAAATACAACACACTATTCCTGGCATATATGTACCACCTGAATGGTATTTTTCATTATCTCCTGCACTGGGAACATTGTATTATTCCACTGGGAAGTCATAGCGAAGAGGATATAATTATCAGCAAAGTAATGGGGATCCTCTTGCTAATGGCCAGCTATTCAAATATCTCAATATAATCGCCTTGCCCAATCTCTCCCCATTGCCTACTCTTCTGGAGAAACTCATCATTTTTTCCACTTACTCCAGCATAATGAATTCATTTTGCATTTTCTTTGTGAGAAATTAAGAGGAATAGCAATGTAATGTGTTGACATTTGAAATGCAGCATAGAAAAGTTTAGACTGGCAATTTAGTTTAATCGCTCACTAGCAGGGAGAGGCTGCTTATTAAATTAGTTCTTGGTGTACAGGACATGTATTTCTCAGTTGATCTCTCTTGTCTTTTTTTTTTTTTTTCCCTGTCATCCATGACTCAGTTCACTAGAAAGAAAGCAGAAAAAACCACACTCATATCAAGTAATCTAATCTATATATTTCCCTTTGCGATCATTGATGTTGACGAAGCGGGTGAGCGATGGGTGAAAGTACTTACGTATACACAAGAAAACATATCTTCTAAAAACCAGTAGGAGTTACTACTAAAAGCCCTTTTAAGATAAGTCCACATAGAATAGTACAGATCATTCACTGTTATAAAAGCTCTCATGGTACTTTTCCAAACGGTTCATCCCTTGCTTACAGATGAAATTTCAGCATAGTCATTAACACTCTACTCCTGCTAATGCCTACTTTGAAGCTTTAACAGGACACAGAATTATTCCATCCCAAGATCACTTACTTAAAATTTGCTCCGAGTGGTAGAAAAATGGCTTCACATATTATATGTCTGGAGTGGATACACTGGAGGGGCAGCTTGATAAATCTTAGTGTTTTTTTGGTTTTTTTTTTTTATTTGTTGGTTTTACACAGATGCAAACTGTAAATGTAGGATACAAAATTGTGGTCATCTGTGTTTGGGATGTCAGTGCAGCCTATAACTTGTAGAAAATACTGGTGATGGGCAGGTCATCCAGAAGGAGGACAATGAAATAGTAATTACTTTTCCCATCACCGCATAAAAACTTTTGGGTAACATGCATTAATTGCTGTAATTAACTCCTGATATTTTCATAGTCTGGAAGTCTTTCAGGTGCCTCACAACAGTAACAATACACTTTTATTTCCTTCAAGTGGGTAAAAGTATGTTTAATGTCATCCGCATGGCAAAACTTGATAAGTTAAACATCATTTATTTTTATTTTAACAGGACTTTTATCTCAGTGAAAAAAAAAAAAAGTTACGTAATATTAAAATTGCACTTAGCTCTACTATTACTGAAATAACAAAGTCTACACCAAGAGATATTATCTGTGGCTAAAAATGGCATCATTTCAAAACAAAAATATAAAATACTCCTCTCATATAATAGGGGTTGATTCTGGTGTAAGGAATGGAATGGAATAAAATAAAATGGAGTAGATTATGGTTTGTATCCTTTCATCAAGGACCTTGATCACAGAAAAATACTTAAGCAGAGAAGCCAGTTTTTTCTTAGCATTTACCTCAAAGAAATATTAGCAGATGTCTCTCCAGAAAATTAGAAGAATCTGGGTATGGCCAAGGACTTTCATTATTTCATGTGACATGCTGTGTTAAGGACAGTCATGAATTCAGAACCTTTTTAGATGACAAGCTTAATGGCTGCCTGCATATCTGAAGTGTATGTTCCTGAGCAAATGACTGACCAGGACTGTTCTTTTTTTACTTGAAAGAAATAGGGCAAATTTTTCTCACATCTCCTTGTTTTACTCTGGCAGAATCTTCTGCTGGCTTTATCTGAAGCACTGCTGATTTACACAGATGGAATAAAAGATTCAACTTCAATGATTTTATTAATTTCTTCCTATGGTAGTTTTGCTTCTTAAGTAACTAAAGTTGTGTGCTGTGACTTACTGGCTTAAAATCCCCTCCACTTCCCACAAACATTACCCAAAGCTCAACACATACTAGACTGGAGCAAGATGCCAACAGCAGGTCCTTAACAAAGCTGTTGGTTTCTCAGAGTAAAATAGAGTTTTCTGCTTGAAAAGTCCTGCAATTTCCTCTTAGTACCAACAAGCCTGCTTTCCCCTTCACCCTCCTTACATATCCTCTGATATTTTTCTTCTCTTTCTCACAGTTTCCAAGCCTCCGAAAGATGGGTAATTTTTTCTTCTTTTTTTCTTTTTTTTTTCCTGAGGAGCTTTATGAATATGCAGGCTGCTCACCACTGTTCCAACCTCCTGTACTTAGCCTCTGCAAAGGAGACACACTAATTTTCACATCAGAGCCTACTAGTTTGTAAACTTGTCTTACGCCATTAATTTCGGGAACCTTCCAATGTCTTTCAATGGGAAATTAGCAGTCAAATATGTTTAGTTTGCAGAAACAGCAGTCCTGTCACCGACAAGAGCGACAACTCATACAACTGTAAGTCGTTAAGAATAGAATTTCTTCAATTATGAATGCATACATTGTCAATGGTGAGTGAAAGGAAGAGGCAAAAGGGAGAGGTGGAGGGGGAGAAAGTAAAAGAGACAGAAAGTGCCACAATAAGCTCCAAAACTTTCTACGTTAGTAAAAACCTGTCAGCATTCAGCCTGCATTTCCAAATGACTATTGTTAAAAAAGTGTTAGAAAAGCAGACTGGTTCTATTGTTCATCTCCTGGGGGAAAAAAAAAAAAAAAAAAAAAAAAAAAGACCTGAAATTTTAAAGGCTATTTTTAAAGGATCCTATTTAAAGTTTTGGCAGACTAGGGAACCTAATTACTATATGCCATTTTTCTAAATGTAAATGAGAAAGCAGTTAAAGAAAGAAAGAGAAAAAGAATCCACAGTCTTTTGGGGTTTGAAAAGCCCCCCTGCTGCTGACTGCATTGCTTTTTTATCCCTCCTTCCTCAGTGCAATTATGTCCCAGGCTACAGAAAGTGCCCTTTCCCCACCGAGAGCACATGGAGCCACTGTGAACGTGATGGGGTGCCCTGGTGAACTGAAAACAAGGAGGCAGCAGGCCCCATGAAGATGACAGTTGTCTTGAGACATCTGCTTATCACTACCGCCTGTGTCTGGGAATTAAGAGTGACGAGGGAGACACAAACCCAGATCCCACCAGCTGCTTGAGGCAGGCTCTGCTGTTTTGTCTAAAAAAACCCCACCAAATACATCAGGATTCTGAGTCAAAAGTATGGTGCCCAGGGGTTACTGGATTACAAGTTTTGGTATCACTGAGAGATGACTAGAAAAGGTGACCTAAAGTCGCCTACAGGTGTAATGGGTTCACGGAGTGGGAAGCTAAGCGAGAGTGGTAGCGGCCCCCAGAGCAGTGATGGATGATGGGCACCCAGCTCTCATGGACCCCACCTCCACACTGTTTGCCACTTCATTTCTCAGACTTTCCATTTCACAGCTAAGAGGTGTTTCACATTTTTCTCATCCCCTCTTCACACTGCAGGGCCCTCTGGTCCGTCATCACCCTCCTCCTCTTCTTCATCGTGTTTACAGTTTCTTAAGGCTTAGTTGTGGCCTGTCCCATATTGAGAAATAACTAAATTCTCATGTTCATGTCCTGCAAAAGTGACCTAAGGGGAAAAATTAACTGCGAAGTTGCTTACCTCCTAGATTTGCACAGTGGCTCTCAACACTGGTGTTGTGCAGGATTTCCCTCTCAGTCTTAGCTGGATATTTCTTACCTCAGGATATGTAAGAAAGTACCCTAAGGCATCCCCCCCAGGTCAGGATGTAGAGTTACAGATATGAAGATAATGAGGAGCCATGGGCTACGGTGTTTTTCAGCATGCTCTTGTCATCCAGCTCTCTACATCTCTATTCCAGCAGGCTGCTGAGTGCCGCATCCCCTCTCTGTCAGCCTGGTTTGCTGGATCAAGCCTCAGCCCTGACACAGCAGGTGTGGTGCTGATGGAAGAGGGAATCAATCAAAAGATATGAGGAGGCTTATATATATTGGGTGGGGCGGGGGGACGGGACACGGAGGGGAGCTGCTATTTATTATTTGCGGTTTGCAGTCTGGATTATGACTGTGTCTGCTGGTTATTACTAAATTAGCCTGCAGGAGAACCCACTAGGTGACTTGATTTTTTTTGGTTTTTTATTTTTCTAGGTTTAACTAACTCCATGTGTTATAGCATCTATCCTTTAAATCAGTCTTTGTCTCACACTGGCTATGCTTTAATTCAGAGACTGAATCTGCTGGCACCACATTATTTTGGTAAGCCCTTTGTGGCACGCATCATGCCCTTCTCATTTTACCAAAGTGCCATTTGTCACAACTGGTCTCCTGTTCAAGAGCCTGGAATAGAAGAGGTGTGTCTGGAGGTTTTGGCTGGAATAGGGTTAATTTTCTTCCTCATAGCTGGCATAGTGCTGTGGTTTGGATTTAGAATGAGAGGAGTGTTGATAATTCGCTGATGAGTTGTTGCTGAGCAGGGCTCACACCAGTCAAGGACTTTTTCAGATTCCCATGCTCTGCCAGGGGCACAAGAAGCTGGGAGGGTGCACAGCTGGGACAGCTGACCCCCACTGGCCCAAGGGATATTCCAGACCATATGGCATCATGCTCGGTATATAAAGCTGGGGGAGTTGGCCAAAGGGGAATGACCGTTGCTCAGGGACTGGCTGGGCATTGGTCAACGGGTAGTGAGCAATTGCATCATGCATCACTTGTTTTGTATATTATTATTATTATTATTATTA
>NW_009270001.1:5345931-5353420 GCF_000687185.1 Egretta garzetta | reverse complement strand
TTATTATTATTGTTATTATTATTATTATTATTATTATTATTATTTCCCTTCCTTTTCTGTCATATTAAACTTTCTTTATCTCAAGCCATGAATTTTGCTTTTTTTTTTTCGATTCCACTGGGCAGGCAGGGAGTGAGCGAACGGCTGTGTGATATTTAGCTGTCTGCCAGGTTAAACCACAACAAGGTGTTACCAGTCATGAGTGACATGCGCTAGCATACACGAAAGTGAATCTTCCTTCTGCCTATCTTGTACATACATTTAAACATGATTTGGTGCATTAATCTCTATGCATCTCTTTTTCTTTTAAATAGGGTTGTCAACCAGCTACGGCATATATATGCTTTCCAGCCTAAGTAAATAAATATGGCAGAGTTTTTACCAGCTCTTAAATGACTTAGTCACAGAAGTTTTTGATGGCTATGTTTATAGCTATAAATTAAATAAATCCCTGGGACTGTTCAGTCACAGAGGCAAAAAAGCATAAAATGACCTGCATTCAAGCTGTTAATCCACACAGCCTTAAAAAGAGGACAGCCACCTTTCAACTACTTGTTGGGCCTTTAACTCATGCTAATGATCAGTGATGAACAGGAATTATTTGGGAGCGTACCAGTTGGTGCAGACCAAAACAAGTCCAGGAACACTTCTGACAACAGTGTAGAAAATCACATTCAGTGCACAGAAATATAATACTTAATTTACTGATACAGATACAGCCCAAGTGACCACTCACTAAGATGGTCTGACATCTCCTTTTGACTGGAGGTGAGGAAGGAATAGGTGGATAAATACATACATAATCATCTTAATGCACTGTTTGCTCTTTTTTAGGACATTATTCGGTCATTTTTTCAGACTAATAAATCTGGGGATAAATATAGTTTATTTATTTCTAACTTCGTCATTATAGAAGACAACTACACACCATCTTTTCTGAAACAGCAAAGACAGTTTATTCACTTGTTTTTTTTAACGTTGTTGTTACATCATAACAACCCTAAGTTCTTGTCCCACTGAGATCCCAAGGGAAGACAGCAAGAGTGATCTTGTCCAGCACTGAATATGCAAAGTGCTAAATAAAATGACTTTAGGAAAAGCCCCGTCCCCAATTACTTCTATTCATGGAGGAATTTTCCATTAAAGCTCTGAAGCTGATGCAATTTTTATGCATTATAAGGCCTCACTCTATCAATTTATTGCCCCTCAAATGAGTGCATTAATATTGATGGCAGCTAAACACATTGCAAACATGTTCTGCCCATTAATGCCCTGGAATAGAGTCATTATCCCATTTTATTCCCACTGCAATGGTGGGGCTGATGGGTATAGAGAAGGATTTGAAATAAAAACTGAGAACAAAGTATCTTCAGATATCAGGGCTCATATCCACTGGTAGCAGTTCAGATCTGCTAAAGGTACACAGCCCATTACTCGTCCCTGACATCTTGAGATTCATGGCCATAAAGAATAATTCACACAAAATAAATTTAAGGACTGCAGGGGTAGCATTTACAGATATACACACTTCCTGATCTCAGTGGACATATGCCATGGAGTACCCAATACTCATTATTCACATATTCAAGATAGGAAAAAAAGGATATTTAAATGTGATTTCTCACTGCTCCAGTTTTCCTACTGAGGTCTGCAGATGCTTGCTTGGTGCCCACTAGCCTGAGAGAAAGTGATTATATCCTGATCCTCTTCAGAACAACTGCCTATCAAGTGTCACACTTGCTGGGCCTCCATTTGGAGGAGAAAGAACACAAGGCAATTTCTGAAAACATGAGAAGCAAATCCACACCCACTCCCCCATTTTCAGGTTTTTAAAAAAACTGTGGTCCTGGATGCTACATGGAGGTGAAGGACTGTGATTGCGTGTAAATTCCAAACACTGAAATATTTCATTTTGGAACTAAACACTGCCACAGGAAAACATGCCTCTTCCCTGTCTTCCCCTTGCCTGAAAAGTTCAGAAGTTATATGTATGTACATATGTGTGTGTGTATATATATGTATATATAAACATTTCTGAGCATACAACATATATACTACATGTATTTAATACACATATATATTACATATATATGTGCACTGGTCGTGGAGACCAGTGACAAGTGGCATTCCTCAGGGGTCAATATTGGGACCAGAGCTGGTTTATATCTTTGTCAGCAACATGGACAGTGGGATTGAGTGCACCCTCAGCAAATTTGCCAACAGCACCAAGTTGTGGGGTGCAGTTGACATGCTGGAGGGAAGGGATGCCACCCAGAGGGACCTTGACATGCTTGAGAGGTGTGAACCTCACGAAGTTCAACAAGGCAAAGTACAAGGTCTTCTACATGGGCTGGGGCAATGCCAAGCACAAATACAGACTGGGTGGAGAACGGATTTAGATCAGCCCTGAGGAGAAGGACTTGGGAGGTTTGGCTGATGAGAAGCTCACAATGACACAGTGATGTGTGCCTGCAGCCTAGAAGAAGTGTGACCAGCAGGTCGAGGGAGATGATTCTGCCCCTCTACTCTACTCTCACGAGACCCCAACTGGAGTATTGTGTTCAGTTCTGGGCCTCCCTGCATAAGAAGGACATGGACCTGTTGGAGTGAGGTCAGAGAAGGGCCGCAAAGATGATAAGAGGGCTGGAGCACCTCTTCTGTGAAGACGAGCTGAAAGAATAGGGATTGTTCCGCCTAAAGAAGAGAAGACAGCAGGGACATTTTATAGCAGCCTTCCTGTACCTGAAGGGGGCCTACAAGAAAGATGGAGAGAGACTTTTTACAAGGGCATGTACTGACAGGACAAGGGGTAATGGCTTTAAAACAAAAGAGAGTAGATTTAGATTAGATTCTTCACTATGAGGGTGGTGAGGCACTGGCACAGGTGGACCTGAAAGAAGTTGTGGATGCCCCATCCCTGGAAGTGTTCAAGGATGGGGCTTTAAGCAACATGGTCTAGTGGAAGGTGTCCCTGCCCATGGCAGGGGGGTTGGAACTGAATGATCTTTAAAGTCCCTTCCAACACAAACCATTCTATGATTCTATGATCTCATTATATATAACTATGTACATATGCATCTAACTATGCACTGGGAGAATCACAACTATATTAACAAAGTCTCCTGGTCTTGTGTACCATTCACTGAAATTAGAATGCCCTCCGTATGCCACAGGGTATTAAACACATGGAAAATTCAAGAATAAAAATTTGGTGAGCTCAAGCTTTTTAAGCCACCAAACACCACTGAAGTGTAAAAAGAAAAGACAAAATAGAAAAAGTTCAAGGACTTCCTTTTTTTTTTTTTTTTTTTTTTTTTTGTTCAAGGGAATCTCACTTAGAGAATTTTATTCCTGGGCTTCCTGAGGGGGGTTTTATAGGTAGAAGAAACTAAAAATAAAACCGGCAGGTTAAATGCAGGAAATAAAAAGCTGCAGGAATAATAATAATTAAAAAAAAAAAAAAAAAAAAAGACTCTGAGCTTGAACGTTTAAACACTGTCTGCAACTACCTTTGGAAGAGTGAGTTACATTGGGGTCAGAAGAATGCCTCTGACCAGCTGTTCATGTCAGGAAGATAGCTACCTCCTTTTCGCTTGCCTTTTCTTGCTTTTATTGCCTCAAGGTTGGACTCCAGCTATGCGCTGGAGCTAGACAGTTGCCTTTGATCCAAAAGGGAGTGAGAGCCAGAGTGGAATGCAGTGAGCAATGGCAGGGGCAGCACCCAGCTGGTGCATCCCAAACCAACACTCATAGCTACTTACACCTGGTTTGGAGAACCCAGACCATTCTGAACGCCCAAATGTAAGTAATTTTATTTCCAAAGTCAACTCCTTATAATCTTGGAGTCCTGCATGTTTTCAGTCTCTGTCTGGGTCAAATAAAATTGCTGGTTTTACTCAATCAAATCCTGAATTCATTATGACCCTCTCATTTGAGATACCTTTCCTCTATACATGAATACTCGGGGTCAGGTAAGCTCCTCTCATATACAAACATCTTTGTTAATCAGCAATAGGAACACCAAAGTTTCTCGGTGAGATTCTCAAGTCGTTCCTGTGGGACCTGAATTTCACCTCCTTCATGGTGCACCACAGTGCTCATCTGTCTCCTCAGTGTGACAGTAAGAATAATAATGATGGAGGCTGTTTCAACATATTCCTGTGGGAGGTGGGGACTTGGGCTGTAAAGTTTGTAGGTTAGGGGAATTATTTTATGCTTATTAAGACAGGAGGTTTTTTGGTACTAGAAGATGCCTTGAGTTTAACATAGGCAATTACCAGTTTGAAATAGGAGAAATAAAAGGAATAAACTTTTCTCAGCTGCACCATGAAGGCAAGAAGAGAATTTGACCCATTAACATTGTTGCACTGTGCCCATTAACTATTATTTTAACGCTGTCTCTCCCGCTTATCAGTACTGCTAATTATGAGGCATTCTTTGTGGAGTGCTATCAGCGTGCTCAGTGTTGTAATCAAGCAATCAAGCCTGAACTGGAGAAGGATGCTCTCAAGTTGGAAAAATTAGCTGAAAAACAGAACAGGAGTTTGGAGCCACCTATTCTCCTGTTGTAAAGCTTCAGGCAGAACTTACACCAGAGGCCAGCAAGGAACCGTTGCAGGGGACCTCATTAAGATCTCAAGTCAGCAAAGCATATAAGCATGTGATAGTGTCAAAAGGATTTAATAACTCAGTTGTAGTTAAGTGCCGAGTCAGGGTCTAAATCTGGAAGACTATGCTTTATGGTCTATTCCCTTGGAATATTGTCTTTTCTGAAGTGAAGGAAGGGAAGAGCTCAGGCTTTCTCTAAAGTCAATTCTGCTAAGCATATTTATCACAAATCCTGCCTTCTAGCAAATCTACCAGTAAAGGTAACTGACATCATTTGGTAAGCTACCAGAACTGTGTGAAAATCATCACTTGTTTTCCTTTTCTGTCAAAATGCAAGTATTTTTTTTTTAAAAAGGGATAATTTTCCCATTATTTAAAAATTTCCCTGTTGCAGCCCATTACAGACATGATATTTTTACACCTTTTCTTTTCTTCAGCACAGTTTAAACTTCACTTTCATGTTAATTCATATATTACAATTGCTCCCAGTTACATCTTCCCCCCACTGTGCCTCAGTTTTCCCACCATTTAAATGGAGGAGAATGATGTCAGTGTTCCTTGCAATATAGTCTGAAAAACAGAGTTCAACAGAGCTGCATGTTATGGAATACACAATACTCCTGAAATTAAATAAATAAATAAGGCTAAAGATAAATAAATAAATAAAACAGAAAAGCAATTCAGTATAGATTGATTAGGGGGAAAAAAATCCCCTTAATTTAAATCCTAGTAAACCAGGTGTAATTTATATTTTTTTCCTTAGGCAATTTAATCACTTCTCAATAACAAAACTGATTATTTAGCCACAGACAGTTCTGCTCAGAGTAGTCACTTTTATTAATAAGATCCAGTCTGATCTGATTAGAAAATAAACTTCAGGAACATCTCCTATTAGTTTCCATTCATCTCAGCAGCAATTTAATGTACAGCTGATGCCTCATAAAAAAAAAAACAAAACAAAACAAAAAAACAACAAAAGCCCACAGTGGAACATTTTACAAGCACTCCCACTAATATATTAGCTATTTATTTTTGCCTTTTTTTCCCCTTACTCCCAGTTACTCAAAAAGTAAACATTTGTAGATGACAAGGCTGTCAATATTGCATCTTTTGTTCAAAGGAAAGTAAACAAAGAGATGAGCAGCTGCCTGGAAAGGATGAGGAATTTGCATTATGGAAGAAGCATGCAAATCTTGCATCTATTTGCTGTATAAGCCAGGTTTATCGTGGAGGTACTGACCAACACAGTCTCAAAGCAGGTACATTCTTTCTTTCCTTGCAAAAAGTACTGTTTTAAAATCAAGCAATCTACCAGGGAAAGAAAAATCAAGGGTCTGTAGCAGTAGGAGTACCAAAAAGCAGTCACAGTTCTTCCTGCTCCCTTACTGATAACAGCATTGCTTTCACCCCTGCGCATGTGCCATTTGGAAATAAGCTGTCAGACTCCTGCCTGTAACCTTTATTTTCTCCCTTCTCTGCTGATTTCAAACGTAGGGGACTCCTGAGCATGGTAAAGTTGCATTAGCAGGTGGGGATTTTGTATACCAACAACAAGGAGTAAGGGGGAAGCAGATTCCAGGGAGTTGACAGTGTAAAATAAAATGGGGGAAAGAGGGGGACAGGATAGAGAAATTAAGGCATCAGAACTTGCTTAAAATTTCAGAAGAAAGGAAGCCGCACAACCTGCATCTTCTCACTGAAGGATTTCATCTCTGTATCTGTGCTCTTAAGAAAACATAACTCACTGAGCCACATCCACACCCGTTAATTCAATGTCTAACTTTTCTCTCAGATTCAGCAGTTTGCATGAACAGCACAGAGGAGCACTGCCAGCGAAAGGCTGCTCCTCCCGCAGAAGACACTTGCAGTGCAGGCTTCAGCAGTAAACCAGCTGGGAGTACAGCTTGCCTCTCTTCCCAGTCACGAAGCTCAGCACTTGCAGCTCTTTGGGGTACAATGCTGCCTCTTGACCAACTGCTTGTAACTGCTTTCATCCTCACTCTGGTACCCAATTAGTACCTTGTTAGCCACACACCTGCAGTGCCTTCACCCGGAGGTCACAAAGCCTCATGGGCCTGATTCTCCAGTCACTGCTCCAGCCCCAATCAGAAATCACTCCATTAAATCAACAGCTTTAGAGAAGCCTAAATAAAAGGGGAATGAGGTGATTTGCAACATTAACCCTTTTCCTCTCTGTTTTTCCAGCACATGCACCCTTCGGCCATCTGTCACTGCTGTGAAAGTAATTAGCTAACAGGAACATTTCTTCTAATCAGGGTTGGGCAACAGCAAAAGCAAGAACAAATGCAACTCTCTAGTAGGCTGTTGTAGTGTTTCTCCAAATCCTTCTGGAGCTGCTACATCTCAGGAAGAGTAGTCAGGCAACTTGACTGATATAGTAACCGAATCAGCAGTATGCTAAAAGTTGTGCATCTAAATAAGTCATTCATGATGACTGCTTTGTGTTTTGGCCTCATCAAAATTCAGGCCTACTACAGCATGGGGAGAAAAGCTCTGGGAAGTGAAATGAGAGCGGGGAGAGACAAATGTAAATAGAAAATGTGTTTCTGAATTGTGCTACAGGGACTAGTCTGAATATAAGCTACTGGTAAATGATGGTGTTTCACTCAAAGAAGGATATTGTCCAGTGGTGCTAATATAAAGAAATAAAGTTTCAAAGAGTTATCACAGCATAATATTGACTCAAAAGCACTGTCTCCAAGACTTAAGCTAAAAGAAATCTCCTCAAGAGAGGTGTATATGTAGCTATGAAAAGATAACATTACCACCTACACTTCGGGACCAATATTACACTAACTTTTCATCTCAGTAAATTCAGTGTTTGATGCAGTAAAGTCTCATACTTGGCTGGAGTGGGGGG
>NW_009270001.1:5309957-5345878 GCF_000687185.1 Egretta garzetta | reverse complement strand
AAGGGGGGGGAATATAACACGTTTTAAAGTTTCTGTGCATCTGGCACAGAGGATGGCTTGAATTTAAGAAAAGATAGTAGAAATAATGCGTATGCTAGGCAGGGCTGAACAAATGAGCATAAACTAAGAAAACACTGACTTTTTAACATGCGGGAGGTTGATGTAACCCTTAGATATACATTATTTTCATACTTGTGAGCAAAAGATGATACTGAAAAATACGGTGGAAAAGAGCATTTACAAAGTATACTGGCCTTGAAAGAGAGAATACTCAAACCCTCACAAACCAGGCCATTCTCATAGTGTTTATATCTTAGCATAGAGACCCAAAAAATTTACAGCATTTGGATGAAGAACGCTACTCTGTAACTTTCCACTTGAGCCTTCTGAGAGACCCTTCTGAGAAACACAGGCTTTAGTGATCTGTCAAGAATGTGGTTGCTTAATGATCAAAGCTTTGGATTTAACACTTTTAGGCTCAAATCTTGGTCACATATGTTTTCTGAGGTCACTTAGTGAATGCCACACTATACTTAGTACAGACCTTGAAAAAGTCCCTGAGGTTTCCTATTTCTACAGCTGTGTGGAGTCGTGAATTTCCTTATTTTCAGACAGGGAAAAGAGAAACTAAGGTAGGATTATTTGACAGCAGTTTGGTTCAGGGTTGGCTGTTTTACTGCCAAGTCTTCGAAAGACACAGAATCAGTAGAACCGGTTAAGTGTTTCTACACATCACTGGAGTCACAATTAATTAGAAAGGAATCAAATGAGTGATGCATTCTGCTTAACTCTGATGACCACGTGAGGAAGCAATGCCTGTTTGTAAAAGCACCAACAGTGTCAATGCTTTGGAAGCAAAAGGGTTTCTGAGCCAGGCTAAGTCAACTCATCGTGACTGAGGGCTAAAAGGAGAAAGAAACAAAAGGTAGGTCAGGGTGAGAAGTTATTCCCATAACTTTCCAGCTTGCTAATTTGAATTGCTGGTAATAGCACACTCCTTGGGCTGCCAGAGTAATACAGCTGCTTTTATGGATAAAGTAGGTGACTGCAGTCAGCAGATAGCCTTATGTCTGTTCCCTGCTTCACTACTGAATTTTTTTTATGGTTAAAATCAAGTCAGTAGGACTGAACTTGTCTGAACAGTATAGGTTGGATCCAGTCTTGAACCTGGGAACCTACACAATGTCATGCCATTTTCATTAGAGGATTGGTGTAGTAAAAATGGAGTTTATAATAGGTCTACTCCATCAGTGATTTTTTTTTTTATTATTATTTTCCTTTCCCCCCCCCCCCCCCCCCCCCCCTCCCCCCCCAGTTCATGTTTATAGCAAAATGGAAATCGGAGGCAGGAATTGTGATAAAACAGCCTCTCCCACAGATTGCTGTGGCAATATTCTTGTGTTTGATGCTAGTTTTTCTCATTACATCCAGTGTATCTGAAACTAAGCTCCACTACAGGTAACTAGCCTATGGCATTTGAGCAGAGGAAATAGCATTTTCAGTAAGCTTGAGAAAATTCATGTAAAAATGTAAACTGATGTTATTAAGTTGGTTGTTGATACAGTAGAAATACTGAAGCTTGCTTGTTTAGACAGTTGGCTGTGGTCAAATTAAGCATGCCTGAAATTTGAATAGAACCACAACTTAAATAAAAGATGACAAACAATTATACCCCACGTTTACTTTTGTGCTAAGGAGAACTGTGACATTTCATTTTGAGTAGCTTCTTAGGCAATGTAAGGATGTGAAAAATTCTATTCCTCTTTTGCTTGAAGTTAAGGCTGTGTGAAGTTGAAGCTTTCTCTCAGAAGCTTCCTGTGATGTGGTAATGCAAGGAAAAGTCTTTGCTACTGTGACCAACTCACCCATCTGTTATGTTGTTGCTTGCTGGATGCACAGAGATTTTCAAACACTGTAGTTAATACTTCCCTGAGGGGCAGACTAACGCCAAAGTTCTCCTGTACCATGTGTCCAGACAAACTGCATGTCCCTGATTTAAAAAAGAAAAAAAAAAAAAAAAAAAAAAAAAAAAGAGATGGAGGGAAAAGAAAAACACAAAAAAAAAGGTGGCATAAAACAAAGCCTCAATTTTATCTACCTTTGCTTGGTGGGGAAAAAAAGTCGTATCATTTTCACAGAAAGCATATTCCAGCTTTCATCCAGGCACAGGCAGGCAGCGATTTTGTGCCTCTTTAATTCAGAAATTCCCTCGCTTTTACATCTTTTCCTTTTGGGTGTTGGAGATACTTTTCTAATTAGTTCCATGGCCATCATTCCTAGCCAACATCAATTCAATATATGAAAAAAAAACCAGTGTTTTGACTGCTGGCTTCTCATCTTAGTTTTGCCTTACAGATAGCTCTGAAAATAGCTAATGGGGTTCTCTGTTTACATGTTTATTGATCTGAACGATACTGTTGATCATTCCACATCACATCATCTCACTTTAAGATGGTTTTTAAGGCTCTGGTATGATGAATGTAACAGACTTGTCCCTTGTGGGTTTTGTTTGTTTTGGGGTGAGGGTGGGGAATTTTTAAATTTTTAGTAGAAAAATTAAAGACTGGCTGTATCCCATCATATAATAGTGTCATTTTATATCAGAAAATACAACTCAAGGTACGGCTCAGAAGTCATATGTGGTTTACTATATAGGCACCTGTTTAACTGACAATGAGAGCTGACATTACTATAATGGAAATGCCCAATGTATATTTATGGAACATTAATTCAGCCTATAATATCGCAGCTGTCAAAATCTACTGATGTAGATTCTATTTCATACATTTTCCTTTTCTTCCTTGTAATTCACTTTGAGTTTTTTGTGTCAGAGCTTTAAAAGGAGATAAGTTAAATGTCCCATTTGAACTATTTTCTTTGTCTTCACATTCTTTGTCTTAATGAGTCAGGGTGAGCATCCCAGTCTTTTCAGAAGAACAGACTCGATGAAAATATGACCCATTTAATGCACTAGGTTTTTTCTGTCTAGCAAGAGGAATAGGGCTGAGATAATACCATATAAACTGACAAAAGAAGATTCCCATAAGTGGAGGATGCTCACAGATTTTCCCTGTCCCCTAGGGAGATATTTGAATAATGCAAGGTTAAGGGGCTTGGCATATTACCTCAGGACAGCTGTTCTAGTCCTGCAGAACAACATGAAAAAACCAGAGGCAGATCAAGACGGGAGGTGTTATCATACAAACAACACTTGCCTCACTGGTATAACAATGAACACAAGGCGCAATGCTGGGACAGATGGATAGTGAGAAATCAGGAGGGAAAGGCAAAGATCATAAACTGGAATTGAGGAAAACCTAGACACAAAGTAAAGGTGTGGGTCACTCATGGCACTAAACATCCTGATCTTGAGTTCTGCTGAGGGACTGTTTATCCTGTCGACCAATACTGTGATGAAATAAGACCAGTCAGGGACAGAGGGAGGTGGCAGGAAGACATTGGCCACTTAAGGAATGAATCAGCTCTCGAGGGACCAAGTTGTGTTCAGAAGTACAGACAAAAGGTTGAACGTACTGCAGTGAATAGAAGCACAGTCTTATGGGGGACACAAGGAAGGACATGAGAGAAAGAACAATTGTGTTAGCCAGGTGGGCTGTCATTACTGGCACAAAGGTTATAGAATCATAGAATCGTTTAGGTTGGAAAAGACCCTTAAGATCATCAAGTCCAACCGTTAACCTAACACTACCATTAAACCTAACATTGCCACGGTAGTCATTATGGTAGTCATTATAAATTGTCAGCCTCACCCAATAATATTCAGGCACTTCTAATAATACAGGAATGCTGGTTTATAATGTATTGACATATGACTTCATTCAGGTAAATGAGAAATCCCTAAGTACACTTTGCTGGGGAGATGGGTTTCTGTGGCTCCATTGCCTTTTGGACATTATTTTGTTTTTCATCCTTAATCCTTCCTTATAATAGCTTATCCCTATCCACCATCTTTCTCTTTCACTGGTTTTATGTAAGTCTTCCTGAATCATTACATGTCATGTCTGCATCATTTACTGTGTTCTTGTAAATTTGTCCTTCTGTACTCCTCACTTTTCTAAATTGTTTTGAATTTTCACAACTTCCTCTTTACCTTTCTATCTTTGAGGTGCTGTGTGATCTCCTAAGGAAAAAACTTGCCATCTTCATGTTTGATCATGTGAAATCTTCATGAATGTGTATCAATATGATGTTTTTGTCATTGATCCATCACATTGCAGCTTGCACTTCTGTCTAATTTGCTGTCTTTTCCACTGTCTGACATGCAGATATAATTGCATGTTAAGAAAACTGTAATACTGAAGGATGTTATTTTTTGAATGTCTGTTATCAGTACTACTTGTTCATGATGAAAGGGTAAAAAAAAATGCCTAAAAAAGGTATGACTGTCAGTCAACATAAGCTGGTAAAACTACTTTGACTTAAAGCAGTTGAAATTTGGACCTAATGACATATTAATATCATGGGAGCTTCAAGATTTCTGCAGGGATCTTATTTCAGAAAATAAGGTCTACCTTCTGAAGTTAGTGACATTCATTTTTATCAGATAAGCCTGGTGGCCCTCATCTGAGTGTACAGAGATTGACTGACTGATTCCACCTTAAAAAATGAAAAGTAGGAGAGTATGTTCCTCATCAAAAAATCTCATGGCATAAAAACATTCAGAAGCCATCAGTTTATGTGATGTGAAAAGTAATTAAATGCAACAACAGCATGACATCAGCAGTGGATAATTTTCAGACTTTAAATGTCATTCTCTCCTTTTAAACTCACAGTTGTTTGAGGTTTTTGTCTCCATTTCACAAGATAGAGTACAAAACATTGTGACATGCTTAATATTTCTTCCGCCAAGCCGTCCATTCTGATTTCATTCTCACCCTTTACAGAGTTGTTGATTTCAGCCTGCATTTGGCTGCCAAAAATGCGATTGCACACGCAGCACCAAGAACAAAGTGAAAATGAATTATGCATTGGGAAGGAAGTTACATTTGAGTCAAAAAACTTAAGACTTCAGCACCTCCAAATTACAATATAATTTAGGAGGGAATACATTTAAAGAGATAGCAATGGACTGAGGCAAGAGAGGGTCAGCCATGTCGAGGCTTAATATAATTTACAGTAGCTTTCAATTATTTATTTTTAAGAAGCCACTGAGCACACTGGATCTTTTCAGTGGTAATGTCAAAATATGGATATTGGGAAAAAGACATGAATAATAGTGACAGGTTGTTATGCATGATAATGGTATATGAGGACATTTAAAATATGGATCGCTCACCAGAGCAAAAAGCGCATGTCATTTACTTTGAGAACACACGGCTGTATGCGTAGTGGCTCTTCTTCGGCACTATAAAAGTTTGCTGAGCTTGATTTTTTTTGTCTCTTTTCTTTTCCTTTAATTTAAAACTTTTCACTTTGAAACAATGGCCAGTGAGTTCAGACTTATTTCCCACAAAGAACAGTTAGGGTTTTTTGCAGTGACCCAGATATATAAAAGGAAGCCTCTTTAAGCCTTCAGTTCATGCAACCAGCAATATTTTGGTTTTTGTTTATCTGTTTGATAATATTATATTTAAAGGAAGCATGTGGCTTTTGAAGCCCTGGAATGAAGTTTGGAAGATCTGTTCTCAGTTCCATGACAGGCTTCTTTCATAGGAATGGGCAAATGACTCAACACTGACCTCAAAAAGTGCTTTTAGATCCTCAGAATCTCTATTTAGCTTTTGCTTTTATACTATAAGCATGAAAATCATTGCTACTTTGCAGATATGTGCCAAGTAAGGAGCTCCTATAGCTATTTACGTAGGATCCCAGCTTGTGCGTAGACTCTAGGAGGATTATGGCACCAGGAGATTGACTGAGGTGCCTCCAGCTGCCAATCCAGACAGAAACAGACTCAGGCAGACCTTAGATGTTCTAAGATAGCCATTCAGGCAATTCTATTCAGTCATCTAACAGCTGGATAAATGTGTCCTGTCTATCTCTGTATTGGCCATTCAGCTCATCATTTTCAGATGGTGGTTGTTGGGTCAGTCTTACACAGAAGATTCCTGAGTATAAAACAGTCATGTTTCACAGACCGGGTGATTGCTCATATTCACATTAAGGTTGTTCAAAAAGCTAGTCTTTCAATTAGCAATAAGCTGTATTTCCTTTGGCTACCACTGGCATTTTGCCGATTTCCTACCCATATGCTTGTCTTACACTTTGGGAACAACCTGTTTGGGCTTGGCAAGTGACCACCTTGTGTCTCTAGTCATCCCATAAGGCAACAATTCCATTCTGCCTGAGATTTTGCATGAAAACTTGTCTCCTGCATGACCTGTGAGCCTCAGCAGGTAGCATAGGAATGTTCTGCCTGTCCATTCCTCATTCACCAAGACTGCTGTGCCCAGCATAGATGGTGGAACCCCAGATTTGAATGGATATGAATGGGTTAATGGTAATCTTATGAAATTCAACAATGTGAAGTCCTACACCTGTGAAAGAAGATCACCTTTCAGCAGCACAGGCTGGGAACAGACTGGCCAAAGAGCAAATCTGTGGAAAAGATTCGGTTAGATAAAGCCCTGAGAAACTGTGTCTGACTTCAGAGCCGACCTTGCTTTGAGCAGGAGTTTGGAACTTCCTTATATCCCTCCCAACCCAAATTATACTATGATCCTGTGGCCTATGATATGGAAAAAGTCTATAGATCCAGGAACTTCTAAATTGTCTGTCCAACACTTTTTTGGCAGTTCTGTGTTGTCCTTCCCCCTGGGGCTAGTCAGCAGTAGATAATCAGCATATTTTAAAATAACAAAAGTGATTCTTAATGTTAATGAAATATTTCATGCAGCAGGAACTGGTTCCTAGCACTTTCTCTTTCTTAGTTCATTGATTTTGATGCCTATCTTTCTCTGTCCTCTCTTTCCTTCTTCTGCTCTTTCTTACCAAGATAGAAATGCACTGAAGAGTCCCTGATGGCAGAATGAAGATTCTTTCCCTCCTGAGGTACTGAGTTTTCAGTAAACCACTTAGAGTTTACCTTCTGAAGATCCCATTCTGTCTCTCCCCAAACATTATATAAAGACCCTGCTTGCCTTGAAGCTATGGCATGTGGTGGCAGCCGTAAGAGTTCCATCAATGTCACCACAATTATTATTGCCAGTGCAAAGGGTAGGCTTCATCTGATTAAGTGTAGACCTTATCCCTGAGGTAGTGATCCTTTGGCTCTTTTAAGCAGCAAAGGAGATAAATAGTTACTTTCAGGATAGAATACACCTTATTCTTAGCTAGAAATCTAAAATATGTCAGATAAAGAGACTGTTTTCCTTAAACTGTGGGGCTTTTTGGTTTTGTTTTTCCGTAAAGTATAAAGGAAACCTCAAAACTAGGTGACAAATAAATGTAAAATGTATAAACACCCAAAATTAGCTGAGGTGAACCATTCTTTACGTGTCTTTGTGGATCAAGCTCTTTCTCAGACACGGACTGTGTTCATTCTAAAGACAGAAGTATAAGGAGGCATTGTGGGATTTTTTTTTTTTTTCCCATTTTGCCATTTAAGACTTTAGGAAAGCACTGATCTGAGTTTTGTACTTTGGGAATAAGTTTTCTTTTGGGGTTTTTTGCATGTTTTTTCTTTGTTTATTTTCTGCTTTGGGTTTTTTGGAGAGAAAGAGGCTATTGCTGATAGGTTTTACTGTCCTGTCTGCTGCCATGCTGGTAGAGCAAAGAAAGGCTGGAATTGTAGAGACATTTGGTGATTCAGTTCTGCAACAGTATGTGCAAAGCTCTCATATGCAAGGATAGCATAATTTTATTTTTTGTTTTGTCAAGTTAACATTACTGGTTCACATTAACATCAATAATTCTGAGAAGACCAAGTGACCAAGTGTGTATGAATATGAGATGAGCTCACCACTTTTCTGTTAGTCATAGTAAGGAGCATCTAAAGACATTGTGAACTAAAGAGGAACTAATTTACTAAACATTGCATCTTCTGAAATTCCTTATTGATTTTTTAGTATGATCTTGTCTGATACCACAACAACAAGAAGAGAAAATGAGAATTATCTGATTTTTGGTTTATCCATAGACCTCATTTCTTAGGGAAAAAAAAAGTCACAAACATAAGCCAAATCATAGAGCTAAATATCTTCTTAACTGTTCATTCTACATTTACTTTGCCTTTTTGTTTTTCCAGATTTATGAAGATCACTGTGTCTGATCATCAGTCATGAAATACAGTCCATGGCAGGAGCAGTTTATTTTGTTTTGGGTTTCCACGGGGAGTGAACTTTGTGAAGAAAGGAGAAGTAGCATCATTCAGATGCTATTCAAGAACATCATCTAAGAGAGGTAGGAAGTTATAGGTATCCTCAGACAAGCTCTGCATACTGGGGAAGGGACTGCAATGCTGCCTTTCTGGCTGTCCCCAGAAGCATACAGAAAAAATGAGAAAGTGGGTGAAGTGGGCAATTAGCAGCCACCTCACCTAGTCCTAGATCTTCTTGTCTCTTCTTTGCCCCATTTCGTGACAACAGACAAACAAAAAACCCCTCAAGCCAGAAGCAAAAATTTCCTCACCTTCTACCAAGACCCACAGGAACAAATACTGGGCTCAAAGTTGAGAACTGCAACCAAGTAACAGAAGGATGAAGGGTAAATAAAACCCTTTCCCCCTTTCAATATGTTACTCTGTTGTTCCCTTTGTGGGAAGGGAGTTAGCTGGCGCCAAGCTTTTTACCTTCTTCCACCACAAATGAACTATAGCCACTTTCATTCATCGCTCAGCCCAGGAGGGCTGCACATGTGAAAAGACTGGCCTAGAAAGCTGAGGCTGGATCACAACAGAAAGAATTGTCCAGCCTAGTTTCTTGTAAGGCAGGACATTTAAATGCTACTGCTTAATGATGCTGGATTTCCTAAGGGTTGCAACAACAGTCCACCATGAACAGCACCTGCTCAGCAACCCAAGAAAGCATGACTTCCTCTTTTACCAGTATCTAACCCCATGAGGCATCACTCCTAACATGAGTCCTTTGAGCCAAATACCTCACAAAGAGCTTTCCTGATGATCTTCAGTCTGCATTTGGAAGTGCCAGTCTATGGCTAGCAAACTTCCATGTTTTCCTCAGGAAACTTGCAAAACTCTTAATGTTTAATGTTCTCTCACACTCTTTCCTCAGGTGACTCTGCTCCTCAGGAAGATTTATGCATACCTGTCACAATCTGCTGGATTTCTATACCTCTCTCTTTCTCCCTCTCTTTTTCTTCTTACCCCTGAAGTTTCAGAGCTGGTTGTCACTCTTTAACAGTTTATTTTCCATAAATACACAGTGAGCACCTCACCTTTTCCTCCACACTGGAGCACATTCTGCTTTCATATGCAAATCTTCTCAGTCAACAATGTAGCAGGAATATGTTTAAACAAGAATAGAGATAGCTAATCAATGTACTTTCCTAAAATTACTTATTCCTGAGTTGCTGATTCTGCCTTTGCTTGGTCCTTGCTTGGCTACAACTCTTCTGAATGTCTAGGGAAGTTTAGTTTGTGAAACCACTGAGGGAAATGTGAGTAAGAGTATTAGCATACAATTCTATATTGGTCCATTATTGTATCAGAGATATCACTGAGTGGGCTCTCGAGGGCACAAGTACACTGCAGTCTTCTTACTGACATCTTTCTATTGCCATTGTATATTTTCTCCCAATCAGGTACATGTTATGACTCGGTCTGTAAATCTGGGCGGCCCACAGCATTATACAGATATTCCAGGAGTACACAAATTGATGGGCATCTTAGATCTGTTTTCCCCTACCCCCATTTAAATTGGTTAAATTAAAATGTTTCCACTTAAATATAGTACCTTTTGCCCTATTCAAATTTGTTTAGAGGGGATTCTGATGTCTCTAGGTTAGCCAATTATTTCTCAGTTCTGCAGATAGGCGTTCAGAAACACTAACATTCATTTCCAATCACTTATTAAATGTTGGCATAGAAAAGCCTCATTTCCAGCTGTACAGTCTGTAACAGCTTTTAAAGAGCCCTACTGTGGCAAAAGGCTTTCTTACAATTTTGATCACCCAATGACCATTGAAAATGCATTTATTGAATGTTTAGTATCCTCAGCCTGTTCTGTGCATCCAAAATTCCTTCTGAATGCTTTCCCATGGCACAAATCATTTCACCTACCTTCAGACTTTTAAAAATTAGTTGTTCAGTTTACATTAGCCATCCACGAGCCTTCTACAGTCGGTGGAGAAAGAGATGGGCAACTTCAGAGGGTAATTCCTTTTATCCCAAGATAATTGAATATACTGACTGATCATCTTCTATGTAGCCAAAGCTGAGTGGAATAAGTATCATCCTAGATCACTGGGTCTAAGGTATGTGGTCATGTGTTTTATATAGACATAAAGCTCAGTGTTTATTTAATATGACTAATTTGGAGTAAAATCCTTCACATTACAATGATAGAAAAATTATCTTCTATCGGCTAATGGAAGGTTGCTGAAGCTTTTGGATAGGTTGCTTATTCAGAAAACGGTTTAATTCTATAGGTGCCGCTATACTCTTCTTCAGTAAGTCATTATGTTTCTCCAGAGTAAGACCTATGCCTTACACAATTCTAGGTAACACAAGCATCAAATAAGGGTTGAATCAGCCACATTAAGGGAAGATCTTTCATTACAGCATATTTTTAGCAAGGTACCTCTGATGTTTTAGAATGTCATACGCTGTTAGCAGATCTACAGTTGCCTTTTCAAGATCCTCTTTTGATGTCTTGCGTAATGTTGACCAGTATATGACTTTCTAAAGTGCAATCCGTTTCCCTCTAGAATAAGCTGGTCTTCAAAAAATTATGTCAAGAACTTTAGGATGAAGTATTTATATTGTTTTATAAACCTGGCATAGTAAAGAAATAGGCCTGGAGTTTTTCAGCTTTGAAATGTTCTCTTCTGACTTTAGGAGCGCTGCTATCTTTACTTGTTGCAATATTGAGATTTTTGTAAACAATGTAAATTAATTAAATATTTGAAGTAAACAGGCCTGTACTGTAGGTTCAAAATATTTTACCTGTTTGATGAAGATGTTTGTTAGAACCATCAGCTATTCTATTCCCCAGAGAATGAATGTTCTTCTCACCTTATCACCCAATTAATGATTTTTGTTGCTTGTTGTAACTTATGTCTTTTAAGGAATAGACACATGACCTGTATTTTTATCACAGATCTGACCTCAGAAAAAGCTGTCATACATAACCTAACTGACCTCAGAAAAAGCTGTCATACATAACCTAACTTTAATCTACATCATTCTGGTACCCACAGCCATTTTATTGTCTCAGCAGAATCCAGTGAAGACTGAGGATTCATTGTTGTCTGCACTGGAGATAGCACTAGTTTGGATATATCTACTACATAATCCCAATTGCAGCTGCAGTTGAAATATACACCTATGCTGCCCTATAACAAAATTCTTGTCACTCCTCAGAGTGTACAGTATACTGTGGTCACATAGCATCTTGCTGATTTTTTCTCAGACATACATTCATCCGATTACACACATTATTCTCTTAGACCTTTATAAATTTATGGTAAAAATGATGAAATCTAAGACTACTAAGGCTACTAAGCATAAATACCTACTGGAGAATATGTAAACCCACTCCAGTATGTATTGACCACAGAGATTGGAAAAGCATGTTTCTAACATTTATGTCAAGTGCGTGCCTCTCTCCCTAGAAATGTTGGGCAGTAAGAACAGAGATGAGAAACACCTATTTCTTTGTTGTTTTTCCACTTACTAACAGTCCAGGATTCTTCCCTTTAAGATATTTTATATCCTGTTTTACATATTCAAACTGAGGGTGAGAAGATTATCCAACAGTGTTAATGTCAAATTTACTTTGCATGAAGTGCACTAGAAAGGAAAATTCACCTTAACAAGGATCAACATTACACGCTAAAGGACTTGCACTAAACTACATTGATTAATTTCAAAGATGAAAATATGCACATGTTCGATACTATCATTTTTTTAAGGTACTGTGAAATTTTGTAGGTATTCCTCAAATGACACTGCATCAGAAGCATCATGATTCCTTGCCTATAAAAGCCCTGTCCAGATCTTTCATTTCATCCCTTCACAAAGGGATATGCCCAGGATTAAATTATGATCCTGAAATTCTCCTTACTCATTCATAAACTTGATTAGAAAATAAAATTCTCACATTCAAAGGCTCAAAAACAGGCTGGAGTGACAAGGGAATTTTGTACGGACAGTCAAAACAAAAGCTTTTCCAAAGTAAGCAAGCAATTTTCCCAGCTACCATTGATCACGGCAGTGCCCTTGCGTGTCCTTAAGGACTCAGACACAGTTTCTCATAACTGTGAACAGCTACAGTTGAAGCAGTCCTCTTGTCGTCAGTGGGGTTGTTGGGCAAGCAGCAGATTCCTGGTATCAATAAGCAGTGCACAGGTGGTTCTACATCTCCTCAGTATGCAATAAAATAGAAGTCAAAACCTGTGGATGTGAAGACCTTGTGCTCTGCTCACGCCAGCAATAAACCAGGAAATTTTACAGTGACACGCTGAATGGGTTTTTCATCACTGCATTTGTGCTAAGAGACTGAGTTGGACTCAGTTCAGGTAGCAGACCCGTTTTAGTGAAACAATGCTTTGGGGTTTACATTAGAGGGCAAAATAAAACATAATGCTTCCCTATCTCCAGCTTCAGAAGCAACTCTTGCTGTGTTTTTCAACCTCCTTTTGAGGTTTCTATTGGCAGAACATCAGTCACTTTGAGCAGCCGCTGACAAATTATGTTTTCAGAAAACATGCCTCAGTTCTTTGTTTCAAAACCTAGTTGATCTAGTTTAGTTTAAAGTAGGTGGTTTTTCTGTTTGTTTGTTTGCTTTTTAATAACTATTGTAGGTTGCATGGTTAATTTACAAAAAACGATCATGTATCAGCAAATAGTATTATGCACACAAATAGTGCTTTGCTCTCTCGTTATCCCTCATACAAACATACGATAAATATGAATATTCTTAAAATGCATGCGTATTCTGAACCCTACGTTTAGATATTAAAATCAAAAGCTGAATACAATGAATGTGAGACAGCTTCTTACTGATTTTCCTTTACACTGTTTTCCTTAGCAATCTGCTTGCACAATGCTCTTATTTAAGTCAGTGGTATGATTTGTGGTTTGTGGTACTGTTCAGTATAAATTAACTTCTAACTTAAAAAAAAATCTTGTTGCCATTTTCTCCAGAGATGATCTGTATGTCAAATGAGAAAATGCCAGTGCAAGTCAGCAGTTTCATATTTGAACAAGGTCATTCACCTCAGTATAGTTTTCTATACTAACTGGTAGTCTTCAGTCTGTCACAATGGTACAGACACCTCCCATAGAGTTAGAAGAGAAACTGCATGTCTTCCAAATGCGATTCAGAGGAACTAAGAACCAGTGACTATGTAGATAATTTATGTATCTCCGTGGGATTAACAGGTCAGACAGGAGGATGCTTAAAGCTGTAATATGGGAGAAACAGAAAGACATGTAAACCCAAGCTGAACAGAGAATGCTTCCCTCCACTTGAAGTTGACAGGCTTCTCAGAGCAGACTGTTTGGGAGAGGATGATGTCTCCTTTCCACTGTATCCTGGTGGTCAGAATACTTCCTTGAGAAATGGGGAGAAACATCGTCAAAAGCCTCCATCAGACCAGGTTTGAGCCGAGTTTGAACTTCCATATCCCAAGTAAGCTTCGTTGCCCCTTGCCTGAACAGAAACTGTTCTCTAGCCTATGTGCTGCAGACAGATTATTTAATCTACCAGAAAGGCATATATGTCATGTTGGATGAGCAACAGATGAGCAAGAGTGCATTAATCACATGGAGATATCTTCCTGCATTTTGGAGTATCTTTTTAGTTATGTTTACAAGTTTTATCTAGGGAAGAGTATCCCCTAGTAGTGGGCAATTAAATCCAGACTCTGCTTCATGATTCTGCCTCTGGCTTACACATTTTATGTTGCTTTACTGCACAGTGACCTAGATTTAGCAGCAGTGGTGGAATATGTACTGGCCCCTCCCTAGCTGTGCCATAAAATGGTTGGTAAAACACACTTTTGGAAGTGAAAGCTATGGCCTCCTTCACCCACATCTGAAGACAGAGCTAAAACCAGGTTTAGCATATCTTGGGATAGCACACAGACTATGGGCCAGTGGCGTAAAATCATAGCTTTGAACCAGATTATTCCTTGGCAGGACAGCTGTATATGACATGCCACTGAGACTGGAGAGTCAGAGACAGCACAATGGGGCAATATCTGATGTGACTAGCTACAGCGTTATGCATTGGCCACTGGGCCAACAACAGTTCCTCAGGTCTTCAACACTGACAGTTACGATAAACTATCTGGAGTTCATCCTCCAGTGTACTATTGAGACCCTCTTTCTTCCGTCAATATGTTTAACAAACAAACCTAAAAGAGAAAAGTAAAAGATTCATTGAAGGCAGAAAAAAAGTAAGTTGAGCACACAAGGAGTAGTTTGCTACAGCAGATATATCTCTATTTGTGCTTCTGCTATTATTAAAATGTGCACTTATAAACATGAAACAAACCTTAAAGCCGTATTTCTGCAGAGCCCTAAAGCTGATTAAATCAAATGCAGATGTGGAATTGGTGAAAAACAGATGCTGAAAAGCCATGTCAATATCCTAAAGGAATCCATTCCCTATCAGAAAGAAACTTAATTTCTACCATAAAGAATTTGATTATGTATTGTTATACCAAATGTGATTAATGTTTTGTGGTGATTAATCAACTGCAAAATATATAATTATGCCATCTGTATTTTTCCAGCTTCTTGTCACTTAAGAATTCCACTGGGGAGTGGGAGGTGTGATAATGAGTACTGGTGGCACTTAGAGTGCTTAAAACTGTACTCTGAAAGCCTGGGGAATCTAGTAACAAAAAGAACTGGCATTTATTCTAATAGCAAAACCTCTAAGCATATTAAGTAAGAACCCAGAAGACCCATTGGCTTGATAGCTACTTATGTGGAAGACTCAGTTATGGGGTTCAAACAGCCTGGGATCCATGAGGGCTTGCTCCAATTCAAAGGTAACCTATTAAGACCTCAGGGGAGTACTCAGAATTTGGCTTTTGGACCACCTCCTGCTGACTGATTTATGAAACAGCCCTGACACTGACGCAAGGATCATCAGCTGTCTTGTGGTTGCAGGCAAAGTGAAGCATATTTGCAGCGCCAGTTGAGTGCAAAGGATAACACTAACTACTTACATATTAAAACAACTCTTTTTTTTTTTTTTTTTTTTTCCCCCCCTTGGCAAAACATTGGGTTAGGTTCAGACCTGAAGTAAGACACTTGGCCCACAAAGTCATCTATAAAATTGAAGTCATGCCTTTTCAAAATGTCATGCAGAATTAAGGTAAAAAGAGGTAAAAATAAAGGTTCCTTAGGCAGGTTGGTCCCAACCACACCACAGATGAGTGATCTGTATCAGTCTTTTTTCTATTCTCAAATTAAAATACAGCATTTTTGAGATTTATCCTTGGTGTTTGCAGAGGGAAGGAAATGTGAAGACTGAATCCAGAGTCTCAATGACTCCCACATGTTTGTAGGAAAAGTGTTCTGGTAATATTTTTGCACTCCCTCTTTTCAGCAAGTGCATGTTTTTGTGTTCTGGTGGTGGGTTGGGGTTTTTTTTGGTGGGTTCTTTTTTTCTTTTTTCTGAATGACATAAAGGCTATGTAAAACGTGGTCTAACCATTCTTTCCCTTTTTCTCTGCCTCATTTGACACTGTTGCAAATTAACATGTTGGAACACCCCAAGTTCTTTACTGTGAGAGTGATTTTGTTGACACTGGAAATCAATTTTCAACTTCTTATGCTACCCCAGAGTTTCACTGTGGCTTTGGGTAAATACAGTACCTATAGTGAAATTCAGAGTCACCCAGCTGGCAGAGGCATTTTCAGCCTCAGTTCACCAAGAGGTGTACCTCCCCGGAGTGGGTATACATTCCAGGGGTGGGTACACATCCCAGGGGTGGGTACATAGGCTCTCTGTAGGTTCAACAAAGAATTAAAACATCTCCAAAGAAAGAGAAAAGGGATGCAGGCCCCCATATTCACCTTGAATCTTGATCATGTTCTGGCTTTGAATAAAGATTCATGGGGTCAGATGAAAACTAAATGCAAAGAGCTTGAAATTGTAAACCAGTAGTATACTTATTTTGTGTTACCTGGGACATGCTTCTGGGAAGAAAAAGACAGGGTTTAACAAGCTTTGCAAATAGACAAAAGTCTGTTTAAAAGTCTGAAAAAGGAGCAATATGTGTGCCCATATACCAGAACCTACTGACATTTTAGACACCAGCCAATACCTGTTAAGTGTTCAGGTGTAACTCCAGAAGACCATGGACAAGCCAGATACATTGTGTCATATTTATTAGCTACTTTGCCAGACTCTGGCAAAGTAACTTGGATATCAGGGGTATCATGGGCTGCACTGCATGCTTGTTTAGGTATTTGGCCCACCCTATGCCTTTCAGTATACGATCTCCGTATCTATCATCCTTTGAATTCTCCCTGTAAAAACATGTCTTGGGCTCCCTTCTTGTGTTCTGTCTCTCTCTTGCCTTTTTAATTTGTAACACATTTATACAAGGTCTATCCTTCCTGATCTGCTGGGGGTTTGGTCTTGATTGGTTCAGGCCTCTTGCAGCTCCCATGATAAAAAACATACTGATGTTACTGAAGTTAGTCTCTGTCAATAACTCATGAATACAGGCTGATAGAGGAAAAGAAAGATTCTGCTTACATGAACACATGTTTTGGTAATAAGCAATAACAGGGGAAAAAATAAACTACAATAAAAGGTGCATGACAGTTTGAGTTTGGGTGATATATACTTGGTTTTAAAGTTGCCTTAGTGTGTCAGTGTTTTATTCATGGCTAGAAGCTAGTGTGAATGCAGCAGAAGCTAGTGTAATGGTTTGAAATATCAGTGCAATTATGTTTTAGGGTCAAGTACCTTTTTAACATCCTTCCTGGTTAAAAAAAAAAAAAAAAAAAAAAAAAGAAAAAAAAAAGAAAAACAAAGGAAAAAAAGAGAAAGGAGATGGGGAGAAATACAAAAGCAAACAAAGTATACTTCTAAAAAGAAAATAAAAAGATAATCAAAAGACAAAAATATTTGGAATCATACTATGTCCAGTGTGGGACAGCGGGGTAGCTGCAGTATCCCATTTTGTGTTCCTCCCCGTCATTTCCTCCCTTTTAAGGGTCCTTCAAACTGCAGAACATCCTGAGCAACAGCAGAAGTAGCTGGTGTCACCATGTCACCTTCATCACCTTTCGTTCATTCCTTCTTACGTACTTAGAACTTATTAGTCACAACTACTGCTCTCATGCTGTTCTTGGTATAGTTTAGATTAAATGTATTAATTACAAGTGTGTGCGTGTGCACGTGTGTGTGTGTGAAGTATTAATGAGTGTGTGTGTATGAATGATCAGCAGAAGTATTGAGAATTAACATAAGGACAGTAAATCTAAGTTAGGAAAGTAGTTACTGGAGGCTCCCTTTATCATCAAACTAAATAGACACCACAAAAGGATGATTCAGACCACTGGTGATTGTGCCTGGAATTTTCACCCTAATTTTCACCTTAACAGAAAAAAGGAACAATTGCATTGATTTCAGGGGTGATGAGATTTTTAATTTACTGCAGTAGAAGTGAGAAGAAAACGTGGTTCCAGCATGCCATCTGTATTCCAGCCATTCTTTCAACATGAAATGCTCAAATTCTAAAGAATGGACAAAACGCTACAAAATGCGCTGCAGGAAACCACCTACAATCTTCTGTGACTGGAAATGAAAGAAGAAAAGCCTGGTGACCCAACAGGTCATTCCCATTGCTAATTTTTATGATTTCCTGCCAGTCCTTTTCTCAAAGTCTTGATTAAATATTCAGAAAAATCATTACTTATACATAAACCTAATCATTTAAAGGTGCTTCAAATAGAGCAGACTACAAACACTTTGTTAAAGGAAGACGACATTCAAAAGATACTGCATCTTTGAGTCCCAATTAGGCCAGATCATTAAGGAAACATATTGCAATTAAGTTTACATCCACTGGATGGAACTTGTTGCCAGATAACAGGAATCTCTCAAATGTTTTTTCTTTTCATTCTATCATGATTATTATCACAGTATGAGTCCATTATTTCAGATAAAATATAGTCAAACATTATTGAATTTTGAAAAAATAAATTAAAAATTCAGTTTACCTAATTAAACAATTATAAGCTTGAACTTACAATTACAAATGAAAACAAATACGAAAACTATGTGATGCAAAGGGATTCTTTTCTTTCACATGGATATGTATATGTCTCGGCAGCGTTAACTCCTAGAGTACTGTAGGGAGGTGGATATACTTCTCTTCATCACATTATACTAAGAACCTAAATGATTTCAGGTCACCTCATTCTGCCTCAAGGCTGATCCAAATACTGTTCCACTATGCATTTATTTTGCCTTCTTCAGACCGCCAAATTAAAATAATTTCTTCAATCTCTAACTATAATGTGTCTAGTCTAGTTCCAGTTATGAGATACGTCTGAGATAGC
Organism: Egretta garzetta; assembly: GCF_000687185.1. Lineage (NCBI taxonomy): Eukaryota > Metazoa > Chordata > Aves > Pelecaniformes > Ardeidae > Egretta > Egretta garzetta. Next base: position 5,327,202 of record NW_009270001.1, on the reverse strand, counting down.
TCTCAGATGCTGTCATGAAGCTTATACTTCCTCCTCTGCCTTTGATTTCTTCTAGAACCAGCTCTTGCCCCATTTGCAAGCTCCCACCTCTAGCGTAAGAAGCTGCTGCTCCAAGTGAACCTGCTTACCAGTGTCCCAGCACTGGACATATTCCAGGTTCAAGAACATTCTTTCCATAAAAAATGTGCTGTAGTCAACTTTTTAGTCACTTTTGGATTTTTTCTATCATGAATCACATGTCCCATCTTCCTCTCCAGCCTGCTCGTACAGTTCTGAGTTATGGAAATCACAAATTGTTTTAGGTCTCTGTTGCCTTTGAATTCTGACTGTTTTTATTTCAGGAAACCCATCCTGAGCTTGAATATGACAGCGTTAAACAGGCTTTTTATTTTGGCTGAAGTTATGCCTCCTGCATTTGCTGAGCACTGGTTCTCACCATGTGGATTTTAGCAGAAAACTCAATAGACTGTGAATTAATTAGTTTGGGATTTACTGTAGGCCAGAATGGTACATGCACAAAGATATTCTTAAATTGTTTGCTTTTGCTGGTTCTTTGTCTGATGTTTATTCACACCAACCTGCCTTACCTGAATATCTAGGTTGCAGGTGGCTGTATTTACTAGTGTATTTATAAAATCTGTCAGGAACCTTGGGTCCTTCCCTGCCCCCACCACAAACCCCCAATAGCTCCCCAGCCAAAAAATAATAATTAAAAAAATCTAATTTAATACTGTGAATTCAAAACCAATGATTACTTTTCATAGGTACCAAGTACAGTTAAGCACACAGGGAAGGCTCTCCACTACTAGAGCTTTCTTTCCAAGATACTGTAATTCTCTTGAGAGTCATTCAGGACGAGCCATGTAATATTGCCTGACTATTCAACAGTTTTGGACCATTGGTCAGCTTTGTCTTTCTCTGAAGATCTTATAATAGACTCTGAGATCTCAAAACAATGAAAACAAGTAAACATTTTGCAGGGCATAGCAACAGGAGTGACACATGACCTTGTGAATGGGTGAGAATTGCCTGCTGATGATTTCATTAAATGAATGAAGCTGCCCCTTGGGAGTATCGGTCTCAGTGAGGTATGAAATCCAGCAAGCTTCATAAACGATCCCCTTCCTCAGAAAAAGAGCGAGTGAACTGATTCTCTGTGTCAGTGCAAGTAAAGGTTTGTTCCAAAGAGATGGCACAGTAAGAAACCTGGTCTAAGTATGAATACATTTTCAGGAGCTCAATTTACCCCGAACTGTAACTCACAGAACCTTGCTCTGATGATGATAGCTCACTTTGGTGCAGACCACAGATGTTCTCATCCAGCTTGGTGCCATAATGTGCTGGAGATGGACAAACACATTAAGAGACAATTTCATCATGAAAGATGTTTTAGCAAGGGGTGCCAGTACTGCGCTCCAAGTTGACACTTGAATCTTTTTGTCTCCCTTTTGCTTTGAATTTCTTTTTCCCTTTTTTCTTTCTTTTTTTTTTTTTTTTGTTACAAACAACATGTTTATTTACATTACTTACCCTGTGAGTTTGATGGGTTTTGTTATCGTACAACTATGCTAAAAAGCTGAGGGTTAAGAAGCAAAATCATTAGTTATGTCTTTGAGGGAAAGGTACCTTTGTATTAAAAAATCCCCACAGAAAATTGTCATAAAATAATATATAAGACATTTTAAACATCTTATTAATAAGTAATACTCTCCTGCTGGCAATCCCTTTGGCAATAGAGTATAAAATATGTACTTAGTCAAGAATGTAAGAAAACCCCAACACTTCAGAAACATGAAATTCTCTCTGTCAGTTCTTATCATCCGTCTTTAAAAACAAAAGAGTAGACAATATACATTCCTGGATAAAAGAAAAGTTCATCAACTCTTTAGACAAAAACCACCTCCTTCCTTTTCTAAAGCATTTGTTTAGGGACAGAGAAAGGCAGCAGGTAAAGTAAGAAGAACGCTTGAAATCTAGTTCCTCACTTACCCATTGAGAATGGACAATTAAGCTTTCCTTCAGTTACACTCGGTAATAATGTATTCCTCAGTCTTTATACAGAATTTCTGTGAGAGAAAGAATAATGAAATCCTACTTCCTTTATTTCTCTTTTTTTTTTTTTCTTCCTTTCCCTCCACCATCAGTGATGTAGAGCAGGACATCTGTGGTGCTTCTTGTGTGGCTGCTGTCAGAAGTATGAGTTTTCTATTTGCAGTGAGCAGAACTTTATATAGACCTGCCAACCACTTGTCATATGCTCATGTCCCTCTTTCACTACCAGAATGGGCTGAATATGAACCAGTTGTGAGAGACAGAAACAGAAATCTTATTTGTAAGTATTGATTCAGGTAGAGACTGCACACTTTTTGGATAATATGTGCAAGTCCTTTCGTCTGTTCACAAAACAAGGTGTGCAAGTTTCTTCTAGGAAAGAGACAAAGCAAATACTCACGTGAAAATGTATCCATACTCTATAGGTACCTGCAATTAATGCTCAATCATACACGTGTAGTTTGTCCTAGCTGTGAAGTAACAGCGTCTTTGGGGCAGAGACTCCCTCTGAGTTTGGGAATGATGTAAGACAATGAAAACTTGGTGTTATTCATGCTGTACTAGTTTTCATAGCCTTATGACCCTTTTTTTATCATGTTCTTCACTTTTCATTTAGCTAGAGGTTTTGATTGTAAGGGATAGCCCAGCAATTATGTCATTGTTAATAGAAATCTGATTGTGATTTCACAGAATACTTGATTTTCCCCCCATGTTTGTTATCCAAGAAGCAATAAACAGTCTTAAGTGGACAATTAGTGTTGATATTAAATTACTAATAAAGAGAACATTCACACAATAACGATTGGTAATAATGTATGAGCTCTCCATGGGCTGCAGTGTATTTACATAAACTACTCATCCAGTAACTCTGAGTGTGATGGATTTAAAGTTTCTTCCAATAATTTGTACCTATTATGCTATCACCTGCTTATTTTGATGTTCTGTTTGGAGGGAATTAATTTAATACCTAGACTGTCAGGAAAGTCACTTGGGAAAGTGGAGAAAGAATTTCTGATACATACATTTTGGAACTCTCCACAACATTCAGAGGTCTTTTACAGAGATGTCCTATACTAGCCCTTCCCTAAATTTGTCCAGGTATTCTTCTAGACTATAGTTAGGTTCCTGGGGACCTGAAAATAATGGGTGACTGGGGGGGAAGGGCAGGATACAGAGTCAAGCCAGTGTTAAAGAAACAATTGGAAATGCTTTGTGAGACTCAGATCTCAACACCAAGCTGTAAGGATGTAGGATCAGGGAGGCCATCTAAAGGGTTATTTTTAAGGGTACATGGATAATAGGGCAAAACTGAAAGAACTTTTCTCTGTGCTTCAAGTACATCAGATTCAAGTAACTTCTGGCCTCATGGTCATAGAGTTACTTTACTATCATGTGCAACCTGAGGCATTGAAACTTTTTGAGAAACAGCTTATACTATCTGTTGTTGGACCTTGCATAGATCAGGACACCCATCCTCTGAAAGTGAATTGATTTGGGTCCAGCTACCTTAGTTCCTGAGGTTCTCCCATCAATCTGCCCCATCTTTGAGACATAATAGTGTATGTGTGTGTCCACAGAATGAAATACTTGGGTGATTTCTATATCAGGCTTTTATCCTACTTTAAAGGTACATACTACTTAGCTCAGGATCCTTTAGTTCATTCCATGAGTGCTAGTTCTTAAGGAAGACACTTCCATGAGCCTTGACTCATTAAGGTGAGTCAGTAAATTATAGAAGACGAGGAACATCTTATAGCCAAAATCCAATCTGAAAGTGAGAACTTTGTAATTCTTTTCTCAAACTGTGCCTTCCTGAACAAATTACTGTAAGGTAATTTAGTATACAGTTTGATAATTTCACTGATGCTTTGCATTTACTGCAGAATATTACTATGCACAAGGGCAGCTATGAAAGCATAATCCTATAAAGACCCATCATCACGACCCCATGGCAATACCTTCATGTAACTTATATCCTCCCAAAGCCACATGCGCAATCTAAGATTTGAAGAGTGTGAAAGGAGAAAGTCCAAAGAAAGGATTAAAAATACAGCTATTCCTGCAATTGTGACATTGAGTAACAAATCTGTAGAAATACAAATCTGTTTGAACATAAATTCATGAGCCCAAAAAGGGGCAACTTTTGAATAAATCAGTCACGGTGAATAGTTTACCCAATTTTATTACAATCTGGAAGTGAGGAGCTCAGTATGCTATCTTTTTTTACCTGATTTTTAATGTCCTGAAGAATTTGCCATGTTGTTTCCTTTGTAATCAGCAGCTTTTTTACAGGCAAGTAGTCCCACAAGTTAAAGAACACACAACAGAGCAATGTTCTGCAGCCCTATCCTGTCAGTTTAGGCTCTAAAGCCTGAATGGACTATTAACACCTCAGGTGAACCTTAGAGTTGCTTCAGCAAGAACATGGAATTTTAGTTTGACTATGGTTTACAATGACACCCAAAATTTACTGCACTTTCATAAACAAGGTTCTTCTGCAAGATTGTTCAATATTTTCATTTTGAGAGGGTCATCTCTAAAAATGAAGAGATTCTTCAGTTACTTCATTGTATCTATATAGGCAGGCAGGCAGAAAAAGTTAACTATCATCTCAGTAGAAACGACACTGAATTAGCATCAGTTGAGCTGAGCTATGGAACTGAGAAAGGTCTCAAAGCTTTTAAAGTTAGCTGTATGTTAATACTACATTTCAATAGTATCAGAAAAAGTTGTTTGCATAAAGTCTTGGAGACTTGTACTAAAACTGGGAGGACTGCAGAAGTTATTCAACTGCTATCCTGCAAAGCATAACTTGCTTCACAAAATAATTATCTTAGACAGATTTCTTGACCTACAAATCATAAACAGCTTGGACAGGTTTGTATGCCAGTGTTCGGGATTTTTGAATAGGACCAAATGCAGTCGCATTGGTATTCATCACTCAAGCCTCAGGTCGAAAAGGGAAGGGAAAACAAAACTTAACAAAACAAACAAACAAACAAACAAAAAAAAGCACAACAAACCCAGAAACATGAGAAGAGGAGATGAAAGGACCAGCCACAAAAGAGGGAAAAAAATGATTTTCAGGTGCACTGTAGTTTTTCTTTTGGCAATGGATTCTTTTCACAAACCCTAAGCAAAGCAACCATCGTGTTGTGAACATAGTGCATCTTTTTTTTCTTAAGAAAAATTTATATATGTGTGTATATATGGGTTTGTTGTTTACTAGAGATGACTGATTTTTCCGAAAAGGCATTTGAAAACCAAAAGAAGAGAAAGGGGAAAGTTGTAAAGTCAGCTATCTTAGAAAACATGCATTTCTTGAATGAATAGAGGAGTAGCCAGTGGTTGCAGTTTCTCAGGGGTGTCCCATGGGCTGCAGTCCCTGTCCCAGCATGTCTCTGTAAGTTGAGGGGTGGACAGTATTCTAGTCTAGAGCTTAACATGGAAGGAGAGAAAAAAGGCAAACTTTGTGTTACTAACCTAGCCTGTTAGTTAAAAGGTGAAGAGATTTCTACCATTTGGTGTGAAATGTGTTGCAGGCACATGGCTGTTGAAGAATTCAGCAATGCGGGTTTTGTAAGGAAGATGCAGCACAGGAATCTAGAAGGCGGCTTTTGGTCATTGTCTAGATGGCCTGGTCTAACTGACTGAGGCAAGTTCCATGTCTTGCTCACTGACTCTAGCAGTGAATACAAGAAGACATTGTCTAATAAGTTCAGTCTTCCCTCCTTTCTACCAGTATTGATGCCTTTGGCTTTAAAGTTAAGTCAAAAAGTGACCATTGACATCTGTGAATGACAGTAATTGTACAAGATGATATTATTTGTATTCGTAGGATAAGAGTAGGAAAAAACATAGTTTGCTACAGTCATTGGCTCTGTAGGAATAAAAATTGCTCTTTCGTAATTTTATTTTTATGGTCTATGAGCTGTAAAGACCACTTAAGGTCAACACTTCATACTGTATTAGGTAAACATTTAAGAGGTAAATACTTTTATCCAAATTTGCTGCAAGCAAAGAAATAGACCATGAAAACTCAAGAGAATGGGCTTGATGTTTTCATGCTATTATTTTTACTGAGCTAAAGTTTCAATATTGGAGTTGCTCAGAGCCTCCTATTTACTGTGTAAGCTTTGAAACATCACCAAAAGAAAATTGCATTGACACAGCTATAAAAGTATTACATAGTCTCAGGATTACATGTTCTGTCATTGTGGTACCAGAACAGGTTTTGTTCTCACTAATGTTTATGTCAGGGAGAACGGGGAATCACAGTGTCTGAGGTCTAACCACAGCTCTGCCTCTGTCTTCCCATCTCACTGTACCAAATTATTCAGGCTAAAACTTCTGTTAATTGTTCCAGTGTTTTACTTTGAATATCCTAACCATAATAAGTATTTTGTATGTTTGCTTGGCTGCAAAGAGCCAAGGCTGAATAAGAGACTGGGTGCTTATAATGGTTGATGAATGCAACAGAAGAAAGTGATATGAGTCACCTGGAGGATCCCCAAGCACCTGCATGCTGATTGGAGTGTTGCTTGGAATTAGATAATAGGAAACACTTATCATTATGTATGTGAATTTAAGCACTTCTGTCCATGCAGGAATGAGCACCAAAAAGAGCAGACTCTAATTCAAACAGTACAGGAGAGTAGAGTTCAACTTTTGTAGTGTAGCTCAGTCCTTAAAAGACCTACTGAAGTTCCTGTCTTATACCATTGACAGTACTTCCCATGAAGCTGGGAAGGGCAGTTATGCATCAATTTCTTCTAAGGCTAAGGAATTCTATGTTAGATGGACATTGGAAACGCCCTGCACTTCTAGCACACAAGCAGATTGTTTCTGCTTATTTATATTTACACATCCAGAGTGAAATATTCGAGGAGCAGTTCTTAGTACATAGCTCCCTTTCTGTGTTAGCTTTCCCTAACTGTGTGATCAAAAATTAAGCAATGGAAAACACATTCTCCTCATCCTGGACTCATGACTTGTTTTTCTCATCTGAAGAACAGCTCAATCTCAGGCTAGAAGAAGGAGTTCTGTCGCTCTCCTATCTACCATTGTTCCCTGTAGTTTGTTGGGTGGGATACTTGCAAGGGAAACAGGAGGTGAAATTTTGAATCCCTTGAAACAAAAAGTGATGTGAAAGCCAGACTTCCTGGTATTTTGGCAAGTACATCTTGCTCTGTGCTCTAACTGAAAGTTGGATGACTCTAATATTGATGACTACATTTTGCTGCTAAAGAACACCCATGGTTAGCATACAGAAATCAACAGAAGTGCATATGCCCTTTCAGAGTTACTACGAGATCAGGAAGTTGCTAAAAGCACATTTCCAGGGTGAAATCTGGGGAATTTTCAGGTTCATAATGTGGCCTCCTGGTAGATTGCTGGTACTTAAGAGAAATGCTGTTTTTCTGAATCAGTGTTTCTGATATTAGTCTTAGACAAGTTAATTGTACCCATTCCTGGTTTTGCCCTCACAATAGCCCCTTCTCTTAGTGCCTGAATGCCCCTAACTGTAAAGCAAGAATGTATGTTCCCATCAAACTCACAGGACTGTTGGGCTGCTTAATAATTAACTGGAATAAGGACATGAAAATTCTCACATTTTTTAATGCAAAATATCTCCATTTCAAATTCCACTGCCAGGATGCTTCAGATACTTCCATGGCCTTTTGATGCAAATATGATAAAGCAGCAAGCAGAAAATACTCTTCACAGGGTGCGGGAGAAAATGAGCATTAAAAGACTGAAAGTTTTGCTTTTGATGTTTAAATGATTTGTGTTAGCAACCTCAACTGTGCTTTAATGACTATTTTACCCAATTAATTTCCTTAGATATTTTTGCTATGCTTTAAAAATACATGCTCAAATTTTGATTGGTTTTTCGTTTTCTTTTCTGAAGTCCCCATTGTGTTTTCTACACTGTAAACTGCAGAAACATTGCTGTAGTAAATTCCTTTTGTTTTGCCTTGTACAAATCGTAAAAGAGTATATTATCTTCATTTGTCTTCCTTCTTCCCACTTAAATATGTACAAGATTTTTTCAGAGGATGAATAGGGAGAGTAAATATATATAACGATGTTTTGTGTTACTGATGAGAAATTGTCATGCCCTTACATTAGACATGGTGAAAATAGAGTAAACTGATAAAACAACAGACAACATAGGCAATATTTAAAACACAAGATCTTGATTCTCAGTTTCTTCTTTCTTGCAGTATACACTGTAATAGACTCTGAAGGGGTCAAGGACCTCATTATGTCAAAAAACCTTTGATGTTGCTTTCTGAACTGCTTGTTGGAAAAAAGAAATCCTTTTTTATAATACGGGTGTGCACATTCCTTCCAAAAATTATATGTACTTCATAAACACAGGGACTAAATATCTCTGTACCCCAATACGGTCTTCAGATCACCACGGAGACCCCTTCACACTGTCTTACTCAACCTGGTATTTTTAACGGATTCAGTAGCAGAGCTGAAAGTTTTTCTTGTTGTCTCTGTAAAAGACCCCAAGACACTAGAGTATTCAGGGAAAAAGAAATAGGCAAAACCCCTGTGGGGACTTTAAGGTTTGACTTATGAAGTCAGTAGACTAAAATAACCAAATCTGTATAAATCAACTAAACAGGGCTTAGGGGAAAGCAGGGCAATGTTCTGAAAATATCCAAAATGGTGTAAAATATGTGGAGTGAGAGGGATTACTCACAAGTCACAAAAAGCATAACAAGTGGTTGATGAGATTAAGGAAGGGGACATTTCTACTTGATGAAGTCTATTTATCCTGTGCAATCATCTTCCAGTGAACCGAGTGAAGGCGGCTATTCTGACTTATTTATAGATGGGCTGAACAATACATTAATAAATGAGCTGTAAATCTCTTCATTTCCCGAGCTAGAAGGAAAACTGGCAGGATCTCCTAGTGGAACAGGTATTTTACCTCTCCAATGCCTATGATTCTATCACACATGGTTCCTTTCAATTATCAAAGCATCACGTGCTCATTTCAGCAACATGACTCCCATTAACGTCAAAGGGAGACTCAAGATTAAAAACCCCAGGCATCACTTTAAAAATGCAGGAATTAAAATCATGTATCATTTCGCCACTAGAGAAACCAATTCCCCAAATATAAGACCCCTTTGCATTTTCCTTCAACAGGACCACCCTTGCTTATCCTCAGCACCCAAAAAAAATACTGAGGCCAGATCGCAATTAACCAAGAGCTTCTGAAGGTGAAAAAGGGAAAAGCAGAGACATGTTTTTGACCATTAAAGAAATTAAAGACTTTACTTTTCCAGGGAGAGCGTGATTTAAGGGCTAATCAGCACCATAGTCCTACACATTATCTAAGAAATTGGAAATTACTGGCTACTAAGCCCAGCTCTCAGAAACTCCAGGGGGAATCTCTGCAAGGCCTCTGATAACTTTTGAGTCTAGGCTTGAATGTTGTTCTCATCTTAATTAGAAATTCATCGTGTGTGCACTCGTATATGTTTGCATTTGTATATGTGTTTATTGCTGTATGTGCACATACTTACACACATACTTTGTCTCCATATGGATGCACAAACATTACAGAATATATAACTCTTCACTCTAATTGCCTGCTTTTTCCCTTGTCATGTTTAGCAGATTATGCTCTCTACGCTCTATTTTCCTTTTGCTATATTGGCAAAGACTTACAAATGCCCTATTTGCTTTCTTTTATCTCATTAAATTATTCAGTGATTTTCAGTACACATACATTCAGAAACATCAGCAAATAACTTACTTTCAAAGAGATTTAAGAAAAGCAAATGTATTTGTTAAAGAAAGAAGCATAAGACTGACACAAAGCATAAGCAAAACAGTTGCTTAGGGCAAAAGATTACCAAGGCTACTAAAACAACTAGAGTCCCACTATTTTGCTAGCACCAGAAGTCACCATGATCTCCCTACCTACAGCTGTCAACAAAGTTAAGTGGACAGCTAAGGTAGAAGGAACATTTGTTGTTGCCTGCCTGAGTTCTGAGTAATCCCCTGCAAATGCCTGATGCTCTCCTGTGAATACTGAGGGAAAATATAAGGTGCATCTACCTTAAGGATTTGGTAAGCTAGTGATATGAATGTGCTTTGTGTCAGTATTTGGATTCTTGCTGTAGAAAGCAGAGAGCACTACTGGCATGCTCAGAGCTGTTCCCTCCAGGGGAACCAAGGCAGAAATTGCTCACCAAAGCACTGTCTAGAGTTCACCTCTTGCAATGTGGCCTCTTAGGTCCCCAGCAGTTAACTCACTACAGCTTGTGTAGCACAGAAATGGGACTGGCACCTGGCATGAGTTTCATTGCTGGTAAACTCACAGTGCAGACACATGATCTCAGAGCCATAATGGAATGGAAATTCTGATTAGATATGACCAAAATCTTTTTGCTATGATGGTGGTCAAAGACTGGGAAAGGTTCCCAAAGGTCTTGTGGGATGTCTGTCCTTTAATGATATTCAAAGTTCGACCAAACAGGGTCCTGAGAAGCTTAAGCTGGCCCTTCTCTGAGTGAGAGGCTGGGCAAGATGATTTCCAGCAATCTCTGTAGCCTAACCTACTCCATGACTCTTTGATTTGCTAGCAATGGCAGAAAATAAATGTTTATGGATCTGTAAGCAGATGGAGCTGAAAATAAACACAGAAATTGTTGGTTTAAACGTGCCCAGCACTGTTTTCTGGCACTGAGGCCAACTGGCACGGAAAAGGCTATGTCCATATTATTAAATGCTTTTCACCTTCAAAAGAAGATGGATGTGTGGAAACTGGTCCCTGGCTTCTGCTGAGCCCAAAGCATATCTGGAAATTAGGATATCTCAAACCAGGTGGTTCAAAGGTGTGTTGGGGACTACTATTACAGTTTAGTTTTACAACCAATTGACTTGTAGCATTCGGAAATATTCCATGTAACTTTAATTAATTAGACCTTGTGCAGACATGCCACCAGAGACCTGTATACACCCAAAGTAAATATAGAAAAATATTTAAGTTCCTGAGAGTTATCACAGGTAAGATATCTGGAGTGGTAGTCTTTTTAGCATTGTTTTTTGTTTATTTTTTTCCTCAAAAAACCCACAACAACCTTATCTTGAAACTGTGATGTTCTGGGTTTTTTTCCCCACTGTAAACAGTTACTCACAGCTATGTGGTAGTACATGTACCTAATGCTCTTAAGGAAATATACAAGATAATGTTTATATGGACTTGTTCTATTTTATTAGTGCAATTGCTATATGTGGGGGGGAAAGGTGACTCCAGAACAAAAACCTTTATGTCAGGGATGAAAGAGACGGAGCAGAGTTTGAGACTAAGCAAAAGGCTACATGCAAGCATTTCATATTCAGAGATGGTCACTTTTAAACAGTTTTGGGGTTGTTTTTTTTCCACACACTTAAGGGTATTTTCAAAGTTCATTACCATTCTTTTCCCCTATTATAAGTTTGGGGTTTTTTTTCTTTTTTTCTTTTCTCTGGAAGAATCAATTTTGTTTTGTTTTAAGTTCACCAAAACTTAAACAGAAATATGCTTACGTTTGGGTAATTTATTCTTGGCTTTTATGTTCTTACTTTATCTTTCAATGTAACATTGAAGATCAGATTAAAAGGAGGGAAAATTGAGCAACTGGGAGGAAAGAAGTGGAAAATAATGAAAAAAATGTTTCTTGGCTTTCTGGCAGTCTTATTTTATTAACATCTCATATAAAACAAAAAGCATTTATAAGCAGGGTGTCCATAAGAAAAAGGACACAATCAGCTGCTGATGTGAGGGTGTACACACAATTCTTCACTGAATATAAGATACTATTGTAATTATGGTTAGCGGTGGCAGAAAGCACTGCACTGACCACTCAGAGCAGTGATTGATTTGGTTTGTCCACATAATATAATGTTTCTTTCTCATTATTGTCTATGAAATGTAGCCATAGCTAACGACTTTGCTTCAGCAATTTACTTCAGTGAAGGGCAAGTTCAGGCTCCTCAGCACTTCTCCAGAGGAATTTACCTCTTTTGGCATGGACTGAAGTCCATTGAAGAGGTTTCTTATCTGCCAAAGAGGCTTCATTGCTACTGATGTGTGCTGGATTTCAACAAGTGACCTCAGGGTGACTGTCTCTGCAAGCTATTGCTCTAGTGAGCCTTACTTTCAGTAAGGGTTTTTCATATTCAAATTAAACCAGGTTACTTTGTGAATGAACATAACATGAAACAAAGAATAAGTGTAAGAAAAAAAAAAAAAGTGGGTTTGTGGGGTTTTTTTTGAAGGGACATCCCCATTTTCAGTTCTATTATGATAGTATAAGTGGAGTTTTGCTCCAATAGAGCCAACAGAATTCCTTTTGATCCACATCCCATGTAACTGAGGTCAGAGTTTTGCCTGCAAATTGCTAAATTAACAGAAATAATGGAAAATCCAACTGCTGGCTGCTGCTTTTCTCAATGGTGACCCGTAGATGCTAAAATATATAGTGTATTAAACATGCAATTTCCTAAATAGACTACACACAGCACAGCTGAAACAATTCACCGATCTAGAAGGCACATACTCAACCACAAAGAGAAAAAAAAAAAAGTAAGAAATCCTATACATCCTAATGCCAAGGCCATTGTGTGGGGAAACAGTAAGTTAACTCCCTTTCTTCATTTGGAGGCAGAAAAGGTTTTTTCCCAAAAGACAGAACTAGAAGGATATATTCATTACACTGTCGAAGTAAAAATAATTCAGCAGAAAATATAGGTAGTATGGCTGATGAACAAACATCAAAGTAGATTCTTAATCTTTTTTTTTTCTCCTAACCAGTACATTTTTTCTTTTTACCCCTTCCTTAAGGGCATAGAAAGAACAATACAAATTCCTACAACTAAAAAATCAGACAAACAAAGAAACAAAAATGTCACATTAACTATGTTACTTTATCGCATATTGACAATATCATACAGACTTTAGACAGACAACCTGGGATAAGTTCATAACCCTCCACCTTCAGAATCAATCTGAATAGCCACCAAAATAAGAGAACGTTACAGCGCCATAACAATGACTTTATGAAAGGGATTACACAGTATGAACAGTCATAACGCCATCTCATTGGGAATGACAGTTTCAATCTTTCAGATGTAGAAGTAGTAATGCTGAAGTAACTCTTGGGTATTGCAACATTCAGAAATAATACTAAAAGGGAAATGTATCTTGAGGATAGGTGGTTAAGTTACCCATGATCTGAGGCTTATGAAAATAGTTTGCAAGTATACTGCATTCATTGCCTTTGCCTGTTCTGGAGCTGCTTTAAAAAGCAGGCAAAAGCAGCTGATAATTACACTCTGTCCAATTCCTTGTATCTATCTCCAATATGTGTTGGATAGGCAAAGGCTGAACTTACATGCTTCATCTCTTTACGGAATTTTACACTGCTGTTCACAGGCTGTTGTTGTATGTTAAAGGAGCTGCAGGTGTATATGTACACATTGGATGGTAATAAATTCTTTCATATTCAACCCAGAAGTTTTCTTTAGGGTCTTTTTATGTAAAGTGCCGATCAGGAATAAGTCTAGTTTGTTGTTTTTTCAACAACCGTGACAAGCTGCTGTGGTGGATAGTAAGCCAAAGATACTTTCAGTAACAGTTATCAAGACTAATAACAATCAAGAATACACTTTGCAGAACTGAGCACATCTCTTGGCTATTCCAGGGCTTGGCAAAAACAACTCTCTAGGTGAAAATGGCAAGTAACTAGACTACAGAAGATTGGGACAGGAAGCATTTACCATACCAAAGTCTGAGTCCATATTTGTCCAGGTCTGCATTCCTTGACAGCTGCCAGCCAAATGTTTTTAATAACACTTCATGCTGGAAAATACTACTAAAAATGAATGAATGAAAACATGTTAAATGAACTCCACTGGATGCAAAATAAAACAGTCTTCTAAAGGAGCAATGAGTTATGGTGAACTCTCCATCATTCCTGTACCCAAGTAAATGAATCCAAGGTTAAGGCCTAGAGTTTGGTCCTAATTTTCATAGCTCTTGAGCTCTGTAAGCATAACAACATTAAAATCAGAGGAAATGGAGCTATCCTGGTTAGACAATGAGTTTGAGACCAAAATGCCTTTACAGTAGCCAAAGGGATCTGAAAAAAGCATGGAATTTCATCATTTAAGGACACAAAAAGAAAGCTCTTTCTGAGTTCATCTCATTTTAGACTCCCCTGCTGGAACAAAAAATAAATAAAAAACATGCAATCAAACAGAAGATGATGAACATGAACAGTTGGAGGAAGAGTAGAAAACAGCTTTAGAAGTAAGTACCTGAACTCTCAGCTGGTGTGAGATACAAAAGGACAAGTATGTAACTAAGTTTTCCTTCTTCACCATATCCACAGTCACTTCAAGCCTTGCTCCATTGGACAAAGATATGACAGAAAAAAAGGAACTGAGAATCTTTAAACAAGGAACCTCTAAGGATGGAAGTAAAATGAAGAGGCAGAGAAAAATCAAAATTGTCATATGAGCCAGATAATGAAAATAATTCAAGGTTATTATTTCTGCTGCTTCTCTAAAAACTCTCACCAAATATTAAGAGTGTTTATTTATCATTTTCATTATTTTGATCGTATAGGCTATGACTAAAATCAAAGTCTTTCTGTGCTAAGTACTTGTAAGCATATAGGCCAGATTTATCTCTCCCAGTTTTGGAAGTCTGAAATCATCTGACCTATTTTGACAAGACGTTTTAGGATGAAATGAACATCCCTGAGGAGTAAACAAAAGTGCTTATATCTCTCCTTTTAAAAGGAGTTTAGACTGACTAGTTCATACTGAAATGTCTAACTTCTACGTCTTAACCTAAGTGAGATGAATTCTTCCCATCCTTTTCAACTAAGTTTGTCACTCTGAAAAATAGTCACCTCATCTGAGATAGTTGCTAGATTCTCTCCATAGTCAATGGGCAAATATAAGTACCTCCTGAGGGAAATTCCTTCCACATTACTTGGGCATCTTTCTTTTAGGAGGATGAGCCCTGCTCCAGAAGTGTTTCCAGCCACAGAAGCAGCCAAGCTGACTGGCTAAAGGCTTAACTTCCAGGTGAAATGAGTGGCATAGATCAGAATCTACTGAAAGCACAGTGTCTCTTCCAAAGATGTTATAATTATATATATATGTAAAAAATAATGAAGTCGGTGATCTTTAATAGAGGATGGATTTCACTCTAATGGCTGGTTATAAGTCAGATAGGGAAACATAAAGTAAGAGTAGAAAGAACAGTAAAAGTGTGAAAGAGAAAACATAAGAAATAACTTCTCTAAACCCTGTGAGAAATAAACACATTTACAACTATTTTATGCACAGCTAAATTGAGATACAACTAAGTTTAGTGAAAGACCTGGTAACAGGCCTCAGAAATTCTGAAATGACTGTGTATTGGCTGTGAGGTGGAGAGAATTCTGTCTTCTAAGTGTTACAGCCCACAGGAATGAGTACTGAAAAATGCCCGAATTCGAAAAGGCCAGAAAAAAAAAAGATCATGCACAATAAGATTCCTGACTGACAGAAATCAGCAAATGGATGCTCTTAGTTCAGCTATCCAAAGAAACATTAATTCTAGCCTCGACTCTGATTCACCATTTATTTAATTCACTGGGAAATTCTGATATTAAATTGATAAAATTTGCTTCAGCACTTACTTTTCTTTTTTTATAATTTGGGTAGATGAGAACTGGATTATTTTCCCTTTTAATCTTTATATTTTCCTTTATTTCCCCTCCATTGAATCATTCCAGCAAGCTGCTTACTGAAATCCAAACAAAATAGCTGTTGCTCCATTCTCATGATGACACAGTGTATTTTTTTGGGAATTAAAAATTAAACAAGGCGGGTAAGCATGGTACTGTCTTTTCTTCTGCTACAGAATAAAAGAGAGGTGTGCTGCAGCTTCCCCCACACATACGTATTAGCTACCTCTTTCTTCTGTTTTTTATTTAAAATTCAAACGAGTGCAGGTTTGAGAGGAAGATACGATTTGAAGCCAGCAAGGCTCACCCCTCAGGAATTTTAGATACTGTAATATGAATGAAAAGCTACTCTGAGGAATGACAGTCACACACAGGAATCATGCATCCAGTATCTACACACACGCATGTGAATACATACATATAATGCCAGTCACTGCCAAAGAGGAGGCGTGATTCTGTTGCAGCTTATCTTCTCAGAATAAAAACTCTTGACACAGATTTACTTTTTGTGTCTTCCACATTATCTCTATAAATATGCTGAAATGAATGACGCTGTACCACTGTGGAGTATCTGACATTCCTACCATTAAATTTTGGTAATCACTTGATAAATCTCCTATAAAATATAGCTATGTCCCTAAAAATGGTGTTGGCTTAAAACAATCTCTAGTCTTTCCCCCCTTCATCTTTCTCTCTTGACTATATATTTAAGGATGTGGATTTTTTTTTTTAATGGGGTTTGGGGTATTTAAATAATGACTTGCTCATTATTATCACAGAACATTTCTCTGTACTATGATGCTTCAGTCAGAAAACAAAACTGATGTGTTTTTCTGCAATCACTTTACTCCAAGAGCTGGAGCTCAGAAGTAAAAACAAATGAGGAAAAAACCCCCCCCAAACCCACCACTCTCCAAGTTTTGCAAACTTGAAAGAAAATGCAGACAGCTTGAAACAGATTCTCAGCAAAGTCATTGAAATGTTTGCCTAGAGAAGAAGGTAAGGTCAGCTCTGTAGACTTCCAAGAGCTGGAGCTCAAAGGTAAAAACAAATGAGGAAAAACCCCCCCCAAACCCACCACTCTCCAAGTTTTGCAAACTTGAAAGAAAATGCAGACAGCTTGAAACAGATTCTCAGCAAAGTCATTGAAATGTTTGCCTAGAGAAGAAGGTAAGGTCAGCTCTGTAGACTTCTTGGAACAGATCTCACAGAATCACAGAATCACAGAATCGCAAGGGTTGGAAGGGGCCTTGGGAGATCATCTAGTCCAACCCCCCTGATAAAGCAGGCTCTCCTAGAGCAATCTACACAGGACTTCATCCAGGCGGGCCTTGAATACCTCCAGAGAAGGAGACTCCACAACCCCCCTGGGCAGCCTGTGCCAGTGCTCTGTCACCCTCAAAGTAAAGAAGTTTTTCCTCATATTCAACTGAAAC
>NW_009270001.1:5308619-5308908 GCF_000687185.1 Egretta garzetta | reverse complement strand
ATCGACAGAGGGAAGGTCGTCCTTTCTCCAAGCTTGCTCGCTTACCTGCCAGGACTGGGGAGCCTGAGGGCCAGCCTCGACAGTGAAGACTGAAGCAAAGAAGGCATTCAGTAGCTCCACCTTCTCTGTATCTTCTGTCACCAGGGCACCCATTTCATTCAGCAGCAGTCCCACATTACCCCTGGTCTTACGCTTACTGCTGACATACTTGAAGAAGCCCTTCTTGTTATTCTTGATGTCCTTTGATAGACTTAGTTCCAGTTGAACTTTGGCGTTTCTAATTGATATC
>NW_009270001.1:5304114-5308414 GCF_000687185.1 Egretta garzetta | reverse complement strand
AGCCAGCTCTCCTGGACTCCCCTACCTTCGAGAGCCATAGCCCATGGAATTCTTCCAAGTAGGTCCCTGAGGAGGCCAAAGTTTGCTCTCCTAAAGTCCAGTGTGGTAGTCCTACTTGTTGTTCTGCTTCCCCCTCTCAGAATCTGGAACTCCACCATCTCGTGGTCACTGCAGCCAAGCCTGCCCCCTACCTTCACATCCTCAACCAATTCTTCTTTATTTGCCAGCACAAGGTCCAGTAGCGCTCCATTTCTTGTTGGCTCCTCCACCACCTGGGTCAGAAAGTTATCATCGATGTTCTGCAGGAACCTCCTGGGCTGTGCACACTGATCTCCCATCAATGTAAACTGACACAGCTCCACCAAAGTCAATTTACACCAAATGAAGTCTTCTTCCTTCTTTACTTTGCTTTATCTATCTTTGCATTGCAGTGTTGCTGCCTACAGAGCCCAGTCACCTTACAGTCTCTTTTGTATATTTGCAGCTCAATGCCAAGTGCCTTTGGAGCTCTGAAAGAACGGCCCAATACCACAGGCCATTAGTACTTCTTTCTGTATCAGCAATGAATTCCAATACACAATTCTCTGCTCTGCAAACACATAATAATAAAAAAGGGAGAGAGCAATTTTCATTTCTCTACTGTGTAGACAATATTCCTAAGACCAGGACACTAGAGTTGGTTGGAAAAAGAAAGGGAAAGTCTTCTAAGTCTTTCTAAAGCTGACCACTATGCTAGGACATAATGCAGGCAGATAAAGCTGAACACTTCCTTGAAGCTCTTTCCAATGTATGTAGTTGTACCTTCAAAGCAATTTGCAGCTACTATTTTTTCTTTCCTTTCTTCCTCATGTCTGACAAAGCCAGGTTTGTTTTACTTAGCAATAAGTGTTGTAACCTGCTTCCCTTTCTCCTTCCCTTTCACTTTCTGCTTCTGTTTTCTCTTTCCAATTCTGCTTTCCCTTTCCCTTTCCCTTTTTTTCTCCTTCCCTGTTAAATCAAAACCTTATATATGGAGATACAAACTTAGTTAGTATAGTTGAAATTTTAACAGTCTAATCCAAGAATCGTTATCAACATTGCATTGTTACAGACAATAATAATTAATAATAGGATTAAAACAATAATACACACACTTGTAGTTTCTACCCCTTGCCCTGATGTTATGCTCACACCTTCCCTTACTCCTGTGTCCCAGGGTTGAGGTTTTCTTTCTGGTGGTGGTAGTGTTGGTGGCAGGGGATTATGGTGAGTTGTCAGCATCCAGAGTCCTTGGCCAGGAATAATATCATGCTGGTGTTGATGGTTTCTTCCTCCTCTCTCTAGGATCTACTTGGGGTCATTTTCACGTTTCCAAACACGCTTTTGCACCTTGCTCTTTCTTCATTGATCTGCACCTCCACGTTACGCCCTAATGTGCTACAGATGTACCCTTTTATGAATGTTAAATACTATTTCTTTGTTCTCTTTGTGACCTGTAAAACTAGTTTCACCCAGCTCCAGGTCTGTGTTCCTTTAACTGACCACAGATGAGCTAATTATAGCTGTGGGGCCTCCAGTCCAGCCTGTGATCCACCTATTATCACCCCGTGCCGGCACTCCTCTGCACTGCATCCCATGTTCCCACTTCTCAAGGCTTCTACTATGATAGCAGGTCTGTATTTCTCTACACTATGTCATTGTGTTAGAGTCACAAACATCTCCTTTTACACAGAATAGCTACTTATTATGGCCATCTATGTATAGCTGTGGTTGTACCACACAAAGGTAAACAAAAATAAAATAAACCAGTCATAGTGATCTTGTAATTAGAAAAATTGCAGTTACAGCTAAACCAGGTGAAACAAAGCTGAAGACAGGTCAAGAAAGGTTCAGCCAGTGCAAGCCTGGCAAGCCACAGACCTGACTTGTAACAAAGCCTGTGGCCTTCTATTAGCAATGGCAATAGGGTATTACAGGGTTAAAGAGTAACATCCCTTCTTCTAGTTCCTTATTCCTCCTCATTTTCCACTTTTTTCCTCATCACCTTTCAATTTGTTTTCCCTTCCTCTTGTTTCCCTTCTCCTTTTCTTTTTGTTTCCCCTTTTCCAATTTATTTTGCCTTTCCTCCTGCTCTCTAACCTGGCGCGTAGAAATAATTAGAGTACTGCAACATTTATATTCCAGCAAGCTCTCCCTGTGTCTCCAACGCTGCTCTCAAACCTCCACATTGCTTTCTAGCTTCCCAAAAGCAGCCTGCTATAGATGCAGTGGTTTTAAAATACAGGATACACATTTACAAGGAATCAACAAGTGTTATATTGGCATTTCTTTCTTTTTTATCTCAGGGAAGAAATAAAGGTGAGTAGATTTGTTAAATAGTTCTCTACTTTTTTAAAGGCCTGCAGTGAAAAATGCTGTTTCTCCAAGAAAAATTGAAGGCCAAATCTTGGGATACAGGCTAGTTTCTCAAATACCTCATCTCTAGTCAATAGAGAATGCATTATACAGGTGATTAAGAACATGGGCAGGAAAGTTGATTAGTCTCTCATGGCTTTTTTTAGCAACATTACTTCAAGTAGCCTAAAAATTGTTGTACATAGAGCAGACTTAGTCTCTGCCATGACCAGAGGAAATGAAGGGAATTACTTAAGGGCCTCCGAATGCTGAACACAGCCAAGACCTTTTAAAACTTGTGTAAGTAGGAATGAGAGATACTGAATAAAATGAAGTTACGTTTCATAAAATATTGCAAAATAGAAAAGATAAAATTTGGTTGTACGTACACTATTACATATACAGGAAGATCTTCATGGTAAAGATGTCAGACAATTTTTTAATGCTACTCCGGGGACATACAAAGTTTGAGGATAAAAGCAGTGACCTAATCATAATTTTTGTCCAGTTATAACTTAAATGCAAACTTGTCTTCTGGACTCAGAGATGTTCTTCCACTTTTCAGATCAGAGGAAAATTTCCCAGTGAGTTTTGATGATTTCAGGATAGCATTATGCATATTTAAAATTTTAAATCGTTTGGACGTTTTGTGTACCTAAACTCAAAAATATAGACATATGGGCACTGTTTTGCAGGATATTGATAATCAACTCTAAACTTCTGATTTTTACCTACAGGTAAAACACCACGAGGTGTTTGCAAATTAACAGAATGGAAGCACATTTGGTGTAAAAAAGGTGGGGTTTTGCAACAAATGAGGGAAGCTAAAATTTTGAAAAGGGACTGAAAAGTAGAGAGCAATACCAAACTGCATTGCATAAATTTGCAGGCTACTTGTTAGCTTTATTCTATATGACCTATTTCAATTCTACCTTTAAACCCAAATACAATGAAAAAAGAGTTCTACCTTTCTTAAAAGACAAAGAGAGGAATTCTACCAAATACTCCCCTCTAAACAAAACCAGATTTAGTTCCATGTCTGAAAAATTTTAGTGAAGTCTTCCATTGATCTTTCCAGCAAACTTTTCGTTTCAGTTACACATACACGTGCCACGGGCGTCCACCAAAATTAACCCATATAAAGGACAAGCTCAAACAACTTTATTTCACCGAGCAGCCAAAACCACAAAACAGAAACCAATGGGAGACAGGGGTGAGCCGACAGCAGCTGGCACTCTGGCAGCATTTAGCAGAGAACCGGCTGGAGGTGCCAGTGGGGGTAGCGTTACTGCAGGTCCACACAGGCAGGAGCGATGGCCCAAGGTGCGCGCACGCACTCACTCGCAAGGCGGGAAACGCTCTCCCGCTCATGGGTGCCCAGCAGATCAGTCGCTCACCCGGGGAGGGCAAGGGCTCGCTCAAGGATATCTACCCACAAGAAATCTGTCATTGCAAGGTGGTGAGGGCGCTCAGTCCCTCAGGCGGTGCCCCAGCCCCAGGGGAGAGGAGGCTTCAGCCGCAGGCTGCTGCTCTGAGAAAGCGGCTCCAGGGCGCCTGCGGCCGCGCCGCATTGACACAGGGAAGCTCCCCTGAGCCATCC
Organism: Egretta garzetta; assembly: GCF_000687185.1. Taxonomy (NCBI): domain Eukaryota; kingdom Metazoa; phylum Chordata; class Aves; order Pelecaniformes; family Ardeidae; genus Egretta; species Egretta garzetta. The sequence continues at coordinate 5,304,441 of NW_009270001.1, read as the reverse complement.
AGAAGCTTCTCTGAGCCGAGGCGCCGCACTGCCCACGGGCCCTGCCTGCTGGCTGCGGGGTCCCACCTGTCCTGCTGCCCTGCTGAGGGGTGTCCGTGCCTGTGGGCACGGCAGGGCACAAAAGGCGGGAAACAAGGAGAGAAAAGATGTTGCTCACCAAATTAAAAGCCCCGGTCTTTATCGGGGCAGGAGGGGTGTTGGGGGAGGCGGGGCAGGCTCCACTTCACTCCTGATTTCTCTCCCTCCTCCCCTCCAGCGGCACAGGGGGACGGGGAATGGGGGATTTCATCACACACTGTCTCTGCCGCTCCTTCCTCCTCAGGGCAG
>NW_009270001.1:5296504-5303952 GCF_000687185.1 Egretta garzetta | reverse complement strand
GGCTGCAGGTGGGGATCTGCTCCCCCGTGGCTCCCTGGGCTGCAGGGGCACAGCCTGCCCCACCATGGGCTCCACCATGGGCTGCACCAGGGGCTGCAGGTGAATCTCTGCTCCAGTGCCTAGAGCCCTTCCTGCCCTCCTGCTGCACTGGCCTAGGGGTCTGCAGGACTGCTCCTCTCACACATTCTCACTCCTCTCTCCAGCTGCAAGTTGTTCCACAGGTTTTTTTTCCCCTTCTTATACGTTATCCCAGAGTTGACACCACCATCACTGATGGGCTGGGCCTTGGACAGTGGCAGGTCTGTCTTTGAGCTCTGCCAGACATGTGGGAAGCTTCTGGCAGCTTCTCACAGAAAAGACCGCTGTACCCCCCTGCTACCAAAACCTTGCCACACAAACCCAATACACAGAGAAAGTGAGACAGTCAGAGTTATGAATATGAATAGTTATGAAATCGGAGATAAAGGTGAGGAGGGAAACCCAAACGCAACAAAAGTCACCTTGCAAATTCTACACTGCAGTAAATTCTGGCTGTTGGACACATCCACTTACTCCTTATCGGTCTGAAAAACTCTAAATGTTGTGTTTGGAAATTATGGGCCATCCTAATTCCTCAAACCTTTTTACTGGTTTCATTCAGGTGACACTATTAACACATTTGGCCCCGAGTTCCTCAAAGCTTTGTAGAAACGTATTTGAAAGATGACATTTTTTTTGCAGTTGCACACCCTCAGTCATCACCCAGGATTTACCATGCCCTACTATCATGCCTCTCACTGCCATCAAGAAAGGAATGGGTGGAGAAAGAGATTTCATTGTGGTTAGTTTATCTCTACAGGCAGAATGCTTCTGAGAACAGAAGAGAAAGTGTGCTCCATCTCCGCAATGGCCTGATAAAATCCTTGTCATCTGCAGTTTTCCTTTCAGAATTTTTTCTTATTTGGGAGCATTTCATCTAAATCATCACTCTTTGGGCAGTCCTGTGTGAATCATAATCTACTCTGATACCACTATCAGTAGAAATGGTGCTGTCAACATTTATGTCAATGCTGAGGTTGTAATTTCTTGACAGTAATGTTCCTCACTTGATATAACACTCTCTTTTTTTGAGCCTCTGCTTGGTGCTGTCTCACTGAATCCTATGCTATCCATGCATGTGGGAAGTGGAGAAGTCATAGTGTTGTCCATGCCATATTTATTGTATCTGGTAACAGGACTTATGCTTATTTAGAAGAACAGCAATACACCCAACAGTACTTTCAAAAAAAGAGGATAAATTCACTGATCCTAGAGGTGGTTTGGGAGGAGGGGAGAGGAATGGGATTGCTCAATCATGAAATTTCCATTCTGAATTTGTAGGCAAATATGCACTTGAAGTTCAGTCTGTAGAGGTCATCCCTGTATGTCTCATAACCAGCATATAATTTCCCTACATTTTAAAGCAAATTAAAATACTTCCATAACAACAACAAAAAAAAGGCCTGTCTCCAAAATTACAACTTGTCACGAGCTGAGACCAGAAAGATCAAACCCACTACCAATGGACTATTTTCTAACCTTCAACATTTTCTTCCCTTTAAGTGCAGGAACAAGAAATTCATATGTATATTTGCCAATTCCACGTAAAGTTTTAATATAAATGAACTATGAAAACCCAGATATAAAAGGCAAAGTGGAACAAATGCAGAAAAGGCCTACTTAGAAGGTCAAAGGAATGGAGAAGCTTTCTTAGCAGTCTAGAAAGCTTGGTTTGTTGAGCCTTTCAAAATGAAAGGGATATTAGAGAGGATTCGATTGCTGTCTAAAATAACATCAGGGAAGTTTTAATGGGAACATGAGGGAAGGAAAGGGCATATTTAAGCTAACAGGCAATGTTTGCACAAGAGAAAATGGGTATAATGTTCTGAAAATAAATTTAGACTAGAAAGTGAAAGAATATTCTCACTCATTAATGAAACTATGTTCTGTACAAACCTACTAACCAGAGACCTAGGAGCAGAAAATCCTGTTCTATTTTAACATGGAAAGTGAAAGAGTTCATAGAACATGCTGTTTGTCATAGCAGAGCACTTTAGGACCGCACACATCTCCTCCCACTTCTATCATTTTTTGAATAGGAGGGGAAAATTCACCAGTCTGTTTATTTGTCTGTGTTTTGAAAATTATATTTGCTGTAGTAAGTAAATTGAATACATAGCTAAGTCACACAACACTTCTTCAAAAGGTTTAGTACTCCTGTGGGTGGCATGGACTTCTGGCCTGCTACAAGAACAAATCAAACACAGATATAAAAGCAAAAGAGATGTGCTTGCAAAGGCAGAATATATCCTGTAGCAGTTCAAATCCAGCAACTTTCACTGATTGGTTCCAGCTTTGAAGTTTAGGGGTTTTTTTGGAAATTAGTCAAGCTTAGTGTAAAGGGAAGAAACATTATACCTTTTACTACATGCTGAGTAATAAAATTATGTAATTCCCTGTTTATTAAAGTAGAGTGAATCTTCGTTGTAAGGAGTATTTGAAGAAAATTATACAAATTATGAAACAGACCACATAATAGCTAAAAGACAAACTTCTTAACTTCATCTGAACTTACCCTTTCTTCAACCAAATAGCATCCCTGTCCTAGCTGTACACAAATTCTGAAGAGACAGCTGGTAAACTCTGTAAATAATTAGTAGACAGCCTTCATATCCCAGAATCTTTGTATTACTTTAATAGTATCAATTTTTCAGGGTCTAACTGGAGTCCTTACCTGATGGCTAGAACAATCAAGTTGGGAGACATATATTCAGTATAGGAAGTGCCACTGGTCCTCAACTTCAGGAGGCGCTGCTCTCATGCACGTGTCAGTAAATCTTGAAACACCTCTTAACGAGAATACTAGAGTTGGCAAAATTTGCCAGGTGGTTTTATGGATTATGTATGGCTCCTTTGCATACCAATATCTCATGTGTTGCATTCTTTTGTCTTGGAAAAAACAGGTGCTATGTTGTAAAAATTAATGAGCAATTAATGTATTTCATGGTCTTAATTGGTTTGGGATAATTACATATCATCATTTACTTTCCTGACACTCCATTTAAAATGTTGCTGAAAGTTTCACGTGGCTAAAGTGTTGGCCCATTTGGTCTGGGGTCATCAGCTGGTGTCAGGTCATCCATTTATTACATTGTGTTCCTGCAGGATCATGGAGCTGTCTGTTTCAATAACCTGATTGACAGCACATGCAAATCTATTTCAGACTTTGGTTTCCCTTATAAATGTCTCTCTTTGAAAAGCTGTCCTTATGTTCTCTGAGAATACTGCATTATGGTGACTGTGTTCCTCATACAAGCCATAGTATGATGTGCTGCAGGCTTCAGTTCCCTGGACTGGCTTGCCTTGCCCTGTATCTCAGGAGAATCAGTACACTGGTTTATCAATAACTGCAAGCTGCATCTTAGATACTACTTTTACCAGCTATCTGCATTTTAATATTTCTCAGGATGATGTTAGTATTTGCAAAGTTTGGCCACATCGTTCCAGTCTAATATGGCTACTTATCTACATTACATAGCGGGTGGCTACAGAGTCTGTGAAGAATCACATTCAAATTGTTACAAATATGTCTGACAGGGTTTTTTCTTTGTAAATTCTGAAAGGCTTTGGATGTGATAATGTTACAGCTCCAGGTACCTTCCTCTCCTATGATGCTTTTGTCACTCCATGTTCTGTTTTTCTTTTTTTTTTCTTTTTACTTTTAAAAAATACATATAAAATGGTTTCCTTAACAAAGAAAGGATTTAAATGATGATTCCTATATTTATATGATTTTCTTCCCATATCCGTCCCAAAATCTTTTGATGTGCTTGCCACTTTCATGTAAATTTGATAAGGAAAACTAGGCCTAAAAATTAATTCCTACAATTTCACAGAAAATAAATGTCTGCATATAAAACACAAAAGCCCTATAGAAGTGCCACTGAATATGACCTCATGTCTTTGTGGGCAGTAGAGAACCCGTAGAGAAGAAAGCTCTATCAATCCCACAGTTCTGGGAAAGCTGTCTTTCTGGTAAATTGCCTCTTAATAAGGGAGATTGGCCATACGGGATGCACTGCAGTACTGGATGGCACTTCAGTCTCTGCCCTCTCTCCTGCTTCCCGACCTCAGAAATGAGACACAGGCGTCACCTCATCCCAGGTGAGGCCACTGCTGTCCAGCCACATCCGGCGTGGGAAAGGAGGCAATTAGATGAGTATCACTTCTCTGCAGGTGAGACTTGACATATCTCTCTTATGGTGTACGTATCTGCCTTTTCTTATCTGCAGGCCTTTCACCAAGATTAGCTCTATTTCTTTCCACACAACATCTTTGAAATGGCTAAATTATATTGAAGAAATAACAGAGTTTTTAATGTAATGTACTTGTGGATACCTGAATTCTAAGCTAGGTATGATAAATATTTGCTTCATCTTCATATTTGTTAGTTCAAGTTAAAAATAGCAACAGCAATAAGTTAGTGCTATGGCCTTATTTGGTTGGGGAAAATAATATTCATCAAACTCTGTCAGCAAACGCTGCGTGTTTTTTACCAGTGTTAAAAGTGTATGTATTTTCCAAAATTTCCTCCCTCCAGACAAGGTCATATGGCCAGCTCTGTACCTAGCCTCAAATCTCATTTCCATGTTTGTGCATAACTTCATTGAGATGAAATAGTGGAGATAAAGATCCTGAGGGAAATGAGGAAAGCAACTAGCAGAATAATGAATGACTCTTGACTTCAGGAGAGCAGACTTTGGCTTGTTCAGGGAACTGGTTGTGAGATCTCACGGGATGCTGCCCTGAAGGGCAGAAGGGTGTGGGATAGTCTGTCAAGATCAAAAGTAGAGCAAAGGAAAGATCTGTTCCAATATGAAGGATGTTGAGCGGTTCTGGATAGAAGACGACTTGGTTGACTAAGTTTTAATACAAGCCATAAGTGGGTAGAAGGTGAAAAAGCACAATAGGCCACCAGAAGGGATATAGAAATATTGCCTGAGCACACAGTGATGAAATTAGGAAATTAAAAGTTCACCTGGAATTGAAATTAGTAATGGATATGAAAAGCAACAAGAAAGACTTATATTTGCACATTAACAGCAGAAGAAAGACTAAAGAAAGCTTGTGACCACCGTTGAATGAGATCAGTGACATAGTGGCAAAGGAAATAGAAGGTCAGTGCCTTCTTGTTTAGTCTTTAGTGGTACAGTCTTGCTCTCCAGCTTTCCAGGTCCCATGCCTAGCAGCAGAGTTTAAAGGATTTTCATACTATACACTATACAGAAAGATCGAGTTGGGAATCACTTAGGCAAACCTGACATACAGAGATCCATGGAAGCAGATGATACATAGCTGGAACTTCTGAGAACGCTGCTAAAAGTCATTATACAACATTGTCAAGAGGTTATGCTGTTCAGGGGAGGTTTCTTAGGACTGAAAAAGGGCAAAAATCAAAACCACTTTGAATACAGGAAAAAAATCAGATTGATCTAGGAAACTACAGCCCAGACTGTCTTACCTCAGTGTTCATAGAGAACTTGGAGCAAATAAATCTGGAAGCCCTGTCCAGGCACATGAAGGAAAATAAGAAACTGGGAAAAACAACCATCAATATCAAACCAGGTCTGACAAAACTGATCACCTGTATAAGATACTGGTTTAGTAGAAGAAGAGAGAGAAATGAAAGTGTTGCAGACAATAAAATGATGGGAGGGTTGCATGCAATCTGGGGATAAGATAAGAGAACAAACATTTTCAGCCAAAAGAAGAACAGGAACCACACAAGAGTTTTAAAATGACTACTGGAAATTTAAAAAAAAAGATGGACTGGAGTCAACTTAGAGGTACAAATACAAAGAATAAGAGTAAATATATGAGTTATGAAAATATATCAATAAAAAGAGAAGTATATTTTCCCAGATATGGTACTCAGAAAAACTTGCTCAGAAAGCCAATCTAGAAGATGGACATCTTAGAAGATGTGCCATCCTAGAAGATGGACACAACAAAAACAAAAAGCATTGAAAAACCTGTTATGAAAAGAAAGCTAGGCATAGAAGGAAGTTATGGACGTGCATAGAAATAGGTTATCAGAAAGGATTTCAAGAAGTGTTCAAAAACATTGCTAAAGAGGAAAAACTCATGAACCCTCCTCCCGCAGCCCACGATACCAGGAGCCTTCTGTGGCGCAAGGGCACGTTGCTGGTGCAAGTGGGTGTCCGCCAGGAGCCCCCTGCCTTTTCTGCAGAGGCGCAAAGGGTCAGCTGCAGAAACGCTGCGTGAGGGGGGGCCTTGCAGGCTGCATGCATGGGGTCACTGCCACCGGGGCTGTGGGAGTCCTTGCGGGATGCAGGGCAAGAGCCTCTGGAGGTGCCCAGACCTTTAGGAGGGGATGCGGTCCAGGGGCTTGTGGCAATGTGCGAGGCTCATTGCGGGCTGTCTCGGGGAAGGCCCAAAGGGATAGTGGGGGAATGGGATGGCTCCAGCTGCATGCGCGAGGAAGCAGAGGCCTCCATCAGAACTGCCAAAGGGTCTCTGAGGAGGCCGTGGAGGGCTGTCTCTCTTATGGGGAGGATTGCTTTGGTGCTTCAATGGCTGACATTGCCCGCGGTAGAGCAGCCGTGGGCACCAGGGCTGCCATTCAGCTGAAGCCAAGCTCTAAGCGGGTGCTTGGGAAGGTGTGCCCCATTGTTAAAGAAATGGCTTCTTATCAGTCAGTAATGACACCTCTTTTCTCACCTGAGAAAGGGTTTTATTAACTTTTTCTTGTTACAAGAAAGCAAAAGAACCAAGAGAGAATGCTGGGTGCTGGAAGGGTCCTCTGGGGGACTTCTTGTGGCAACGGCCAGCTCGAGACGGGTGGCGTAGAGCAGGTTGCTCAGGCCCACATCGCAAAGTCTTCTGAGCACCTGCAGGTCGGAGCCTCAGCAGATTCCTCACGGTGCCATGCAGCTGGGTGCTCACTTGGGCCCTGGGGCTGCTTCTGCAGAGCTGCTTTGGCACAGGGCCAGCCTTGGGAGGGAGAGGAGCTGGGCTACCGCTGGAGCAGGCTCCTCTGGACTGTGGAGGCACCAGCAGGAGGACACAGCAGGGCCCTTGAAGGAGCAGGTCTTCAGGACCTTGTCATGGGCCCACCGAGCTAGAAACAATTCACCCATATGTTGCCATTCCAGATCCACCTGAGCCACTTCAATCTCAGCAGCCTGATCTGCCTGCTAGTTGTTTTGATGTTCTTCAGTGGTCCAACTCCTGGGTACATGAGCATCTACGTGACGCACTTTTACAACCAAGTTCTCTACCCGGGCAACAATATCTTGCCACAGTGCGGCTGCCCAAATGGGTTTGCCTCTGAGCTGCCAGTTGCTCTGCTTCCATTGCTGCAACCACCCCCACAGGGCATTTGCCACCATCCATGAGTCAGTATAGAG
>NW_009270001.1:5291321-5291630 GCF_000687185.1 Egretta garzetta | reverse complement strand
TCTGCCTCCGCCGCTGGCTGCCCTGCCCGCTGCATCTGCCTGGGGACAGCAGGCACCGCAGAGCTGCTCTGCTCCACAGCCTCTTGGGCGGCCGATGCCGTGTCCTGCCGGGAAAGACGTGCAAAGTGGCCTGAGCTTGAGGCGCGCTAGGGACGCGAGAGCCAAGCAAGCCAAAGCGAGCAGTGGCGGAGGCCGAGGGGAGGGAAGGGCCTCCCCGAGGGCCTCCCTGGGGGCTCGAAAGCACCATCAGCAGCAGCTTCAGCACGGTGGGCCAGGCAGGCTCAAGAGGTGCCCTGACCAGCTGCCTCG
>NW_009270001.1:5288011-5290820 GCF_000687185.1 Egretta garzetta | reverse complement strand
TCCCTTCCCTTCCCTTCCCTTCCCTTCCCTTTTCCTTTCTCTTTCCTTTCTCTTTCCTTTTCCTTTCCTTTTCCTTTCTCTTTCCTTTTCCTTTTCCTTTCTCTTTCCTTTTCCTTTCTCTTTCCTTTCCTTTTCCTTTCTCTTTCCTTTTCCTTTCTCTTTTCTTTCCTTTTCCTTTCTCTTTTCTTTCCTTTTCCTTTCCTTTTCCTTTCTCTTTCCTTTTCTTTTTTTCACTTTCTCTGCTGCTAGGATACATTGCTGGCTCCTGGTCTTTTTAGTTTCCAGCTTTCCCCTCAGAGACATTTCTGCAAAGTTTCTGTCCGGTCCATCAGGCCCCATAACTTTTTCAGGCATGGTGTTATTCCTTCCTAGCTGCCACAATCTGCCATTTCCCTTTTTGAAACATCATGAATTTTCTGACAGCCCATTTTTCAGCCTGTCTAGGACCCTTTGGATGGCAGGAGGTCCCTTTTCTGTATCAAGCTCTCTCCCCATTTTGTACAGTTTCTGCTCCATTACCTAGATAAATAGTGAATATCTACCCTTGGCATACACCACTAGTGACGGGCTTTTAACTAGACTTTGCGCCACTGATCACCACGTTCTAGGCCTGGCCATTCAACCACTTTTCAATCCATTTATTTGGCTGCTCATGCAGCCCATACTTCCTGTGGAAGACAGTTTTGAAAGCTTTATGGGAGTCAATATAGGCGTTGTCCACTGCTTATGCCCAAGCCAGTCATTTCACAATAGAGGGTAACTGTGTTGGTCAAGCACATGTTCCCCTTGGTGAATCCATGACTACTCCTGTTGTCTTTTTTGTCCTTCATGTGCCTGAAAAGGGTTTCCATGATTAACTAATCCATCACCTTCCAAGGAGGCCAGGCTGACCATATATAATTCTTTGGGCCCTCCTTCTTGCCCTTTTTGAAGATAGGAGTGACCTTTGCTTTCTTCCAGTCCTGAGGCATCTCTCCCAATTCCTATGGGGAATGACATAATCCAGGTCCCTCAGTACTTGTGGGTGCACTGTATCATGGCCCATGGATTTATATTTGTTTGGTTTGCTTAAGTATTCTCTGGCCTTATCCTCTTCTACCAAGGGTAAGTCTTCCTTGCTCCAGATTTGTGTCACCATCATTCCTCCTGTGCTGTCTTGTCACCCTCGTTCCTCCTGTGCTGTCTGTTGTTTCTAGCACTGAATGGTGTTTTTTGTGTATTAATTACATTCCTATCCTTTCAATGGGTCTCACTAGATTGAAATCTACCGTTTGAAATCTGGAATTTTATCATTTTGTCATTAAATGAGACCACAGTTGTTTTTTGGTTTTTGGGTTTTTTTTTAATTGCTCCAGCACAGTGGATTGAGATTGTCTTCCTAGCATTCCAAACAAACATTCACTTACTGATTGAGTATGTAATTCTCCCTTTAGCTTCCATGATAGGCAGTTGGGACTTTCTGGGTTGGAGGTATTTTCAGCCCAACTCATATCTGAGAAGTCTGCACATCTACTTTCAGTCTCACATACACCAGTGTCTCTACAGTGAGAGGGAAGCAGAGGCTTGGAGACCTATTTCATTTAATGAAGACCATATCAGATATTTTCTTCTGGACAGAGTAATTAGATATGCTGGAATTTGGGCTGGTCTCCCATATTATCTTTTCCCCTTTAACAAAAAAGTACTATGGAATTTTAAGTCCCTGGATCATCAAAAATTGCAGTAATATTCTTGCCAATGAGTTTACTGTCATAAGCATTTGGAGAGAAAGTCCATTTTAAAAGAACATTCATGAAAAACTTATTCTGAATACATAATTGGGAGAAATGTCACAGCAATTGTTAGAGTTACACTAACTAATTAGAGAAAATACAAAATACCATGTGATTTATGTGTTCCATCAAAGCTGAACTTGGATTTCTGATATTGTATGTTCACAATGAATTTTGCTTGTGTTCGGTATACAGACCAAGCTTCAATTGCAGAAATCACTCACTGAATCATCAAGACGGAACAGATGCAAGAAAATTGTGATCTTCTTGATGAGAAACCGTAAAAAAAATAAAAAAGAAAAAGGCACTGGATCAATTATTCACTGCAAATTACACACTTGGCTACCATGATCATTATAACCCCTCCACATCCTGTTGCTCTACACTCCATTATTTCTGCTTACCCCTATGGAGCCTGCCCTTTTACCTTCCTGACACTCCCTCCTTTTCTAGCTGTCAAACAGCATGTTTCATTCCCCGTTTAAAGGATTTCTTATTTCTCCTTTGTGTGCTGCCTGTATCCTGCCATCCCTATCTCTTCTCCTTGCAGCTCCATCAGAGTAGTGGCTTTCATGCCTAAAATGGTGGGGGAAATGCTAGTTTAAAGACCGTCTGGTTTCTATTCACAGGGACACTATTGAAAACCAAACTGATTTCTTAAAGCTCCTACTGAAATGTAGAAAAAAATGTTCCCCCACACACACTTTAAACTTTATGGTGAGGGATTTTTTATATTTTTTCAAGTCTTCAGACTCTTTCTTGAAACCTCTGCTGACAAGCAGAAGACCTGTATGGCTTCCATAACAAACAGTGCCAAATAATTTCTAACAATCCTTCCTTTATCAGCAGAGCTCAGCACAAGCAAGGATTATGCATGGTGAATTTGATATAGAGGACACAAAGGTACTGGTTTATGGGCTAGCTGTTAATTTGTTGGGGGTTATTAACGGTATTTCTTCAATTTACCATTCAGCTGGTTAGGGTGTCTGACACGCTTTTACTAAAGAACCTAAATATCATCCCCTCGATCGCTGTGA
>NW_009270001.1:5286471-5287655 GCF_000687185.1 Egretta garzetta | reverse complement strand
TCCATTTTAAATTTAACCAACAAATTCAAGTGACTTGGCCAAAATTGGGCAGGAAGGTTATCTAGTAGCAAAGGGGAAAAAACCAAAGTGCCTTTCAATCTATGCCAGCACTTTAAGCATTCAATCCCCTGTCTTCACATAGCACAGAAGAGCCTACCCTTTGGCAGTACTCTAGTTTTCATAATACCTCGAGCCACTTCATTCTCTTGAGGCATAAATTTGCTTTCTAAGGATTACAGTCACTGGGAGGAAAGTGGAGGCAAAGGCACATAAAAAGTTTGTGTTGAACCCAGATCGAATGTTAACTTTCTAACTGATAGTTCCCACAGCTTCCTGCCTATTTTCCTATGAAGTAAGTGTATGTAGATTCTATCTATAATTTAAATCCAGATCTGGGTCTTTTTCAGCAAAAGGACTTTCATATGGTCTGTGGTAGACCCTGAACCAGCTGTCACTTTGGGGCATGACAGTGGTACAAAAAGTTTAATAAGAGAAAATAATAATAATAGTAATAATGAGAGCGATAACAGAATATACAGAATATAAAAAACGAATGATGCACAATGCAATTGCTCACCACTCGCCAACTGATGCCCAGCCCATCCCGAGCCGCGATCACTCCCCGAGCCACAATCAGTCCTCGAGCAGCGAGCAGTCTCCTGGCAACCGACCGACCGACCAACTCCCCCCCCAAGCATGACGTTATATGGTATGGAATAGCCCTTTGGTCAGTTTGGGTTAGCTGTGCTAGCTGTGCTGTACTCCCAGCTTGTTATGCACCTGGCCGAGCAGGAGAAGCTCAGAAAAAAGTCCTTGAGTAGTCTGAGCACTACTTGGCAACAGCTGAAAACATCAGTGTGTTATCAACATTCTTCTGGTACTAAATCCAAACCACAGCACTATGCTAGCTACTATGAAGAAAATTAACTCTATCCCAGCCAAAACCAGGACACCCATTGATCACCTCAGGACATATTAAAGATATTTAAGCCACATACTGAAAGGATACATTTTATGGAACTGTGAGATTGCATAACCAGCTTGAAGCTTAACAAGATGAAAGCATTTCTGCTTTTTATTTATCCAGTCATCTCACTCTAGGTGCTCAGACTGGCTCATAGCTGCGACGAAAATAAGTCTGAGATTAGGATATGGAGACATAGAAACTGATATGATCCCACATG
>NW_009270001.1:5280019-5286451 GCF_000687185.1 Egretta garzetta | reverse complement strand
TAATGACACACTTGCAGTGGAAGAACAGCAGGAACCTTACCTTGGATTTTACTTGAAATTAAGTTCATTATGTCTGGGACTTACTCTGCTTTTACTGGTTTCAGATAAAAAAAAAAAAAAAAAGTTGAGAGTATTCATTATGTCTAACCTATGATATCATGTGAATGTAGGCAAATGTATCTTCAGTTTCATCTTGCTACCTGAAAGCATTAGAGGTACTAGGACTTGCATTAAACAGGTATTGTCCATGTTATATAGTTGCCTAATTTTAACAGAAAATGTAAAAGCAAAAAAAAAAATCTACATCCTTTGCAGTATTTGATTCGGTAAACTCTGTGAAAGTATGTCTAATTTAAGTATGAGAATAGTTGCGTTAAAACTGGTGGAGGATAGTTGACTAAAAATGATGGCCTCATACCTCCGGTTTTATTTTGAGCTTTCTTGAAGAATCTACAAAATTCATGAATTCTGTATCAAACATTTGGGAGAATTAAGTTCTATAATCTTTTCTGATTTCTAATTTTTTGTGTAAGAATTTCATTATTGAACAGTCCTATTTGCAGACAGGTCATATGTTTCGAGAAACTATTTCTCCAAAGAGACCTGGACAAGCTGGAGAGGTGGGTCTGTGTGAACCTCATGAGGTTCAACAAGGCCAAGTACAGGGTCCTGCACCTCAGTTGGGGCAACCCCCATTATCAATAAAGGCTGGGGGATGAAGGGATTGAGAGCAGCTCTACTGAGAGGGACTTGGGGGTACTGGTGGATGAAAAGCTGGACATGAGCCAGCAATGTGCGCTGGCAGCCCAGAAGGCCAACTGTACTCTGGGCTGCATCAAAAGCAGCATGTCCAGCAGATTGAGGGAGGTGATCCTGGCCCTCTGCTCTGCTCTGGTGAGACCTCACCTGGAGTACTGCGTCCAGCTCTGGAGCCCTCAGCACAAGGAGGACATGGACCTGTTGGAGTGGGTCCAGAGGAGGGCTACTAAAACTATCCGAGGGCTGGAGCACCTCTCCTATGAATACAGGCTGAGAGAGTTGGGCTTGTTCAGCCTGGAGAAGAGAAAGCTGCGGGGAGACCTGATTATGGCCTTGCGGTACTTAAAGGGGGCCTATAGGAAAGAGGGGGACAATCTTTTAAGTAGGGCCAGCTGTGACAGGACAAGGGGTAATGGTTTTAGACTAAACCAGGGTAAATTTAGACTGGATATAAGGAAGAAATTCTTTACAATGAGGGTGGTGAAACACTGGAACAAGTTGCCCAGAGAGGTAGTGGAGGCCCCATCCCTGGAAACATTCAAGACCAGGTTGGATGGGGCTCTGAGCAACCTTATTTAGTTAACTGTGTCCCTCCTCACTGCAGAGGGGTTGGACTAGATGACCTCTCAAGGTCCCTCCCAACCCAAAACATTCTATGATTTTATGATTCTACTGATTAACCCACTTGATCATATAAACAAGGACATAGAAAACCTCCATTGACAGAAGTTAACTCATTTTAAAATTAACTGAGCTCACTTCTAAAGTTTACCACTAAATGGCAGGCCCTACTTTCTTAGCAATGTGATGAATCTGTAAAGTACTTCACCTAAGACATCCTTCAGAAAAAAAATTAGGATAAACCCACTAGGACTACCCACAAAAATCCTTCTGAAGCTGTCATCCCATGTGAGAAAAAGCTAAACATCAAATACGACATTTTGTAGGCATCTCTGGAGCGCAAGCTACAGCTGTGAAGCTCACCAAATACAGAGACAGAAGAGGAGCCTCCTCAGTCACTCAGTCCAAAGGCAAAGGTATTCAGCAGTTTCAGAGGGCGAAATAGCCAGACCCCTAGAGAGAAGCAAAAAAAAAAAATATTGGATGAGCTTGCACTGCAAACACCAAAGGAAAAATAAGAAAGAAAAGGAATTATTGCCTTCACTGAAAATACAGCCAGTACTGAGCATTGGCACAGCAAATCAGGTATCACACCAACAAACATGCTGTATGAGGTAAATCCAAACCCATGGTAACAATTTAGAGAAGCAGCAATTTTGCAGGGCCCAAGGAGACAACTTAAGACATAGAGTAAACATTTTTTCATCCCCATCAATACCTTGTTTATGAAATAGGTAGCCAGATACTAACATCTCATTTGCAAAATCCTCTCCCTACAGCTGATTCCTGCTCAGGGAGTCACGCAAAGACACAGGTTCTTTATGGGACTACTCTGCCCCTTTTACACTCTGGAAAAGAGAGACACCCAAGGGATTAAACGGCTGCACTGAAGGTCACACAAGGTGAAATCCAAAGGGCACAAAGGCTGTATGTACCACTCAATCCCTGTGTTGACTGTTTAAAGGGATCATCAGGGAGACAAAGCTAGCCACTGCATCTAGGGATGAATATGTCAATGACAGCAGGAGGACTGAATGTTTTCATCTCCTCTCTAATCACCAGGGCACAGCCACCAGTTTGCACACATAGGAGTACCTGCATCACTTCCTTATCAATGTTCCAATCACGTGAGTCTTAAATCTGCTGGAATGACAGCTCAAGGCTGGTGCACGAAGTCATAGTTAAAAAGCCAGCGGATGGGGGAGAGAATGTCTGTTCTTTAAGTATATATATATTCCTTCCTCCATTTAATACATTTGTAAAAAATCCTGCGTTTGCTGCGGTAAGTTTTGCCAGCTGAGCAGCATGAGCGTTGCAGCGAATCAGGGTTTTACATAAAAAACAGGTCAGCCCACTCCCTCATTAGCTCGAATTAGAGATTTCTTTTCTTAAAATACATATGCAGAGAGTGGTGGAGAGGGAAAGTGTCTGGACACGTACTTTATATCAGTTGTCTGGTGATGGCGACAGGTGCATTTGTCAGGCCCCAGGGAGCAACTCCGTTAGATTCACTTTATTAATTGAGCAGATTACATGTTTTAGGAGATTCATCCCTTCTCCTCCCACACCCCCTCCCTTTTCTTTGACATTCTATGATTAAGGCAGGGAAGGGGAAAATAAACTTCTTTTTGGCTTTATCAAGTTATAATTAAGCATGAGGGGAGTGGAAGGATCTAACAGTAATGCAGAGGGCGCATAACACTGACAAGGTCAATTATCTCCTGATAAGTCCCGCAACGGCAAGTATTAATAATATGAATAATACTAATTGAATGTGAGTTTGTTGAGTTTTAATTCCTGCTTTAAAGTTTTCTTCCATGTGATGCAGACAGGATGGCAGATGCAAGCAAGAGGTTGATTAAAGGACCTCCAGCCCTATAAGATGTCTTACTAGTGCATAGTCTGAGGGTCCTCACAGTATTTGATGCTGATCAAGATACCTAGGATGGAGAACGCAGCAAGCAGGAAAGGGAAGCTGGAGAAACTTCATTTCCCTAGGACTTTGGATGCTTTCTGTGTTAAGGTGATTTCAGTGTATCCCAGTTCCTGAATAGTCAGTGACAGGGCAGCAGAATGGTGCCAGGTTCAAATGTCCCAAGATCCAGCAGAACTGTAGATGTATCTATCTTATGTTGGGAAGCGAAGTTGTGAGGAGTGACCGAAGTCACTTAGTCAAATTTCCCGGCTGGCACATTCATTAGGGCCTTTCCAGGATACTGCTAGAGGATTTTTTATTTTTTTTTTGCAGGAATTCTGGTAGTGGATACAATGTACTCCTTCCATTTCAGCCGTGATTGAAATACAGTTTCAAATCTTCCAGCCTGAGATATTCTGAACTCATGGCTTCTTTCAAGGGTTTTGACTCAGCTGATCAAAGACCAATTCTCATTTGAGGTACATCATCATAAATCAGGAATAGCTCCAGTGCAACCAGACATCTCCGTGCAGCTCAACAGACTTGTTCTGGCACCTCTCTGAAAATTCACTCCACCTCAGGAGCGGTCACAGGCAGAAGTAGTGGCTCTTACTTATGGCCATTTTAGTTAGCTCATGTACCCTTCCTGCTATTAATTATAACTTATATTACAGGTTATATGAACTTATATTGCAGGTTATATGTTTGAGAAAAATTGTTTATTTATTTCCTTAGGACATTGCCAAGACATTATTCTATTTAGTTTTACCTGAAGTTACCCTATTCAGCAGTAAATATAAATTAAAAGCCTTTTGTACTTCACTGTGTCTGTACCATGGTCCCACATTCATCAAGTATTAATATGGTTAATTAGTGCTTCCATTAACCCATTTCATTCATTTTTTACAATGCAGCCCAGTGGGTGTGCTAAGTGATACCAAATTTGGGCTTTACCTGGAAAAGCTCATGCTTTCCAAGTGACCTAGCTCTGTGTTTTATTCTAGGTAGAATCACAGGGACCGAGCACGCCTAACCAGTCAAAAGCCAATATATTTAGCTTTTGCTCCAGAGAGACTGAATAAATAATATAGATAGTTAGATTGCCCACTGCCACAAGTATGCATTTTTCATGGAAAATTTATGATCTAAGTACACAAGATGTTGTAGATACACAAAGAAAAAGGCCAGTAATCCTGAGTCTCTGGAAGACAACAAAAAACCTATTTAGATTCATAAAATGTTCTCACTAGCGGGGGCAAGATTCATAGGGCGTTGTGTGCACAATGCAGCACAAATATTGACTAGTAAAAAGACTGTTTACTTCTGAAGAGATGGGAGACTCATTAGTGGCATAACAGAACCATAAGCTGGCCTCCTCCAGAGGCACAGAAGTTAGTAGCAATGAAAATGACGTCTGAGAAGGACGCTGCCATCTGTAAGTTTACACATTGGATGGCTTAGGGGGGAAAGAAAGGCATGAAATTATTCTGAAACCCTGATGAAAAAGTTCCTAAGAAGGAGAAGCAAGCACTTGGGAAATAGATGGAATATAATCAGAAAATGCTTTGGTTTTTTTAATAGACCATGGCAGTTAGTGAGAAAAAACATTCTTTTATTTTTTATGTTTTCGCTTTTAAATGCCATCTTTTTATTTCCCATGGGAATTATAAAATATAAATTTACATTTTGACAATTTAGTCCTATGATAAACAAAGTGTCCTAATGATTATGTCTGGGCCATTTTCCCCCAAACCCTAACCCCTGTGAATTGAGAAGTGTGATATGGTGAGTGACAGTAGTCTGGGGACAGAATATTAAAATTTGAAGCCTGCAAGTCGTGTTCAATAAAAATACATCAAGGGGGATGAAACCTTTACAATTCACCAGCACATTTTACTCTACAATTTTCAAAAGGAAAGTAGCAGGGGTCTCAATCGAAGCACGTTGAAATGTTCCATCAAACACATCTCTTCTAAATGTAGCCTGACAGTGCCTGCTTCCATTTCCCATCTTCTCACTTAAATGGGTAACACACATATAAATGATGTTTATTTTATTGTAAATAGAGTGTTGTCTCTGCCCTTTAATATCATGGCTCTGTGCTTGTACCCTTGGTGTCTCCTTTAACTGCTAATGCAGTCTTCTCCTATACACATTTATTAAGGCTGGCCAGCTACCCCATCCCCCTGCATAGTGGCAGGACTGGTATCATAGACTTTTTCCATCCCTAATAGTTGGGTATCACATCTTGCCTTAAATATAATTTCCCATTTACACAAGCTCTCCTGGTGTTTTATTCCATTGTCTGAACCATTCCTCTGAGGCTGGGTAAAGCTTTGCTTCATATTTAACCTATAGGTTTTCTGCTGAAGTATAGTGTATAATGTCCTCTTCTGTCCTTGTTGAGAAATGGAAGAAAAGTTGTTCAAACTTTTCATGTATCCCTTAAGAAAGGTGTGGTTTGCTCTATGCTCCCCATCATCCAGCTGTGAAACAGGAACTGATAGATGAAGACAAGATGGGGCTGCCTAATTGCACATGGAACAGCTTCACCAGTGCCACCCACACCAACAACATCACCACGATCACACGTATTTAAAACTTTGTCTGACATATTTGGAGTACAGAAACTCTGGGTTTCCTCAGAGAGATCAGACCAGTTGGTCCCTCTAGTGGTGATTTCTGTCAGAGATTACCAGTTGCTTCAGAAGAAGCAGTGGACAGCTGTATCCTTGAGAGACAGCTTCTCCTGCAGCCCGTGTAGTACCTCAGCCAGAGCTTAACTGCGATGTCTAATTTCAAACCATCCATGGGGCCACATCGTCAAACCCTCGGTCGCTGTGTGCTGATGGGCTGGCTTATGCCTTAAGCATCTACCCTGAAGCAAAAGTCTATTATTTGCGCGTGTGTGTGACGGCACCCTTTGGTCGTGTATTGTTTCACGGCAGCAAACATGCGCTTTTCTCCGCCCACGTGAACACAGCCTGCCACGACCACGCTTCCTGAGCGAACCTTTCCTAGCATGCTCACCCTTTGTGACATTCAGCTTTGGATTTCTAGGGCATTTCCCCTCCACTTCAGTAACCGTAAGCGTTCAGAAAGGTACCGGGTGCCCGTGCCCGGGTGCTGCAGAGCCG
>NW_009270001.1:5253870-5279015 GCF_000687185.1 Egretta garzetta | reverse complement strand
TGGGGCTTTCCCCCCCCACTTCAGTAACCGTAAGCGTTCAGAAAGGTACCGGGTGCCCGTGCCCGGGTGCTGCAGAGCCGGCTGGAATGGGCTGGAACCTTCTGGAACCGGCTGCATCCAGCATGGGGCAGCCCCAGCCTCCCCCAGCAGGGACCTCCCCTGAAGCCCCCACACTGCAGGGCACAGCTGAGGCTGTCAGGGAGGCTGGTGGCACCTCTGTGGAAACAGGTTTAAGGAACAGCAAAAAGCACTGGACAGAGAGGAGGAGGGAGCAACAGGACTGAGGAGCAGCCATGCAAACCCTGGAGAAGGAGGAGGGGGAGGAGGACCGCAGAGGTCCCTCCGCAGCCTGCGGAGAGGGTGGCTCGGGAGCAGGCACCTGCCGCAGGCTGTGGGGGATCCTGTGCCGGAGCAGGCGGGTACTCCTGGAGGAACTGCGGCCTCTGCAGAGCCCATGTCGGAGCATGGGAAAAGCATGAGAGAGAAAGAGCGTCAGAGAGAAACTGCTAGGTACCAGCTGTAGCCCCTACCTCCTGGGGCAACTCGGCGTGCATAGAGGATTCTGGAGATGCTGGGAAAGCGAGAGGAAAGATAATGTTTTAAGGTTTGTCTTTTTTTGTTTCTCACTATGCGTATCTATTTTATATAG
This sequence comes from Egretta garzetta, assembly GCF_000687185.1. Taxonomy (NCBI): domain Eukaryota; kingdom Metazoa; phylum Chordata; class Aves; order Pelecaniformes; family Ardeidae; genus Egretta; species Egretta garzetta. The sequence continues at coordinate 5,278,366 of NW_009270001.1, read as the reverse complement.
CAACAAATTAAGTTTATTTTCCCATCTGTTTTGACTGTGACAGTAACTTTTAAGTGATCTTTTGTCAAGTATTGGGACGGGCTGCCCAGGGAAGGGGTCGAGTCCCCATCCCTGGAGGTATTTAAAAGCCGGGCAGACAAGGTGCTTAGGGACGTCATTTAGTGGTGGGATGGCAAGTGTTAGGTTAACAGTTGGACTTGATGATCTTAAAGGTCTTTTCCAGCCTAAACGATTCTATGATTCTATCTCCCTGTCTTTGTCTCAGCCCACAAGCTTTCTTATTTCTGATTTTCCTATTTTCTGCCCCTGTCCTTCCGATGCGTAAGGGGGGAGAGAGCGAGGAGCTGGGTGGGAGTTTGCCAATTAGCCGGGGTGACCCTATGACAAGCTAAAAACCAATGCCAGCAATCAGCCAGATAGGATTGTCAGCTGTAAGGTTTTCTGCATTGGCTTGTTTTTTCTTTGTAGGCTATAAAGAAATAATTTAGGTCACTACAAAAAAGTTAAGCTGGAGCATAACCTGATCAGCTCTGTACACCCATTTTAACCTGTTAATTCATTCCTCATTGGTTTAGTATCTGGTTCTATGAATATTTCTGTTAATAACTTTACACACATGAATAGACCCATTAATCACAACTAAGGAGTCGGGAAGGCTCTCAGATGTTTGCAAGAAAGGCCTGTTTGACTGTAGAAGTCAGCTTCACACAGGTTTTCTGGGTGGTGTTTTCCTCTGTGACATTAACCAAAAGACATAAAAGGTCAGGAACATGAGCATGTGTATTGGGTTTCCATGGCAAGGTTTAGGCAGTGGGGGGGCTACAGGAGTCTTTTCTATGAGAAGCTGCCAGAAGCTTCCCACATAGATAGAGCCAATGCCAGCGGGCTCAAAGACAGATCCTCTGCTGGCCAAGGATGAGCCCATCAGCCATGGTGGTAGCACCTCTGGGATAACATATTTAAGAAGAGGGAAAAAGCCTTGTGAAACAACCTGCAGCTGGAGAGAGGAGTGAGAATGTGTGAGAGGAGCAGTCCTGCAGACCCCCAGGCCAGTGCAGCAGGAGGGGCTCCAGGCACTGGAGCAGAGATTCACCTGCAGCCCCTGGTGCAGCCCATGGTGGAGCCCATGGTGGAGCAGGCTGTGCCCCTGCAGCCCAGGGAGCCCATGGGGGAGCAGATCCCCACCTGCAGCGGGTGACCCCATGGGGACCCACGCTGGAGCCGTCTGCTCCTGAGGGACTGCACCCCGTGGGAGGGATGGACCCACGCTGGAGCAGGTCGTGAAGAACTGCAGCCATGGGAAGGACCCAGGCTGGGGCAGTTGGTGGAGGACTGTCTGCCGTGGGAGGGACCCCAGGCTGGAGCAGGGAGGAGTGTGAGGAGTCCTGCCCTGAAGAGGAAGAAGCAGCAGAGACAGTGTGTGATGAACTGACCCCAACCCCCATTCCCCGTCCCCCTGCGCCGCTGGAGGAGGGGGAGGTGGAGAAAATTGGGAATGAAGTTGAGCCTGGGAAGAAGGGAGGGGTGTGAGGAAGGTGTTTTAAGATATAGTTTTTACTTCTTCTTACTATATTCTGATTTGATCGGGAATAAATTAAACTAATTTCCCCAAGCTGAGTCTGTTTTGCCCATGACAGTAATTGGTAAGTGATCTCCCCCTGTCTTCTTCTTGACCCTGGAGCCTTTCATTATATTTTGTCTCCCCTGTCCAGCTGAGGAGGGGAGTGATAGAGTGGCTTTGGTGGGCACCTGGCATCCAGAGAGGGTCAATCCACCACAGCATGTTTATTTTGGATGTGAAATGGCACCCAGATGCCTTTATAAATATAAATGAAACCGTTTATACTGACAAGTTCTGCCAGGTTAAAAAGTGTAGTAAGCTGGGATTTGTAAGATAGCTCCTAATTTGGCACCTACAGAAAACTGATAAGCTTGACATGAAAATGGCAGTACTCTAAACCTAGGTAAATGTGCAGTCTAGGCAATTTGGGAACTAGATAGTCACTGCACCTATTTTTGACAACAAAGCAAACCTTCGTATTTTTGCATCCCTTCACCAAGGTGTAGGCAGCTATGAGGAAAGGCTGAGGGAGCTGGGCTTGTTTAGCCTGAAGAAGAGAAAACTGAGAGGGGATCTCATAAATACTTACAAATGTCTTATCTCATGGATGTCACAAGGACAGAGCCACACTCTTCTCAGTGGTGCCTAGTGACAGGACAAGGAGAAATGGGCACAAACTGAAGCAGAAGAGGTTTCAGCTGAATATGAGAAAGAACTTTTTTTTGAGGGTGACTGATCACTGGAACAGGCTGCCCAGGGGGGTTGTGGAGTCTCCTTCTCTGGAGATGTTCAAAGACTGCCTGGACTGAGGTTTCAGCTGAATATGAGAAAGAACTTCTTTTCTTTGAGGGTGACTGATCACTGGAACAGGCTGCCCAGGGGGGTTGTGGAGTCTCCTTCTCTGGAGATGTTCAAAGACTGCCTGGACTATGTCCTGTGCAACCTGGTCTAGGAGAACCTGCTTTAGCGGGGGTGTTGGACTAGGTGATCTCCCAAGTCCCTTCCAACTCTGGCCATTCTGTGTGATTCTGTGATAAAGCAAGAGATATGACACAGGAGAGCAGAGCTAAGCTGTGGCTGTAGACGGGGTGCTCAAACAGAGTTCCCTTTAAGACTCTCTTAGTTAGCCATGCTCACGTGTCATCTAGTGTCTCTTTCTCTCTCCATCTCCATTTATGCTGCACAAAAACGATAATCAGAGGATTGCAGTTTAGTCTGACCTATTTGCACCGGACCTCTGAACTTACAGAGCAGGTGAACAACCACAGTAAATGAAGGTGCTCTAGGCCTATCTGCAAAAAGGGAGCAATGTGTGAGACTGACAAGGTCCCTCCATGTTTGCCTGCCATGCCAAATTATGTTTCCATGCCTACCCTGGGATCTAAACCCTTCTGGCCCAATATCCTGTTGACAATGGCCTGGAAGCGTCTAGAAGCAGAACAGGAACAGATTAATGCTTCCCCCGTATTCCTCATTTTCAGTCAGCGCACAGCCTTGACACCTAGCGTGTTTACATCTTTGTCTATCCTTTAGAAAGGACTTTCCTTTCATTAATGTGTCTAATCATCTTTTGAATCTGCTTGAATGCAGTTGGCATCCACAAGTTACTGTGGCAACAAGTTACACAATTAATTCTGTTTTATGTAAAAGTTCTTTCCTTTGTTTGCTTTCAGAACTTCCCATCTGATAATTCTGTTTGACTACCTATAATTTTTGTGCCATGACAAACAGTAAATACACATTTGCTATTCTTCACAATGTAGAGACCTCTCAATCCTTTCAGGCCTTTTTTGTCTGAGCTAAAGATCTTTGGTCTATTTAATGTCTTCTTGTATGGAAGCAGTTTTGTATGTTCAAGTCTTGCCTGTGTCTTTCTGATGGTTTTATTCTTTCTGAGAGTGAAAGAAGGACATGACAGAATGCACTCCATGTTTGGTGTGGATGTTCCATAGAGGAGAATAAGGATTTTATTGTTGTTGTTTTTTATTTATTTCTCATCAGTTTCTGATGTGCTGTTGCAGAAATACCAACATAAGTGCTTATTGTAGATGCGGTTATGCCAGCATAAACTGCTTTGTGATACATGGGAATGGGAACAAGCCACATGAGGATCAAGGAAAAACATTACAAAAGTCAAAGTGCATCCACTATGAGGGCTGCAAAGTATCAGTAATAACAATAATAGCAATGATTCCTCTCTGTCTGAAATAAATTGTACCAATAGTTCTCTGCTTAGAGTCCATGCTCATACCAGTCATAAAACAGAGTCACCCAAAAAAATGTTTCAGTGTATGCTTGATTTCAACCTGTGAATAATTCTACAGATATTCCTTTCATTTTGCTGGGAGTGCTCATCTGCTTTTCATCTGTACACATGCTTTGCTGGGTCAGGGCCCAAAGCATTTGAACAAATATTTATCAGATATTTCACAGAATATCCAGCTCTACTGGGAGCGTGATTCGTTACACCCCTGCATGTTCTTATGCCAGGGGTGAAAATGAGCCTATTCTCTTATACTTTGAAAGAGAAGTGATTTATCTGATGGGAACCAGGAGTCTGAATTTTAAGCACATTAGTAACTCAGTTCTGTGTCTAGTCTGTGCACACAATAACCAGATTTGTATTTGAATAGTGCAAAGCTTTTCATCCTCATGGCTTAGTACACAGGTGTAATCCTCTACAGAATGGATTACTTTTACAAGCTGGATTCTCTAAATAAGGCAGTGGGTAGCATTTATGGCTGCCTACACTGACTTTGCCATTCTGGACCAAGAAACATACTTAGGCTTGGTGTGTTCCCACACCCACACTCCTTTATCCATCTGTAACTTACAGAATCATAGAATCTTCTAGGTTGCAAAAGACCTCTAAGATCATCAAGTCCAACCATTAACCTAACCCTGCCATCCCACCGCTGAACCATGTCCCTAAAATCTGTTGGCTCCCCAAGGTCAAGCTTATTACAAATCCCACCTTTACTTCCACCACAGGATATTTTTGTCCTTGAAGAGGTACCATGAACTTATGTGATTCCACCACAGTACCCAACAGGGTAAGTGCAAGTGGCCAAGACCAGCTCAATATGCATTGCAAGTAGGTTCTGTTTTTGAGTGGGGGTTTGAACCCAAAGCTTGTCCACCATCATTTCCTAGAAGCAGACTCAAAACTACACCTAAGAACAGTCTAACATGGATGCAAAGTGAATTTTGGATACAACTTCGAGCTTCGATTAGCATTTCAAATGTAGTGGAGTCAGTAACTTGGATTAGATAGTTATCCTTCCATGGGGAGCTCTGGATGCAATCCAAATGTGTCTTTAAACATGGGCAGTTACAGAAGTGGACAGATGTGTATGTACTTTTATAGACTCAAGCTCACTTTTGGCACCCTGTGACTAGTGTGAAGTGCTGGCTTCTGTCTACCTATCCAAAATACAATGGCAGTAATGTAAAAAAAAAAATTTATCTTTCATGATTCAGTAATGACTTTAAGACTGCATGTATATCTTAGGTCCAACTTTCAAACGTACAAGTTAGATTTTAGCACCGCTTTGCCCATTTAGTTTCACTTAGAAAGTCAATCATTCACCTTCCCTTTAGATGTTTCTAATATCTCCTCCCTAGCCTAGCTGGTTATTCCTTCTAATACCCAGAATTCCTCACATCTGAGGTAATAGTATTATTTAAAGTTTGCAAAGCTGTCACTAGAGTTTTCTCATTGTCTAGTGATATTAACAAGATTTTTGCTTATATTTCCTGATTTTTTTAAGTGTTTTGTTAAAGATTGGTTTCATTTGAACACAATGAATTGTGTTGAATTCAGTGTTCCTATTACTATCCAGCCATTATCATCTTGTCCTTTCACTAATTAAAACAGGCCTAAATGCTCTCCAGACAGTTTCCATGGATGTATTCATACAAGTCCTCTTATTCTCCCTAGCTTCTTTGGCTAGCAGAAATTTGCAATGCTTTATTTATTTATTTATTTGCTATTATTATTATTATTTCCCATCAAACCTTAACAGATTTTACACTTGTGTGGTTGCTGGGCTATTAAAGGAGAACCACAAGACCTTGTTCCAGTAGAAATTTAACCGTGTTATTGATGAAAATTGGAAACAAAACCGTTGCTAGGATTCAGCTGAGTGAAATGGGGTGACAAGACTGGGGGGATTTAAAAACAGAGAGCTTAGGGGATTTTAGCTAGCTTGATTGCTTTCTGAAGAATGAGGTAATGGTGGGACACTGGACTAGAAGTAAAAGTTTTTGCTCTAATGTCTCAAATCCTGGTTTTCAAATTACAAAGTCTCAAAAGATTGTATTACAAACAGAATTACTCATTTGGGGCTGAGATATGATAACCAAGGAGGTTTTTTTCGTCCTCTGTTGTTAATAGAAATCATCTGGTTTAGCTCCCAGTTGTCTTTTCATTTGCTTAAACATAAGGCATAATTTTCTTTTCCCTCAAAAGGCACAGATCTTCTACTGTTCTTGATTTCCTTTAAGACTGTGGGGATGTCCTCTGCAGGAACCTTCTCTTTTTTGTTATTTTTACAACCCTTGATGTAATGATGATGAGGCTGGAGTCTGGTGACAGGACTTGTGAGACTTAATGTCAGAGTTTGGCATTGCTGATTTCCAGTGTCAGGGGAAACGAGACAGAGAGACAGACAGACACACAGAAAGACAGATAGCCAGCCCCTACACAGCTGAATTTAGTTTGATAAACACAACTAGAAGTCACAGAAATACATAGCAATTGGATTCTTCAGTAGATGACTATTATGACAGAACAAGGTGATGGAGGCAGCTGGAGCAAGTCAGAAAGGAAGCTACCTTCCCTCTGAAAAATGTTATTATCAGCAGAATTTAGTGGTTGTGAAACAGAGTGGACTGACAGCCCAAGAAAAGAGAAATCTGGTAACCCTGACTGTCCAGCTACATTACAGATGTAGAACTGCCAGAGGGACCAATTACAGTAAGGTTGTCTCATGACCTACCTGCTTAGAAACCTGCTTCAACCTGTGGTATAACAAGGACTTCACTAGGAGTAGATTCAGGCACTATTACAAATAGGATATGGCCAAGTTGTAAGCTCAGTGACAGAGCATGGTTAAAACTGTATGTAGTATCTTGACCTGTTATGGCAGAGGAGGACTTGGTTGTTTTGGACTTGTGCCCCCTGTAGCATTGGTAGACCCACCAATGGTCATACAAATTAAAGTTTTTATTTGTTTTTAAAAACATCTGGAGACACAAAGGCTTTTCTGAGTATATGTAGATTTCCAAGCGTCAGCCAACCATATCAAAGAATTTTTCAAATACAAGTTTTCTCCAGACTTCTGGAACTTTTGCCTCCACTTTTAAAATGCAACTCTTAGACAGATAAAAAAAGATCTGTGTATGCTATATACTGTCATGTTTTAGTGCCTAAGTGTAGCATTCAAATTTGTACAAAAGGAAAATTTCCCAACTTTGAATTGCATTTGTATTCAGGGCCATGTTTCAACTCACAGAAACAAAGTGCTAAAATGATGTGCAGTATACTTACCCCTCCCTGGTTGTCTCTTTCACAGGGTACTTGATATGTGCTGGTGAGTATTGAGCAAGAGTCAAAGCCAAAGCTCAGCCTCTGGGGAACCATATTTCTTCATATGTAGAGCCACCAACTGATTATTTTGTAACTGTCCTCACTTATCGTTTGCAATCCCATGCTTACATCTGGGTGAGGTTTTTTGCTTGGTTGATTGGGGGTTTTGTTTGCTTTAAAGGGGACACTGTTTCTGTCTTTAAAACTTTAAAAGAGTTTTTGAATGGAGTTCACTTCTTAAATATGAAATTTGAGTTTTTACATATGAAACTTTGCACATTTTCTGGAATGTCTGTTATTTTTACCTGGCAATGAATTGAAAATACCCAGTAAATGATACTGAAAAAATTATCTTTTGGAGTTACTGATTCTAATGGCTAAGATAAGAACTGTCTCTGATGCGTCTGTACCCTGTAATTTTCATTAGCTGGATGAAAAGATAAAAGATCAGATTCTGATGTCAGTTACCTCAGTGAAACTCCGTTGTTTTCCTCTTGAGTAACTGAACGCAGAAGAAAAAAAATCCCAACATCTGATTTTCTACCTTAACTTTTCCTAAAAGTTGCCTAAAATTCCAACAAAAAGAATAGAACCATCTGGGCTCTGTTGCCTGTATCATATATGTTCTCTGTATGGAGAGAAATTCACTCTTTATGTAAGTCTTCCCCACAGGGGAAATCCTGCTACCTGTTAGCACAGTGCCTGATTCTTCAAAAAATTAAACAAAATGCTGTGTCTTTAATGTCGCTCACTGAATTACAAATTGGGGAGCTGGCACATCTCTCATTTTCTTCATCCTAATTACAATTGCCCTGTCACTGAGATGCCAGCCTGCCTAAGAGCAAATCAGGTAGTGACTCCCCAGGGTCGTCTTTGTAACAGGAAGGCTGTCTCTAGTGGCTTCAAAATGACAATTTCCTCTCTTTTACTTCAAAGTGGAGTGCTTCCCCTGGACAGTTTCACATTTGATTATTTTCAGTAGCCTCTCTGTCTTGAGTTGCTTGATTAGCATCTCAGTCACCTAAGAAATTAGACTAAAGTTTGTGCCTCGGAAAAAAAAAGGCAGAGAGGAAAAAAAATAAGCTAGTGAAAAATTGTATTTCCAATGTGGAAGGAGTTGAGGGTGTGGGAAAGGTGAAGCTCTGACAAAGTTTTGCTGCCTTAACTGCAACTCTTCTGAGGGAAAGACTGGCTCCTTATTTGTGAATTTTACTCTAAATATTTCCCTGAAGGAATTTAATAGGATACATAATTCATAGTCCTGTTTGAAAAACTGTTTGTCCATTGTTTTGATAATTAACTTCAAAAATCATGTCATAAATCCTAGCCAAATAGCTAGAAACAGGGTCTTTGGCTCCACTGTTGGTGTGTGACTATGGATTCAGTTACATAACAGTAGAACCTCAAGCTTTAAGCTGCTGATTATAACCTTCCTACAATGCCATTTCTAACACAAGAATATATACATATCAACCACAGAGAGATTTGTGAACAAATAGCATGGTGTTTTAATGTTTCATGTTAAAGGTCTGTGTGTGAAAAGCCAGAGTTCGGCCTAGGTACCTGGGGCACATGAGCCTTGCTGAGATTAAAACTCGTGGTTCTGCTTCATCGAACTGACTAATTTATCTGTCTATCCAGTTTCTAATATACCTGTTACCCTAGTTCCTAGACATCAGATACAAGAATTAACATAGCATAAGGGTTGTCCAAAGAGACAGCAAATGATCTTCTCTTTTGTGAATCACTGGCATATCTGTGTTCCTCAGGGTTGTCTTTGTTACTTCCCTTTCTCTAACATAATGCAGCCAGGAAATAAATTAATGTTTTGAGAAGATATGCATTTGCACCTTATATTAAAGCTCATTCTACAAGCATTGTGGAGGGAGCTTCATCTAAACTCCACAGTAACCAACAGAAAAAATTTTCCCTATTACTGGATCAGGTTTGTATTCAATTACATGATGTTGTTGATATTTCTGTACATTTCTTATTCCCACCCAAAAGATCTACAAAAATAAATTTGGAAGAAGTTAATACCACATGCATGTCTCATTCTGAAGTGAAAGATGAAATAATTTACAGTGTCCAGTTGCATTTGATCAAATGATTACCATCTTTCCATCTGCTTGCAAAACATTCCCACCTTCCACTAATTTGTCCAAATTTCTGCCGTTCTGGTCAAACTGGAATTTATTACTGCCCACTTACCCTGATTTACTTGTGAAACGATTTGCATGGCTTCTGTCAATATCGTTTGCGTATCTTTATTATGAATACTGCTTATTTTAGGGCAGATTTGATTTATGAGTGTTTGGCATGGTATGCCCAGTTATTTAGTTTTCATTTCTGATTTTCACAAAAGGAATGAGAGAGGAGGTAATTCTTTTTCTCTTGATGCAGAATATGTGCAGAACCAATAACACTTCAATAAGAAATTATTGTATTTTGTTTTAATTTGGTTTTAGGGTTAAATTCTCACATGTAAACAATTACGTGCCTTGTCAGGCCTTTGTAACAAATCAAAATTAGTCTTTCCCATGTTCAGCTCAGATTAAAACCGGTGTAGGAACTTGAAGGGAGAAATGTAATTACTGAAACAAATGCCAGGAAGACAGGAAAACAGCACCAACTGGAAAAAAGCTTTTTTTTCTGCTGTAGCATCTTGTAGAAAAGGCATGTATTCTTCAATAGAGACACCATGACATGCTGTTTGATGTACCTTTTGCTTTCTTGCATGCAACCTTATTCATATGTTAAAACCCATAGCTCACTTTTGCTCACAGGAAAATGAGACAATAATTCTTTGCACTTACGTGTTTATACAATTCCATGTTAATCACTTTTCTGCCTATTTTTTCCACATATTATTGGGGTAGATGGGTGAAGGATCCATATTTTCCTGCTCCTCTTCGAAGACAAATGTACAATTTGATTTCACTGAGCAGAAAACCATTTTGACATGTCTTAAATCAGAGCTGACTTCACAGTCCAACCTTTGGATTCAGGAGCAGGTTTTGAGGCTACAAACTTCTGTTAATAGAACTAGAAATGATTCAACACAGCCTGGTTACTACTTTATGACTGCTTCTTCCTACAGAGTTTTGCATTAGGTGCGTAAAGGATTATCAGCTGAGATCTGCACTCACACCTACTTGTGTCTAGTGATAGTAAGAGTCTGAATTAGCATTTTTAAAATAGTCTGCGAATCAGATAAACATGGGGGTAGAACTCATGCAATTTAACCATAGCCATCTCGAAGTTAAGTCTGTGATGCAAAACATGGGATTATAAAGGATTCATTTTGAGTCAACAGAGGGAGAAGTATTTCTAGAAAGTAAGTAATTTCATCTGTTATACCAAAATATCTTAGGCTGATTGCAACTCTGGCTATACTTAAACAAGCGCAAAGAAGTATTCCCAGATGAAAGACGTAATTAATAGTTCAGCCTTGACTAAATTAGATAGAATAGAGAATATTCTGTGTATGCTACTGTAATCACTTAATGTAAGAATATAGTTAGTTAAGTAAATTTTATTTAGGTTGAATTGCAGTAACACTGCAAAACTTAGTGCAAATTACTAGGCTCTTAATTGTTGTGCAGTCAAAGAATGATCAGCCACCTGAAAATCCTTCTTCATTGTCCTCCACACCACCATTGTGGGAGATAGTCCCTGCAACACCTTGAGGCAGTACAGTAGTATTATTACTCTTTTGTATATGAGGATGGGGTATACAGATCTCTTGAATATTACTCAGTGAATTTGTATCTGAATAAGAATAAAATCCAGGCCCCCTAAATATCAGTATTATGTTGAATTCTGTAAAATACCTTTTCCCTGTTGTCCAGAGAACAGTGCCATCCTACAAGCAAGCCTACTATGACCCAGTATGAAAGGCAATTTCACAAAGAGGTGTGTGTTTTAGGAATCTTTCAGCCTTAGCTTTTTCTCTTCTCCTGTCCCTGCTTTTACTCCCTGGTATGAAATAGATTTTAGCCTAAGAGAATGGCTCCTAAAGAGACTGAGAATGGCACTGCTAAGGCAGTAGTGCAAGGTTTACTAAGCTAACTTTCCTCCTCCTAAAGAAAACCACTGCTAGGTTATGGATGAATATTGTTTCTCTGAGGAGTGCAGGATATGGTCCTGAAGTCTAACTCACTTCAGAAGACTAAATAAGGACACTGGCAATGATGTTATTTGACACAACTTGTGCTTTTGTACCATTCATTTTAGAATGCCATTGTAAAAATTCCTCATTCTCATTAGCTGGTTGCTATGTCATTAACTCACTATAGAGCCCCCATAATGTCCCATTATACTGTACTTTCAAGCTTTTGGCTGTTAATTAAGCATGGAACATTCTCGTTTGTTACAGGGCTGAAATTAAAGGAAGGAAAACTTAAATTATGAATAATACTGTTAAATAATAATAATAATAATAGGATTAATGGACACCCAACTATGTACATAATTAGCCTAATTCCAATGAGAGGGTGATGGTGAATGTTTTATCAGTGTCACCAAGACCCTGTAGTATAATTACAGACCTATTTGTTCAATGCTTAGTGTTTGCTATTCATTATATTATGTGAAGAATTGAGCCTCTGGTTGGAAAAAAAAATACAGGGCAAACAGTTTAAAACTGGTTCAGAAGGGTTCTTTTATGTTTTGTTCATTGAGAAAGTTTTTCACTTCTTTTCATTGGCTAGTTCCTGTCCTCATTTTTGATCAGTAATTAAAACATCAACATAATTTCTACTGATTTCATGAACAAAATAAGCTACCATAATGAAGGAACAGGCTTCCAAAATGAAGAGGGAAAAAAGAAAATCCACTCACTCCCAGAAGTGTCTCCAAGTAAAGATTTCTAAAGTAGAGGTGATTATGTTATTTCTGGATTGTTCAGGTATACTTTACACAAGGCTTCCAACCTTCCGCCCATTTCTAGGTACATCATAGGTTCATTCGATGGTGTTTGTTATGTAGGCCAGCTATACATTCAAATAGAATATATGCCGCTTGCACCTCTTGTTTCTATTTAAAGCTGTTTTAAACACTGCTTATCTAATTTTCAAAGTTGAATATGTAACTTATACTTCTATTGTCTCAGTTATATGTATATCATCTTTTCTGGGTTACCTCCTTACACCATTACAACTTTATAAAATTGAGCATTAAGTATATTTGGATCATAAACCGACTGCATGTCACCAGATATAACTATTTAAGCCTAGACATTTTTTTTTTCCTTTTTGACAACCTGTGAAAAGTGATACTGAACAATAGCCTTAGGAACACAACAATTTTGGTTGGAAAGGACCTTTGGAGGTCATCTACTTCAACTTCCATCTCAAAACAGAGCTAATTTAGATCAGGTTCTTAATTCTCCTTACAACACAGAATTTTGCATAGAATTGGAACAGAGTCCTGAGGATGAAAATAAGAAAGGATCCTAAAACATCAGGCATCTGTTTTAGCAGAAGCTGGGTAAGAAAGGATGTTCCCATCTACAAAATACTTTATTATTTCAAAATTAATTTTTCTCCTGCAGCTCCTTCCATCCTTCACTGGAGTAGTACATGAAAGTAGTTGAGCTGACTTCTGTTGTGGACGGTCCAAGTACAAGACCCTCTTCTAGCAAGTACTTGTTGAAAAGGAGTGAATAACTCTAAATGTAAAACTGAAAAAGATACACCTGAAGTTTAACAACATGCAAGTGGTTTTGACACTCTGTGAGGACAGAGCAATAATTTGAATTTAGATGAATGACCTAGTGAGGAGTCTTGTCTATCTTGGACCATATGGTTGCTTTTTTCTTTCGATTTTGGCAAGAATGCAGATTTAAGGCTCGCAAAGACTTTGATAGTGTAAGTTGCAGGAAAAAGAAATCACCTTTGAAGCAATCAGTTTGGATGAGTCTGTGTTTTCTTGCCAAGTCCAACTTTTTCCACTATGCACCCTCTTTCCTCTAAAATAAATCAAACATAACCATATTCTTTCAAAATATTCCCAGAAAAATTTCCTATTTCTCCTCCATGATAGTATTTGGAATGAGGGTCAAATCTAGACAGACCACATAGTACACAGACCACATAAGTGCGGATAATCTTATTTATTCTCTGTTTCCCCTATGAACAGTTATCAGCTACTTGTCTGGATTTTATTCCATTTTTTGTTGTACTTCTTTGACGCTAATTTTGGAATTGCATGCCAGGATGGCTAAAGACTGTCCTTAAAAAGTCTTGTCATTGGAAACCAGTAACTTGTAGAACATGCCATGACTACAGGAGTGCTGTGGTAGCTATTAGTCATATAAGCAACTGCTTTGGTTTGGTATTTTATCTTACACATCTTGACATGGAACTTATGGGACACTTCAAAAATATTTCTCCTTTTTACCTCAATTCTGGTAAATGGGAAACCATTTAAATGTCTCTGTATGAGACACAAATGTCAGAGACCTGTGAAATAGAGTACTAGTCCTCTGACCCATGATTATGATTTTTCCATTATATTCAGTCCCTATTCCATTGCAGAATATGTTTAATTTGCTTTCCATTGTCCCCAGAGATCTGTGTAGTTCCGTCCAGAGATTTTTTTCTCATTCTAAATAACAAGGCTTTGTGTTACTTCCTTTCATTGGTGTGGTCAGTATCATCAAAATGTTGTTTCCAGCCTGTGTTTTTAATTCTTCCCAATATCTAAGCATTTTTTGCAGATGTATTTCTTTGATTCCTGGTTTATTTCCAGACCTTTGCAGTTTTGCATTATTTGGAAAGTCAGAATTTTCAAGGTCTTCATCCTCACTCTAATCCAACAGCTCACTGAACAAGGATAAAAGAGCTTGATTAGGAAAAGATCTAAGTTCTATGTTCTGCTTGTGTCTAGTAACAATTATTTATAGTAAGTGTTTATATTTTGGCATGATCATTATTATTAGCACTGCTGCATTTCCAAATACTGAAGAAATGATGCTGCAAAATGCAGTTTATTTGAATATTAAAATTCTGTACTCTTAATTCTTTGAAAAGAGTGGTCAAGGGAATAGATAACCGTGACAAAAACATCCATTTAAATTCATGCAATAGATCTAAAACTACCAAAATTTATAGTGCTGTTCAGATCTGTCCTTTATTTATCATGATAATAACAGTAACTTACTTTTATAGGACAATGTTCCATGAAACAGGATGAAATGAATAGGACAATAATCCTTGTCCTAATTTTTTAGTAACAGACCAAAGCAAACAGGTTTTCGAAGGATAAAATGTCCTTTTAAAATATATGCCTCTATCATTCTCCTCCTCTCTACAACCTTTGCCTTCACAATGTTTTTGAAACCCTCTCTCTTCCCAGCATCCAGTGGCAGCTGTGCCCTCTGTGCCAGCTTTTCTGCTCTTATGGCTTGCTTAAACTCCAGAGAGGGTTGCCTTTAAATTCAGTTCAGCCACATGCTTCCCTTTGTCTGCAGGGTTCCTGCTCTAAGGAACAATCCCCTCATCTGGAAGGACTGGTTTGCTTTGGGCAGGTTTTTTGTTTTGTTTTCTTTATAAGTGTGCACGTGTGAGTGTGTTCTCAGATAATTTCCAACACATGGATTGTGGTCAAGTCCTACATCTGAGGATAGTGAATAATATATAGTTAGCAGGAGGTGGGGGGGTCTAAAATAAAAATTAGCTAGAAGAACTTCTGTTCTGTCTGTCTGGTTTGGAGAGATTAAAATTGAATTTAGACTATAAAGTATGCACAATTTAGCTCCTAAACCAGAACATCACTTGCCTGGTTGGAAAGTCACTTAGGATCCTCAGAAAATTAAGTCATCATCCTGTGTTCAACACACAGTAACTTGGTAATTTGGGTAACTGAGTTAAGAACTGATTTTGAAACTTGATTTTTGAGCAATGGTATGTTCCTTCAGCTTTAAATAGAGTCAAAAGAGGCTGACAGCACTGCTGAGGTACATTAGGCATCATTACTCTTCAAATGAACAGGCTGTTTTGGAAGCTTCAAATTTGTTTGTAATTCTAATAACAACACACACACCAAACCATTATTTTTTATTTTTTTTTTTTTCCTATTCTGAGGCGAAATATAAATATGAGTCAGAGAAGTGGGTTTTGGTTTGGGTTTTGCTTTTGATTTTAATAGTCATTCAATTCACTGGGAAGTAGCAAAAATCACAGGTCTCTCATAAGCCTTGAGGTAAGTTCAGTCATATTCTCCAGTAGTATATAACTGAAATAGGAGGTAGTGTGGGGAAACAGGAATGGATAAACCTCCCAGAACTTCATGATAAGGGAGGGTGGGAGTGGTTGTCCGTTACAGCTTGAAAACCCAGCTGTTCCCTAGAATATAAATTAGTCAGCTCAGGGAAGACAATAACCAGCTCATAGAGGTGACTCAAAAGCAGTAGCAATGAGTCTGCAGACTTGAAGACCATAGGCACCAAGTACAGAACTGAAGAGTGTGAGCCGCATGACTGTTTGTATTCTGCAAGAGGAGAGTGGAGGGCATGGAAGAACACTGGTTTGCACATAATACAAAATGAAGCCATACTGGAAAAACAGCAGTCTTGGTCTTTGTGACATTTTTTGTTCGTGATGAATACCAGTGTCCTTTGGCATGTGTTAAAAGAAAAATGACTACTACTTCAGACACTTAACGTTAAAGATCCTTACACACACACGATCTACAGTGTGAAGAACATAGCTTCAAACCAGACATTTCTGACACTTGACTAGCAACTCTGTTATCTAACAGAAGGAGCAAGCAATTATCACCTTAAAGATATCAGGAAAAAATGTCAAAAATTCCTTGTTTCTTATTGGAAAAATCAGCACAGACTATTTCATTTTAGTACAAAACCACTCGTATCAGCTCAGTTTGCATGATCAAACTGAAGTTAGAAAACACTCATTTGTCACCACCTTACCCAATGGGAGGTATGGCTCTTCTAATCAGGCTTCTCCAGAAGACTCCACCTCGCAGTTTCCCCATTATCTGATGTGACCGCTTAAATGTATGATAAAAACTATATTATAACTAGGAGTTCAGCTGTGAATGGAGAAAAAAAAAAATTGCATTGGTTGGAAAATTACAGTTGGCATCATGACGGACAGGACGAACCATCTGAATCATAACTCACAAACTAATTCAGTATCTAATAAAAAAAATGGAGGATATTGACTGCATATGACAAATTAAAAACCATCTTCCTGGTTGAGTCTACTGTATTTTGCCACATGTTTTTCTGTTTACTTTCTTTTTTTTTTTGCAATTCTTAGCTTTTATATATACATATATATAAATACTCACAGACACACATATATAAAAAGCCTTTTAATCTTTTTTTTGTGTGTTTGGGGTGAAATAAAAAATTCAGTCATAAAAAGCTCTCTGAGAAGAAAGCCCAGTTTTTCTACCAAATCAGTACTTTTAGATATGGGCTTTAAAATATTTTGGGGAAGCTGCCCAAGATTTCCTAAGCTTTGAAAAGTTAGGAGTTCTAGGTCTAAGTTTGTAACCCTGCTTCAAGAGAGTAATCTAGTCATCACTGAAACTTGAAACTTCTCCAGGAAAGTCACTTGTTTTGAAATGTCTCTTTTTCCTAAATCAGAATTAACTGCCCAAACATCTATATTATCCACAAAATTAAAGTTCTGACAAAAAGAAATCAACATAACCATATTAAAGCATTTAATTCTGATAAAACAAGGTGCTTCATTTTGACCATATGTTTTAATTCTTATCATACTAAACTTTATAAAAATAATCTCAAAAAGGTTTTCGGTGAAAATAGCAGTGAAACTGTTGCTGGTGTAGTGTTTCATTTGGAAAATCAGCATTTCTGATAGAAAATTGTTCTATCATAAAAAAACCCCTTTGGTTTAATGTAATTACTGCTCAGAAGTTGATTTCTTTTGAACAAAATGGGATTGATTATGTGAATAACATTTCATTATATTAATCAGATTTTCTAGGCAGATCCATTACCTCCCTGTTTGTACACATCCTTTGACTTCCCTCTTCACTAGAGATTGCACTGTTTATGACAAATTTTTTTAATGCCTAAATCATCTTTAATGCCTTAAGCATCTTTGCATAGAACAAATGGCCAAGTGAGAACATCCTGCTTTTTTCATACGGTCAAAGGCAAGCAGTTCTGGGACCAAGCGTCTCCCTGCTCTAAGCAGGAATACTGGGACAATCGCAGACAAGGAATTAAACCAGAAGAAATCACCCCATGGGAAAGCAGTGATCTACAGGCTGTTATTTGGATCACTGTTTTTTAATATTAATTGACCATCAAACAATAAGACCTCACAGTTGCCTTGCTTTTAGTTACATTGTGAAGTGGCTTAAAAATACTTGAGAACTGTCAAGAGTTGGTAAGAGTCTGCAAAGAACTTCACGTTGCTAGAATTTGGTCTGAACAGGTTTTTTCTTTTCCTTTTTTTTTTGGGGGGGGGGGGGGGAGTGAGGATATGGATGATGGAAAAAAGCAGTCTTTTCATTTATATGATAATACATGTCTTTCATAGACAGTGACAGGCTTACAATAGAATGTTATTAGGTAACCTCCTGTCTATAGAGATGCTTTGAATACAATTCTTTTCCAGAATTATTAAGTTACTGCCTTTGTTAAGCAACCAGGTTTGGTCAGTCCCACAAAACATGCCTCAAATAAGGTGTGACTGTACAATAGAACATTTCCTGTAAAGTTTAACCATGAAATAGTGCGTTTTCATATTTAAAATAGGGATGATCATTAATAGCCTTAATGCTTTACCCAGGCATAGGGGAAAAAAGGATTAAAAGAAAACTTTTAAGGACATTTATAACAGTTCTTTTATTCTCCAAAGTAAAATCACAAGTTAGGACTATTTTTACTTGGCTCTAGCTACCTGAATGTTAACCTTTTAGTTTAAGCTGTCATCCAGAAACACCGTGTGTCAATGGAAAGTGACACCTAGAGATCGTGATTCATCCCGCCTATCTAGACAGCAATCTTAGGATGGGATGAATCACACCCAGAGCTTCCAGTATTTCACCACTGATTATGGAGTGAGACTGAGCATCTCGTTTTGACTAGATACATACAGCTGTTATAGGTACGTGAGATAAATCCCACTTCTAGTGTGATGGAAAACAGTGAATTCTCTGAGTTGCTTATTAATACTGCTTATTTCCAGTTTAAACTTTGGCCTTCTGATGGAAAAAAAGGTAACTTGTTTGAGATCTTACGACAAGGATCAGAACACTGAATTTTGGTGACTCCTGTTATAACCAGAAATGACTGCTGCAAGATGTTTGCTCAGCATTTTGCTTCTTATTGACACCTACACATGCAAGTTTTTTTGGTCACTACTTAATTAATGTTGCTGGAGAGGGATGGCTTCTTCTTATAAAACTGAACTGTTGATGTTCAAAAATTAATCATTGGACCACACTGTCTTATTCGTAGGGACTGTGACAGGCAGCTGTTTCTTAATTGCATAAAGAGTCAAAAGAAATTCAAGATAATGGGGAAACAGTTAGTCCTGGAAATATTGTGCATACATAACTCCTTGTGTGGCTAAAAGCAAGTATCAATGAAGTTAGCTAGAATATGCTTCATCATTAAAGTCTTGCTTCAGAAACTGCACAATGACAGCTAAAACTTTTTTCTTTTTTTTTTTTTTTTTTATTTGAATGCTCAGAAGAGATAAGAAAGCCAGAAGAAGAACAGATGTGTTAGAAGTGTGAAATGGATTAACATCAAAGCCCCCTGGGAAAATCTGAAACATGAAATGAAGGATCCTGAATGACAAGAGCTATTCAGAATGCATTAAAAGCTCTGCAGTGCATTTTGGTGCTGTCTGTGTGAGCAACGCAAGGGCCTGTGTGCTAGGGAGAGATGCTGATAACGAAAGCTCTGTGAACTTCAGGGAAATTCAGTTCATCGCTGAGAACTCACCTTGTGGTACAATTTGAATGAGATAGAAAAAACACCCAAACTAGTGATTGCCAATATTTATTGTCCCCAGTGATATGAAATTAATAGATAATTTAAGCCTTGGACTAGGCTATAGGTGAACCAGTAATGATTTAAAAATCAGAGCCTATTTTAGTTATATATTCTTCGAGTGTTTAAAGCTCTCTGTTAATATTCATCAGTTGACAGATTAACACAGACAGCATATTTTGATATGCTTAAAATCAGAGAAGGTAAACAAGGAAAAACAATGTAACAGATATCTTTTCAGTTTTTTGATTTTTACACAGATTCTTTGGAAGCAGATTATTTATAGTTTAGGAAAATTTATGTTCATAAATTGTTTCTGAACTGGAAGGCACTGGTATCCATATAGTTATTGATGGAAAGAGGTCACCAATATTCAAAATGTGAAGGAGACAGTACAGTTTACTGCTGAGTTTTTACTTCATCTAAACTCAATGAAAGTAAAAGGAAGTTTGAAAAATATAGAAAATGTATCAAGATTTAGTCCCCAATTTATTGCAGACTGAGCTTACTGCAGTTTCAGAATATAAATCTAATACCAGACATTTTGGACAAGTACAAGCCCAGCTAAAATTCACAAAAAAGGTGAGTCTTTCAGTTGGCTACAATGGACTTCTGACGAGGACTCAGAAGAACTTACACTGAAAAAGCTGCCCAAAGTAATTTCCAGTACTTCATACAAATAAATTGTATTCATTCCTGAATATCTCTCTTGTACAGACATCACCATGACTTGAGTGAAAATCTCAGGCCTTTAAGTTCCATTGCAAGTGGTGTTTTCATCCCACAGCTGATACAGAGCAAAGGGTAATTTAAGCCAGACAGCCTACCTCAACAATGTGCTACTTTAGTCATCTGCAGGTGTCAGGCTAGGTTAAAAACAAAACAAAAACAACAAAAAAGCCCCACAAACAAAAGCAGGACTTCTCACAATCTGAAAAACAGGCCAGTCCTCAGAGACTAGCATCCTCTTGGTGCAAAGGTTTCTGTCTCTATTGATCTCTGCCAATTCTGGGACAGGTGCATCAGGGTCTGATACAAGAGAATTTATGAAGCAGACAGTTCCATAATTTTTTAGCCTTGTCTGGCAGTTAAGCTCATATATTGTCCAAAATATGTCATGTGCTTTAGAGAATTTCTAGCTTACTTGTGTATACTATCAACAAAACCCATTACTCATAGGCTTGAGGTACATCCACTGCATCTGCCATACATGCAATTGACTGATTCTTTTGAGCTTCTTTTCTGCTTCTTTTTTGAAATGGCAAGGGATTAACTTGAAATGACATAACTTTCTTTTACTTTGCACTGTTAAAGCTTTTAAACATATAACCAGAGGACAATTCATTTTGATGCTTTTAAAGTGAAATACCATTCTCCAGACTGAAAGTTTTATAGTTAGAAGAATCTATCCTAACAGAATCTATTAGTTTGTAAATCAATATCCCCTGTTGATTAATTTCCTAATAAAAAGTGCATATGTCTTAACGCTCTGTTCTACTGAGTTCAGTTGTATTATTGGACTAAACAACATGATTCTTCCACCCTTATTTATGTTCACACAAATAATCCCATTATATTTTCAACATAACAACTGTTAAAATGAATATTCTCACAATGTGTATTCCAACCTACAATGTTTTTGGCACAGACTGAAGTTAAAATTTTAAATAACATGTGAAAGAATTGGACACACAGGGAGAGGTTGATCTTACTTAATTTTAGAGTTATATTGCTGAACCAGTCATCTTTGCCTCCCTTTATAGTCAACAGAGAAAAATAAGCTGTACGAGAGAACCATTTGCCTGACACTTTAAGGATCTATTTAAGCATGAAATGAATCACAGCCTAGAATTTTTATTTCTACTCAGTAACTATGCAGGGAGTGGCTAATTTAGCTGAAGACATCTAAAATTTTGATGATAGGTTTTTAAAAATTTGTCATTGTATCCATCACTTTTAATGGAATTAAGCATTACCATGCCTACAGTATAAAACAGATAGGCTATCTGTGTTAGAAAAATGATGTTATTTTGAACTAAAAGACTCCCCTAAACAATGATTTTTGAAGCATTGAGGTGTAGAGTTCAGTATACTGAAATACAAGTGGAAGGCTGAGTTAAACAATGACAAGCAGTCGTCAAAATGATTCCCTGTGTAAGTTTGCCGTATAGTTGACACATACTTCTTCCAAATAGGAAGAGTTGTGCCTATGGGTATGTCTAAGTGCCTCATCATCTTGTTGAAGATGAAACTCTCTCTGTTGTCTTTATCAGTCCATTCTGTGCAGCTGTACTTCAGTTTTGTGATAGCCAGGATAAATACTAGAGACTTGAAATTTTTAGACTAGAACTTTGCATCACGCTTCATGAAATACAACTTTAGTTGCACTTACATTCATGGCAAGAATATAAAAGACTTCTTCAGCTTAGATATTGTGAGGCACCTTGTAGGCTAAAGAATAATTCAAATATCCATGACAGTTTGCAGGTACACTATGATTTTCAAATTAACTATTTAACCTCACGAGATCAGTTTGTAGCTGCTACTGTAAGAGCTATTTCAGATTCAGCCCTCTCTGAAAATCTGGATGAACAAAGGTGTCTCAGCTTGGTTGTGCAAAGATGGAGGCATTAGCTATTTTTGAAAATCTAAATCCAGCTTTTTCAATACAGCAGTGAAACAGAAAACATAACAGAACTAATGCAGTTTTTGCACATACTGGGTAAATTATAAAATAATTAGTCATGTTTCAGTTTAAATAACATGAAAAAAATCCTTTAATTAAGATTCTTAATTAATAGTTGAAAGATTAATCAATCAATAATTATAACTATCATTATAGGGTGTAATTGTGCTTAATTGGAGGGGCTGATTAATGATCAGAATAAACCTTTCAAATTCTCATACTTGAAAATGGTGGGAAGTGATGGATTCCAGCCCATAGAGTTAAAAAGGAATCCAAGGATCACAGAAGATTTGTGTTCAGCTCCTTGGCCACAAATTGAAAGCATATGATTGAAGTGCCCGAAAGGTTTCCATTGTTAGACATGTACACTGTTGTATTGCTAATGTATGTGTGGTTTTGATTAGTGTGAGCAAAATATCCCTCAGAAGAACATAAGTAGTACCTTTTCTGAAAATTACAAGCTGCATTTTCTTCATCCAAAATGTAAATTTTGGTATATAGAAGTACAGTTCTGCACACCTCTTCTTGGATCCTGCCTAGTCCTGTACATCCCTAACATTTTTCTTACAGTTCAACGAGGATTTGGAGTCGTAACTTTGAGTAGGACAATAGCTGTACCATACATAACCGTATTAGGTGTGCCGTACCATGCCTGAGTAATGCATTCCAGCTGTCTCCTACGTCTATGGGCCTTCAGAGTTGAAGCTGTCCTCAGCTCAAGTGTTTGGCGGTCTTGTTCTGGCAGAAGGCAGTAGAAATTTTCATGAAAAATAAATTGAATCAGGCAAGCTTTAAAAGACATGTTAAAAGCTGCAACTTTCTTTTTTGTTTCATACATTCAATAGCCTACAGATTAGTGCAGGCTCTGGGATGGCTATCTTCAGTCTGGGTGTAGCAGATCCAGTCTTTGAGAGAGGTGTTTCAGTCTCACGCCACTCCCCGGAATGTCTGCACCAGTATATGATCTGCTCGTTGTGATGAAGTGTGCGGGCAGTAGCACCGATGGACTTTGGTTAACGCACCCTAGTGACTGAGGACTTGTCAGCCAGGGAACAGACTTGCCGCCTGGTTCCTGATCTAGGGGCACTTTCTGGTTTTTTTCTGAACAATGTTTAATGTCACTGCTTCTCCCAGTCTAGCACCACGGAGTTAATATGTGTAGTCTTTTGGGGATGAAGAAAAAAAGTGGAAACATGAAAATTTAAACTATTAAAGTGAGGCTTTAACTATATCCTTTATTCCCCCTTCAGCTATGGAAAAAAAACCCTAGAGAGAATACCATACTTTAGCACACTGAAACACTGTGTTAAAGAGAGTAATAAATGTTCTTTGGAACACAAAAGCAAAAAACAACCTTACAGAAGTCAGCTGAGAAGGGCCAGGACTGCTGCTGTTGCTAATTCGCTTCCTTTCAGAGAAAGCAAGGCAAATGTGTAAAATGGGGGTAAGAAAAGACAAAAAAATGGCATAAGCAGAAAAACACAGCAAAACTACAAAATTCAGCTGCTCTTTCTGATGCTGACTCTGCTTTCCACCCAGAGAAAGACAATCACAGCACACACTCCTATTAGCTCTCCAAGACCTTGCATTCATGTTCAGATGTTTAAGATGTTGCTTTGGCTGCCTTCTTAGTCACCAGATCCATAGCAGTTTTGTGACATAAATTATCTTGTCTGGCTAACCCAGGCTGTTACTAAGCAGGAGGATAAAGCTCACAGGACAGAGGAAAAGTAAGGGGGGAAAGGAGTAGGACAAAGAAATTAAGGAGTAAAAGCAGAAAATCAACGTGTATTTTGCACACATTTGGGACTCAGTTGAGACTGTTTATGGACCATTCTCTGAGCCTTTTTTCCTGACCCAATTTGGAGAGATTTTCTCTCAAGGAAAACATAGGGATGTCATAACAAATCTCTGAGTCCCAGGAGCGGGGGTGCTGATTTGGTGTAGCTTAGAGAAAGCGTATGTTGCGGCTGCTTCCTCTTTGTTGTGGGGTGAGATGAAACACTTCAACCTTCAGGACCATCACTCTGGCACTTTTCGAGAGTGCAGCATTTTATCAAATGTGTTTTTGAAAGTTCTCAGCGTAATTGCAGTACAAGGTGGGTTTCATTATAATGACTCTGAAATCATGATACGCAGTTACTCATCCTACAACACATAGTCAAAGTCAACCTTCCTTTGGCAAAGATAATTGGATTAGACCCTTACAGCTTGATCTTGCAAAGCACTAAGAACCTGGGTGATAACTGAGCAAAAGATTTAATCGGTAGTTCAAATTTAATCATGGTCCTGTGGATTTCAGTGAAAGCATGCAAATTTACTGTAGCTCAGAGATTGGTATTCTTTATACAAGAAAACAATATAAATCTTGTTCTTCATTACAATGCACAGCTATATAAAAACAAGAACTTCTTAGAAATAGAGGAAAATAAAAGTCTCACTCCCAATCTGACTCACGGAACCATGCCATTAGTCAATACTAATATATTAATATTAGTACTGGAACTATTTTCTGGAACTGAAGCCAAGTGGTACAAAATGGCTTGTCTCCATAATGTTAAATTATTTTAGCCTCCAAGAACGGGTGATAACAACTAAGCTGCTAACTGGCAATGTCCCTAGTACTTAAATAGTCCTGAATAGCCCTAGGAA
>NW_009270001.1:5243210-5253728 GCF_000687185.1 Egretta garzetta | reverse complement strand
TAACCATACCATAGTATTTGAGCTCTGATACCTAACATTCCTGAACACAGATTAATTTATTAGTGTAGGTAAGACCTTAGACTGTTCTTCACACTGGAGAAGACAACAGTCAGACAACTGCTGGGAAGAGGAACTCAGAAATTAAAGATATATCTCAGACTTGACTGGAATAGTATTCACTGGTGTGAACCGTATAATTGCTGAGAACTATTCTTTTGCCTCTCCTCCCTTGGTAAATTTCAGGGATAGTGTCCTCATGGTGTACAGCAAGACAAGACATTCAGAGCTGCAGCCCAAGTCAGAGTGAATTCAGCTTTCCAAAGCTGGCAGAGTTTGTAAACTCAACTACACGGGAGAAAAGCTAGAAAAGCAGAAGGAGATGCAGCAGTGAGACATGTCTCCTTGCACTGCTCTTTCCAGGAACTTCTGGCTGAAGCTGGTAGAATTAATTTCTAATGGTCTTGCTGAAGTATTAGTTCAATTAGTTCAAAGCACCTGTGTCCTGTTTCGGGTAAGCTTAGAAAATGATATTGGATCAACAGTGCTAAACAAGACAGACTGAGTTTAAAGCAAAACCTTATCTGTCTGCTTCCAATCCCATTTCTGAGGTGTATTTCTCAAGGTAGTATTTGAATAAAAATAGGCCTTTGGACCATGGAAATTGTGTCCAACTGCCATATTCAGGGACGTAAGCAAGCACTCCTCATTTCAGTTCCTCATGGTTTATTTGGATAACAATTTACTTATCATCAGTCCTTTACACCTTGCATCTAACATGGTGAAACTGGACACAAGCCTACATCCAGATTCCGGATTTAATACAAAATCATGGAACAAAAAATGGAAAACCAAGCATTGCCCTGGTTTAGTCATCCAGGTCCCTGGCTTCTGTTAGGTTCTTGTGTAAAAGAGGTCTACCATCATTATTTTATGAGAAGCTCAATCCAGTAGACACGCTGATGAGCTAGGCAAAGAAAACCTAGGTTTTGAACCCCTTTGGGAATTTTGGCTTGAAATAGATGCTAGGCAGCTCCAGATTTAGGTTATATTATGGCAGAAATACGTGTATCAAGGGAAATTTAGTAAAAAATTTAAGAATCCATTAAATATATAAACCATCCCAAAAAGCAGATGGCCATGAGTCAGGGTAGTGAGTGTATGGGATGCAGGCTAAGTGGCAGTCAGTACATCGTGTAAATCCTTTTCTGCATCTGCCTTTTAATTTCTTTGGTTTCCAGCTCTCCATCTCTAAAATGGGAATAACTACTTATGTTCTTTCATCCTTCGTTTAATAAGAAAAGTCATACAGGACAGTGCTATGTTTTGCTGCGTCTTATAAATGAAATGCTGATCCCTACTGGGGCCCCTGGGCACTGCTGCTGTATAAACAAATTCATAGCTATGGTTGTCACAAAGGGAGAATATTGACTGCAGGTGAGGAATAGGTAGCCAAAGCAGATTAACTCTTAAGCAGCAAGGATCCTGTTTTCCAGTCCTTTGTAAGAAGGAAAAAGTACAAAGAAAAAAAGAAAATATATGACACAAGATGAATCATTTCTAAGGGGAATGGTTTTGAAAATTTCTCCACAATGCATCAGCAGCCTGTCTGAAAGCATCAATTTTTTTTGCCTCCTTTACACATTTTTTTAGTAAATGTTGTGCCAATGAAAGATGCAGGATTGACATTCTTAAATCTCCCTTTTATCCATAGAAAAGATAAAGCATAGTTGTAAAGTATGCAGGTTTCCTCAGATTTTCAGGCCAACGTGCCTCCATCATTTGACCTGAAGGGACACTTCTACAGGAGGGAAAAGCAGTTTAGTCATCATTCTCATTTTATCCTTGGCCTTGATGCTGAAATTATTATCCTGAAAGTTGAGTGGGATATTTTGGTTTAAGTATGATATGGGCACCTGTTCTCTCTGCTGATGCTATCCAACTCGTTTCACATGGGCCAATGTACAGTCTTCTGAAAACCTCTTTTAGTCACTTCCAACCAGAACACAGTTGCAAGTTCATTACAGCCTGAAACAGTAAACCCTGATTTAGGGGGCTACACAGACCAATGCCAGTCTCCCAGAGCCATCCAGCCATCCATAACACTGCTGCCTTGCCCCAACATGCCTCTGTGAGATGATATTATCTAAGGGGCACAGATGAAATTTGTTTTTGCGAAGGCCACCAGCTCTCACTGCTGTCAGTGTAATATGGTCACTAAATTCCCAAAGACAATATTACTGCAAATCACCTCAAATGTGCTGCAGGCGGTAGAATGATCCCGTAATCAAAGAGCTAGGTCTTTGAGGACAAGTTTAATTACTTTAATCTATACAGCCTGGAAAACATAATGGTTAATGGGGTAATCTACTGAAGTATGTGGAATTTTAAATAGTATAGACTATGCCACTGTATGACACTGCTCTCAGCACAGCAGAGATGATAAAACCAAGAGCATAAATGGTGACTGAAGAAAGCCTTAGATGTTCATAAATCAATAATTGATAAAATGTACTCTTGTGTAACTAAGTAGAATTTTATGTTGCAGGTAGAATAAACTGATTACATGATACTATAGTGCTCAGTGGAATTATGGAATGAGCTTCATTCATTCACTCTAATTGCTGCATATTTGTATACAAATGGCTGAAATGGTTCTATCAGTTTTGTAGTCTATAAAACTGCAAGAAAATCCTGCCCTTTGAGTCCACAGATGATAGTCATGATATTTTCCCAGCATGGGGCTCCGTGCTCTTGGAAAAGCTGAACATCAGCAGATACATAGAGGTTGATGTTCTCGATGCATCTGGCCATTAAAGATTTCAAAGCACTTGTCTCATGGGTAGAGGTGTTAACCCCTCTGTCCTGGCTAGATTCCAACTTGGGTAACAAGCCACCTGGACCAGATGCTGAGGGAACTTAAGGACAAAGTGGTTGGGCTGCTAACAGAAATGTACAATCTCTCATTAACATCATCCACTGGAGATGTTTTATCTGTCTTTTAAAAAGACATTAGGGATGATCCTGGGAATTACACACCAGTGAGCCTTACTTCAGCAAATGGACTGCAATGATAATTAAAAGTAGGATTATAAAAAATCCTAGATAAGCATGATATGTTACAGACAAAGAAATGTGTGTTGTGTAAAGGAAAATCAAGCTTCTTTAATTTACTAGAATTCTTTGAAAGTGTCAAATAAATATTGGATAAAGGAGAACTGGCTGACATAATCTATTAGGACTTTCAAGAAGCTTTTGAAAAATTCTCTCACAAAAGGCTGTTAAGGAAACTAAGCCGTCATGGAACACGAAGGAAAACACATTAAAATGGGGCAAAGACTGGCTAAGAAACAGAATGCAAAGAAGGGGAATAAAAGCTTCATTTTATGCAGGACTTGGCAGGATCACTTGGTATGTGCTCGGTTTTCAAGTTTTGGTGTGCTTTAATTGTTTGTTCTGTTTTGTGGTGTGTTTTTTTTAATTTTGTCTTATTATTGGTTATTAATTGAGAAAATTGAAATTTTCTGTGGCATGAAATTTAACTTATCCATTAATGTTATATTTTAGAGATAGAAAAATGCTTACATTTCAACAAATTAAAGGTAGATTTTAAAAGAGAAGTTAGTCAAGTGTTGTTTTCTAGAACCAAATCCTGTGATAGTGCACTATGGGCAGATATGCAGTAGCCACAGTGTTCGAGGTCCTGTTTCAGTTAGAGGCTACCTGTTGATAGCAGTAGACAATGTTAGATGACTCAGATGGTCCTATCCAAGTTTCTGGTTTGTTAAAGTGAGAGACAGTCTAGGTTTGGGTGCTAGACTGGGAGACATAAGACCCTTGACAGAGCTGTGGGATGCCCGTAAACTGTAACTCTTCATCAGCTTGTATGTATAGGGTATCTTCCCCCTCCACACCCCACCTCTTCCAGTTTAACAACTGATAGAAAGACCAAATTTTTGAAGATGGGATTAATCTTATAAAATATTTATTCTATTTTTTTAAAATTCAGATTGTATTGCTTCTTACAAGGCCCTTTCCAGTACTTTGCAGAGGGGGGCTCTGTTATGTGAGGCAGCAGCTACCTTTGCTTTCTCTTGCTGTGTGCCTACCCTGCCTGTTCCCTATCTGTTCATTTGTAAGGCAGTTATTGCAAAATGAAAGTCTACAGAGAACAGGAATAGAAGGGTGACATGGTCTCTGTCACTCCAAACAGAAAATGTTCCAGTGATCTTTTTTTTCACACCTTGTAGAATTTCAATTTTCCCTTTAAAACATGGATTAAACAACGTTGCCAAAAACATATGCTTCTGTGTCAAACATTTCACTTATTCAGGAATCTAGAGGCAGCTGGAGAGTTCTCACTGCCAAAGTGACTTCAACAATTGTCTCTTTCACTTTTAATTGGAAACATGCTCGTTTCAGGCGTAGGTGTGGATAACTAATATGCAGCAGTGTTAATTTCCCTCACCGTTCAGTGTACATATGTCCTAAGTGACCGTTCTTAAATAGCTTGAGGAAAATGATCTGAATCCATTGCCAAAGTGTCCTGTAGTCCTCTAAGTCTATGATTTGCCATGGCACAGATTACATCTGCTGACTGAAGTTGGGAGTGGTCAGCACGAGGTAAGACATCACCAGTCTCTTGCTTCTTGTAAGACCTGCAGTGAGCTACACCAGAGGGTTATGGATAAGTTACTGAAGCTGAGGGCCTTCTTATTACATTAACTATTACAAAAGCACAGTTCCAATATTTGTTGCCCTGTGGATTTTTCCTCTGGGTTTTATCTGTTGTGTAGATGGTCCTCTTCACACTACATTGCTCCAGCCAATCTAGCTACAAACCTTTCTGTGCCAGTCACACTCTAGTTCACTGTGTTTGAGGAACCTTCTCTCATTCCCTCCCTGCCTGCTTTTTGAAGGGGGGAAGGTTGGGGGATGTCATGCTTTCTAGTAGGACTTTACTTTTAGACAAAAGCCAACAGGTCAAATCTCATAGTTTTTCACATCTTTTCATTCCCAACGTCAGTTTCTGTAAAGGTGGTTGTGGCACTCCTTCCCCAAGCACCCTTCCTTTCTCCCCTTTTAAACAGCTGAGTTTGGTTTGACCCTTATGTTTGCTCATTGTTACAGGAAACAAATTGGAGGAAAGTTCTATGATATCAAAACCAGCCTGTACCAGGTATTTCAAAGGAAAAGGGAGCAAAACCAAGCAAACAAAATTCAACACATCCCGATAGGCTGATTTTTCTCATGAGAGACACATCTACCCTGCCTTTGAAACTAAGAACGTGGATAAAACCTGAAGATTGAAGGTTATCACTTTGTCAAGCAGGACCCTCTCTAGGGGGGCCATAGGGTTGAGTGCTTGGTTCTCTGCATCGAATCACAGGTGCCTCATCACCAAGGACATCATCACCAGATGCCTGTGGCAGGGCTGGGGTAATATCTCCGAGTAACATGCCATATATTGACCTGCACAGGAGACTCAGAACTTGACCTTTTCTATTTCATGATAAGCTGTCACATCAGATGGTGATATTATCCCACTATCCCCTTTAATGCTGGATCACTGTAGCACTCTGTGGAAATGCATATCCCCTTTTTTCTTCTTCTTTTTAGTTTTATCCCATCCTTTCGTCTGTCTGCTGCTTCTGCAAGAAGTTTTATTCCCTTGCATGTTTTTAGGTACACCTCTAGTGCCTCCAAGTACCTGTATGTGTGCCTGAGAACATGTGTATGTAGGTTTGAGCTGAGGGGGAGGGCCCTGAATATGTTCTGTGCACAAGGAAACCTGTATAGTTGACTATTATTTTTGTATCTTATACAAAAGTGTGATGAGCACTTTACAGATATGTAAACAGGTATATACACAAAAAGCTTCTGAAAAGAACTAGTTTAAGACAATGCTTGGGAATCTTATGAGGACAGGCTGAGAGAGTTGGGGGTGTTCATCCTGGAGAAGAGAAGGCTGCGGGGAGACCTGATTGCAGCCGTTCAGTGCTTAAAGGGGGCCTATAGGAAAGATGGGGAAAATCTTTTTAGTAGGGCCAGCTGTGATAGGACAAGGGGTAATGGTTTTAAACTGAAGGAGGATAGATTTAGACTGGCTGTAAGGAAGAAATTCCTTACAATGAGGGTGGTGAAACACTGGCAGGGGTTGCCCAGAGAGGGGATGGAGTCTGAATCCCTGAGAACATTCAAGGCCAGGTTGGACAGGGCTCTGAGCAACCTGATCTGGTTAGTGGTGTCCCTGCTTACTGCAGGGGGGTTGGACTAGATGACCTCTCAAGGTCCCTTCCAACCCACAACTTTCTATGATTCTATGATTCTATGATGACAAGGCAGCAGAAAAAGTCTGGGAGAGTGGAGGGCAAGGAGTACAGAGATCAAATTGTACTGGGAAGTATAGTCCTTAATATCCTTAATGGAGAGGTTTATTTGCGTTACAAGGCCTGAAATTGCTTCTGGACAGGTAGAGAAATGCCCCTCTATGTCCTCAACAGATACAAGTAATGCACATTTTGTTGCTGAGAGTTAAATTTCTTTTTAAAGCTAGGATAACTTTGCTAATAAATATTCTGCTGATCCGTTTTTCTTCGCACTTAGGAAATCTCAGCGCATGATAGCATCCAAGATCCCCGTGTCTTATCTGCCACCCCCCATACACACACACACACACAGAGCCCCCTGCATCAAGAGGGTTCCGGCTCTTGCAGCTCTGGGTGAGGGAACGAGGGATGTTGCCATCTAGTGGGTATTTATCAGGCAGAACAACATACTTCCTACCCACGGCCGCTAAGAACATTCTGCCTCACATCAGCAAGTGTGGAGACACACATTTGAGGGAAATGGAAAAGGAAAAACTGCCTCTCAGGCCAGCTTTCTGGGGGAGCACATGGAGTGTTTGCCTGCTTGCTCAGCCTCATTCAGATCCTATGTCTGTGTGACAGGGAGGCAGGGATGCTCTGAAAAAAAACCCCTGAAGCCTTCTTTGCCCCTGTGTTCAGGGCCAGGGCCTCTGGTATGCTTCCCCTTTGATGTGCCCAGGCAGGAGTGCACACACACGGCTGCAAAAATGATAAAAAGTGAAATTCATCTTCCCCCCGCTTCAAAACTCCTGCTCCTTTCTTGGCAGCAGGGCCAGGCGGACACCTTTTCTATTGTTCCAGCTGGTCGCTAAAGCCTTCATCATGAGGGGATTTTTGCAGTTAGCATTAAAATAAAGAAGGGTTATTCATACACAGGCAGCTGGCACGGATCTTACCCGTCAGCCCCACGGAAATGAGGAAT
Organism: Egretta garzetta; assembly: GCF_000687185.1. Classification (NCBI taxonomy): domain Eukaryota; kingdom Metazoa; phylum Chordata; class Aves; order Pelecaniformes; family Ardeidae; genus Egretta; species Egretta garzetta. The sequence continues at coordinate 5,246,441 of NW_009270001.1, read as the reverse complement.
TAAATAGTAATAATAATCATCATAATAAAATTAGCCCTTTCTTTCTTTAGAAACCTCCATTTGCAGCGGTTGCGCTGGAAGTGGTGGTGCGGCCGCGAGGTACTGGGCCCCGGGAGCGCACAGCGGGGCGACACCCTCCTGCTCCAATCTGCCTCGTATTAACGAGCTGCTTGACTGGGATGTGATGCTGGCCGAGCAGCAGCTGCTTGGAGCGCACCGTTACGGAGAATTAGCCGAAAGTTTATTCTTAGCTCTTCCTCTCAGCTCCGGCAACATGTTCAACAGCTTGTGCATTTTGTAATGCCTCCTTTCATCACCATGGCAACCGTTAAAACTTAAGGTGTGTACGACTTGCACACTCTTAATGCTGCAGGCTGCTGGCAAAATGAAACCCCCGGTCTGTGCTGCTCCTCATTGCTGTTGATTCAAAGGACCACAGTGTGCTGGGAAGGCAACTGGGAACATGTGTTTGCAAAGTACTTTAGGCACAAGAGTGTGATTCAGTGTTTAAGAGAGACTGTGAATCTGATTTTTCTATCTAGCTAGTCATTTCAGCTGGGGTAGAGGAACTATTGCTTCTGGCTGAGTTGCTTCTCCTCTTCACGTTGTCCTGAACCGGCTTTGGCAGCGGCAGTGTATATTACTGCCTCATAAAATGCAGCCTCAAATAGTTCGCGAGCAGTTGGGTAATGGGGAGGGCAATAAGAGCTGCACGATCACAGGTAGATCAATAGGATGTAACTTGGTGCTGAGAAACTACCACCTTCTACCAAATGGCAGATTAAGGAGCCATTTCCCCCTTGAAAGAACTCGCTTTTATACCCGAGTTACTCACTACAAGCAGTCTGATTTCCCATTCAGCTGGTGGCTGTACGAGTCTACCTCAAAAATAAAAAAAAAAAAAAAGAAAAAAAGAAAAAAAAAAAAGTAGACTGCCTGGGGGCTGAACCCTAAAAATGTCACTTGGGTAAAGTGTCACTGAACCCCTATATAGCTTTGTATCACTGCCATGGCTATATCCAGCCCAAGTCTGGCTGGAGGAGTTGCATCAGCCTAGGGCTGTTGCCTGCAGAAGCAGACCCTGCTTTACACTGAAGTCTTTCATAGTGAAGCCATTTTTTCTTCCCATAAAACAACTTTGCTGTGAATCAAATCCTGCAGCCACTAATAACCGTCCCTATGGAGAAATCCTACAGAATGGAAAAGGTTTGAAACCTATAGGGGTTTATAGGAATTAAATTGGATTCTATAGAAATTACTCTAAATAGACACTTAATTTAATAAAGAATGCTATCCCTTCTGTAGATTTTTCACATCATATCATATGATAAATCTGAAGGGAGAATAGTATCACTGCAAATAGAATTGTTCAGATTGGTTTAAAAATCCTATCGAAAACTTATTTCTCTATCTTAATTTTGCTAAGACTTTTCGTTTGCACCAGTGGCTTGAAATTGTAAATCTCAAAGCATTTCACAAAGAAAGAGCACAACTGTCTGGAGATCACGCAGCCCACCTAGTGCCACTTTCCATGTCTGGGAAAATAAATCCAGGTAGTCCTGCACTCTGAAGTCACCTTTTCAAACAGAATGCTTATAGCATTTGAAACTGTTCCTTTCAGTTTGGGGGAAAAAATGACAAAGTCCTGAACACCTCCCCTTTCTCCCTCTCCCTCCAAATACCTAATCTTCCCAGAAACAGGGGACTGTGAGTCATTTAAAGCTGTTTCTTCAACATGACTTCAGCTCAGTGGTGTGCCCTACAACCTGCAGAGATTTGGAGCCGATTAGGTTACAATTGCAAAATGAATCCTTTTTATGCATTCATCAGATTTTATTTCTTTTTAATATTCTTAAATGGTCAAAATGCATGGAAGCAGGGAGCATGGATAGAAACTATGCATTGCTATCTATATACAGTTTCTTAATTATTTTTTTTTGCTTGTGCACTAGAACCTGTTAAAAATATTTGTGTTTTGGTGTGTGTTTTACATTCAAGCTGGCATCTCCAGCTGCTATATATTTGGTGTTTAGTAATCTTTTCCATTATATTTTGAAAAGAGCAGATTTCTTCTTGTCTAAAATAAGCAACCAGCTACAAGGAGGCAATGGCTACACTGTGGTTTGCTGTTTTGTTGCATGCTTAAAGTACTGGTGCTCTGAGAAAGCTGCAGGTGATGCTGAAACACGGCTGCTTCTACTGCTAGAAATTTTAAGCTGAACCCTCATCTAATGAATATCAGCATAGCTGTATTGATTTGAGTAGAATTACTTTGATTTACACTGTATATGAGTCTTTTTATTTTCATTTTTATGTTTTTGGTTTTTTTTTTTTTAATTTTTTCTTATTTTCTGCTCCAGTGCATGAATGAGTTCAGGGCAAGACAAACCTCCTGATAGGGAACAGTGGGGTGGTAGTACAATATGTAACCTGCTGTCCTGGGAGGGGGGGGGAATCTGCTTTGTGCATCATACCCAGAGGGATTATCCGGTGGTGAGATGCTATAGAAAGCACGCTGGCCTGAAATTCAGCCCTAGGATCATTTAAGACAATACTATAAAGCTAAAGAGACGGTAACAGTGATCACAAATGTCAGCCTAGTCTGTTTGGGCGTGTCACAAAGAGAGACATAGAAGAAAAACTGGACTGGCCCAGAAAAACTCTGAAGGAACTGTGTTTTAGTAAATTTCTTTAAGAATTCCCACTAATGCTTGTAATTAAAAATAGATTGCAAGATATCACCAGCAAGTAAGACTGCCCTGAACTCTCAATTTAAATTGATCAGGGCAGCATTTTCTTACCTTCAGAAAGGGAATCTTAAACCTTCTGTACCTGAATATGTGTGTATATATATACACCTCACTGGCAGGTTATATTCTAGTTGCCTGTACGGTTTCAGGAAATTTCCTCTGAATAATCCGAGTTGAGCAATTGGTCAGTTGCAAAACACAGTCTTAGCACACAATACTCTTAAACACCAGCTTATCCGAGCACTGGAGGGAGATAAACCACAGTTCTGGCAAGTCTTAAGGTCTTTTTCTGCTTTCTCAGACTTGAGGGGAGAGAGGAAAAGAATGTATCAAACGCTGAGGACCGACAGTTGCTCCCAGTGCAGCGACCAGCTGACCAGGGATCTATCTCTAGATTCATTATATAAAAACAAGAGTGTCACAATCAGGACAGTGGTCAACAGGGATAAGAGAAGAAACAAATCCAACATCCATTAGAAAC
>NW_009270001.1:5234666-5243187 GCF_000687185.1 Egretta garzetta | reverse complement strand
TCACTGGGTGCAGAAGTGGGTCCTGAACCGTGTGCGTCATGATTGCAGGGTTGTAACACCTGATGACAACTGCTGAGGCATCCTTATGGGCAGAACATCCTTTCATCGACATGCTGTTTTGGGAACTGATCCACTAAAAAAATTGTCACTTTTCCTAAAAACACTTAAGAACTTAATTATAAATTTTCATCTCCCACAGTTAGTTGAAACTGGCTAAGAGCTCCAAAAGTTTAGCAGAGAGAGAGAAATTAAAGTCAGACAGAATGTTCATGTTTGCAAAGGGTTTGTTTCTATAGGAAGTCAGGATCCAGGATCAGGAGAAAAAAAAGAAGTCTCTTGAACTTATAGTGGCAAACATAAGGATCACAGATCTGGATCGTCACCTCTTATGAAGTCTAAAGGCAATAACAGCACAGCACAAAGCTGTCGTACTCTCTGAAATGTTATGGGTCCTAATATCTGCTCAGCTTTCCTGCTACTTGGCAGAGAAGCGTATGAGTTGTTCAGGTTACAAAACAAGCACTATAGCCAACACTGAAATCGATAACACTATGCCTGAGATCAAGTCCTCACTGTAGAGCTAAATAACCACCACAGCACCTTCCTGCAGGCTGGTAAGCAACTTGGGAGGGAGAGCAGCCAGCAAGGAGAGACTGGGACCAGCTCCTGGCTCTCCTGCTCCCTGGCTGAGTGGTCACCTTCTCATTTGTCAGAGGTTTTCTATCCACATTAGGAGGACATACTGCTCCCGTGTAAGTCAAAGAAACATCAGGACTATTCTCAACAGAGACCTTCCTGCAGTGAATGAGAGGAAGTTTGGGCTGGGAAGCCAGTTTTATTTCTAGGGCTCTGTGTGTTGGCTCAGAGGTCCCTATTGCTTCTAATTTTTATTTAACAGCTAATTTAATGCCTGCTTTGGTGGTCTAGCAGCCATATATTTCTCTTGTGGTCAGCAAAGTGAAAGACCACCCTCCAAAGGCCAGTCCAGAGCAAGTCTATAGGCACAGTTTCACCACCAGTTTCAGGAAGTCTAAGTCTATGCAGGTGTCAAGAAGGCATGAACACGTAATTTACTCTGTTCCCCACCAAACATTAACAACTCCTCCCCATGCCAGTACCAGTGCTTTTCCTAATTTTTCTGGATTTTTTTCAGTAAGGTCTGGCTGAGCGCAAGGCCGACTGAGCGCTAGTGCTGTGGCACGGAGGATAGCTGTCCCCTTTCTTAACAGTGTGGTCTTAGATTGGCTTAAAGGTGACCACACCCTGATTTAAATGAAACACCTAACCTAGTTAGCATTCTGAAACTGAAATATGTGACAGCTGAATACTCACTTACATGACTGTCCTCACCATTCTGTTGTTCCCAAGATACTTTCTTCTCAAGCTGTTCCCTAGGGTGTGCTGGCCCCAAGCACTTTTACATGGCCACACAGCAAACTGGATCAAAGAACTGAGAAAGCTAAAAAATAGCATGTCCACAAAAAAATGATAATTTTCCAGTTCACCCTTCTTGTTCACACTGACCATGCCAAGGTGTGCAGGGACCATTTAAACTGGTGAAAAGCTGAACAGTGGCTGTGAAGTATTGCTTTACCATAGCAGTTCTCAGCCATATAGCTTCCATGTCCCCTGTGCTAGAAGACGTGTAAAAGACCCCTATAGAAAGTTTAGCACCAGAATAATTTTGTAACGACGATTTCTCAACTGGTTTGTGACCCTTTTATGCCACTGAAATGTTTCAAAGGATTCCAGAACTGAGCTTCAGAATCACAACCATTGCATGTCTTTAATTAACTGGTGCTTGTACAATACACTGAACATAAACCGTGTATCTCTAAATGCTAATTGTTGTTATTGAACCCCCATGCTTCCTAGTGCAGTAATAACCTGTACAAAGCCTAACTTACTAGTATACAAGATCCAATTGTGTATCTTCCTCAAGGGATATTTATCTTCACAGCATGATTGCTAAGATAAATGCTAAAGTTTAAAATTCAGAAGTGCTTACTTCAGGGCATTATGACAAGACAACAAAAATATAAACTTGACAGAAGAAAATCTTATGCATATAAATTATGTAGCCTTTTAATTGAAATATATTTCATAATAGATTTCATAGCCAGCAGATTATTTTTCAAGGCATTTATTTTTTTCTTAAATAATAATAATTTGTAAAAGGCACTTTTTCGTTCCCTGTAGCTTTACAGAAATATAGATGAAAATTCTTGAACAGCAGAGCATTGCAATTTTAGCCATAATAGTCAACATAACAATTAGAACAGTTTGTTACAAGGACAGGGAATAGGACTGTCTTCAAGAAATGCGTTACAGCGAGCACTGTTGACTCACTGGCGTTGCATGCTGCTTCTTTTCATCTGAAGGGGAGCAATGCCACACAGCAGCTGTTGTAGGAATAGCAGCCACAGGAGACATTGTCTTCAGCAACGATAAGCCAGGCTGAGAGCCTTAGCTGTGATTTCATTTTCAGTTTTCGGTTAGTGGCAGTTTTGTTTGTTGTTTGTTTTCTTCTTTAGGAATGATGTGAATTTTTTAAATTCTCAGCGACTCTCATGACCCAAAAGAAAAGTTTCATGGGTGTTTTGTGACTGTGCGATTCTCTTGGAAGCCAAAATCCCCAGGTCCAGTGGAAATGGGACTGATTTTTCCTGTGAGATTAAAAGTACTGTCAAGAGCTGGCTTTAGCATGCATAGCCTTGACCCATGTATTTTCCACCTGCGTTGCTGAATGTTGTCCTGTCTGTAACTTAGCATTTCCATGCTCACTCTGCAACTAAAAAGGGCTGAAAACAAGCTGTTCTGGTAGCCTCAGTCTGACATGTGCCCTCTCTTCTCTATTTTCGCCCAAATACAATAAAATAGGAGTGCTTTAAGAGACCTCTCTAAATATCCACCTGAGTTGCTGGGTAAACTCTATGGAGAAAAAGTCAAACTGCACCTGGGAGTATGTATGGGTCTGCGTTTGATTGACAAACATCACCCAGGGAAGAGAGGGCTATCGGTTCTGCTTCTAGAAATCAGGAGAAATTAGATCAGCAACAGCCCTCCGAGCCATTTAATTGAGGAGCTTTCTGCTTTTATACCTGGCAGCTCCCCCTCTTTCCAGAGGTGTTATTTAATCTCGTCACCAAGTCACATCTGCAGTTTTAATTAGCATGTGTGTGTCTGTGTTGTTTTTCCTTCTCTGTGTAGCACACTGAGCACCAATGTGTAACAGGCCCTTTAGAGTGAGCACGTTTACTTGAAGTACCGCCGGGCCAAATTCTGATTTTCAGTAATTTCCCTATAGCCCTACAGATCTCAGCAGGACCCCTCAGATTTACACTCATCTCACTGAGAACAGAATCTGGCTCTGGGTATTTGAAAGCCTTGTTATCAGTGAAGCAGGCTATTGAGTTGCTTGGTGCTCTCATTTTTACCTTGTTAGTGGCAAGGTTATCTTTCAGGCTAGTTTTTCCATTGCAAGTTGTAGATCTCAGCACAGTGGTATATGCTTTAAGCTGTTCTCACCAGTGCAGAAGCATAATAATAACAATAATAATAGTAATAAGTATTAGCAATAATGAGGGCAATAATAATACCCAAACAGCTGATTCAGAATAAATGTTAATAGCAATAAATCTTACAAAGATGCACAGCATTGCTTATTATTTTGCAGATGGAGAAACTGAATGATAGGGAAGGAATGAAGCCACCCAGAGAATGCTTATGAAGGATGGGAATACAAACTTCTGTCCTGTGCTCTGTCCACAGGACAATAGCTCTGTCTGCTCAATGTTACGTGCAGTTCTGTTATTATCTGCATTTTCTTAATTAAAAAAAAACCAAACAAACAAACAAACAAAAAAACCAAAACAAACAAACAAACAAACAAAAAACCCCAAGAGGATGGTAAGAAGACTGAACATCTTCAGAAAGGATTTGTAACTGCCTCAGTGAAGAACAGTACCAAATGCCTCAGTTTCTGTAGACAGGTATACTTCCATATCAGGTGGTGTCTGTTGGGGGTATGGCTCTTCCTGTTCCCAGCTCCAAGGTCTGGAGCCTCCAGATTTCAGATTCTTATTTAAGCTGGAGGTAAACCTGGAGGTAAACCTACAGGTAAATCAAGTGGTGAATCCTTTGCTGTGGAGTGAAATCAGTCTTTGACAGCTGAAAATGTAATTCATTCACTGCCATAGGTTTGTTTTCAGATTTACTCCAACAAAATCAGTATTTGTGTCTTTGCTCCACAGTTGTCTCCTGTGGTTTACTGAGTTTTTTCCTGAGCTATATGTCTGTCTGCTTGTCTGTTTTATGCTTCTGTCTGACATTATAACAAAGAACAACAATAAAAAAATGTCTTGGAATGTTAATGATCATCCTTGTAAACAAATACTAAAAATTAATTGCAAAAAGAAAAAAAGCAAGTGTCTAGAAATTTTTAACAGCAAAAGAACTGAATCTGAAAAAGGAAAGAAAAAGGGGTTAAAACACAGTGCTGATGATCTTTCAGAAAGCACAGATTTAATTCCCAGCACTTCTGCTTTCATTAAGGACTGCAGCCTTTTCCACTGGCAACACAATTCTTGAGCTTGACAAAAACAGATGGGGAGGATGGTGGAAGTGGTAAACTCCAGAAGTAGCACTCTGTCTTCTAAATCAGGAGGTCACACCTTCAAGTCTTGACTGAAGAACTCAATCTTCCACACATCCCACAAACCCTGTTATACAGGTACTTGCTTATATGAGTCCCTGAGTGACAGATTAAAAAGCTCCCTCCTGGTGACTTGTTCCCAGGAAAAGATACAGTGCTCTGGGAAAAAAAGAAAATACGAAAAAACCTCATCAGAATAATGGAGGGGAGCTACAGCATTCCTCAAGTGCCATGTAATAACCTGTGCCTGCAAAAGGCTTGCAGCTGGCAGCGTGGGGTCACAGGGAGAATAAAGACTGTTTCACTCTTCTTGTGTTAGTAACATAGCTACCTATTTCCTTCAGGAATCAGTATTAACTCTTTCCACAACCAGCACTCAGTACCATCCTGCAGCCATAACATCATGATGCTTGGAGGGAGGAAATTATGGTGCTGCGTCTTTGCAATTTGGAGCATATAAATGCAATGCGTGCAAGGCACTTTGGTTCTCCCTGTGAACAACATCCCCGGGGCTTAGGGAGATGGCAGCACTCAAGAGAGAAGACAGAATTCCATAGTTCTCAAGCCCCCTGAACCCTAAAGTGAATAAAAGCAATTAATGGAATTCCTTAATCTACTCTGGATGGGTTTTGGTTCTATAGATAACAATTCTCTGTAATAAACAGTGATTGTGCAGACCAACTTTTTTTCAGTTTCTGGCTAATTGCAGTCTCTTCTGCTCCAGAATCACTTCTCCTCTGACTGTGTAGGACTAGGATTCTTCTAATTATTTCAGGAGAGGACCATGACTGTTTTATTTTGCATGGATTTGCCTGTGTGGAATTGCAGTATGCAACTATTGCAGATGTTGCTTCAGTTTGCAAAATACTTACTCAAGATTTTTAATGGATTGGGTTAGGTCTTATATGAAAACAAGAGTAGAAGGAACATCTGTCTGGAGGACTGTTCAATCAAAAAGGAAGGTGAAGTCAACAAAGATAATCATATGCATACCCATCAACTACATTTGTATCATAGACATTGGTTTCCTTACATTAAACAGTATTAGTTGATTTCCCCCAGTTGCATTTTCTTTATAGTCGTTGGGTAGAGTGAATTATTCTAGAGAAACTACAGGCCTAAAATGAAAAGCAGGAGATTATTTCTGTTTTAAAGCAACTTCCTTCAGTATTTGTTCTGCCAGATCCTAGCACTGCAAAAGAGCTGCCAGAGTGTCTTTGTGGTAGCAGAACAACAAAGCTGATGCTAGTTTACAAGTTGGCTCTGTTATCAGTAGGTTTTGGCTGCTCTCTAATGAGAATGATACAAAGTCACTGAAGATATTTTTTCCATTATACACCATTATCACATCCATAACTTCTTCCAGCAGAGGATCAGTCCTACTTTAAAAGATTTACCAAACTGACTCCAATGAAAGGCTATGTACCAAGACTTGACAAGCTTGATGAAGACCCAGTTAGGCTCTGCATTTAGGATTTTACCCTCCTTTTCAGTGCAGAAATTAAACTGAGAAACTCAGTTTTGACTATCAAATGTGCATGTGGCCTGTGTCTGTACACATATGCTTGGAAAGTTTTCAGAATCAAAAATGTGTGTTCTGAAAGTTCTTCTTTGTCAAAGAAATGTATTGAAAGAAAAGGAGAAGTCCTTTCACCTTATTTTGGAAAGTTTTGATTAATAATTTTCTATTTACATATTATAGCCTATATACAGGAATGCTTTAGTATGGATAGGAATATATACTTTAATTTTTAAAGCATACACATCTCCTGTTGTATCATCATAATAATAGTAGGGTTGAATGACACCTCCGTTAAGGTTTCCAATGTATTTTGTGAAGATAGGACCTGTAGTCTGTAGCTGGTATTTTGAGGGATGAAATTTGTATTGATGGCTCAGATAATGAATCCACCATGTTGTGCTTTGTGCTGTTGCATTAGTGTGAAAAATCCAAAGGAAAGAATAAATTTCTGTGAAGAAGCGGAGAAGGGAGGGAAATTCAGTTGGAAAAACGAGTTGAAAGTTAGATTAAGACTGGGACTACATGTATGTAGAGCTTAGTCTTTGTATATGGTACTTCAATATATGCTCAAGGGAGATGCTTTTAACAGAAGTAGGGCCCTTTCAGGACCCTTGTGCAATTTCCTAGTATGGCAGTTTCAGAGGCTGATAAGAGCATGGCCCCACTAGATTACAGGTTGAAGAAAGGTGCTACAAGGAGAAAGGAAAGTCATACTTTCCGCATACCACCAGGCTTTCTGTGCTGGAGGGAGAATTCATCCTTCAAAGGGCAAATAGCATATCTGCAGGCAAGAAGATCTGCAGAAGAAACAGCTTTCAAGCTCACTGGAGGTCCTTGGTGCCTCCCTTGGCCTCACCCTCTTTTTAGCATATGGCCTGCCTCTCTACTCTATGGCTTTATGTTGCTCTCCACCAAGAGAAGACTTGTGTCTATGTCTCAGGCCTTGTACAAGTTCCTGGTTCCTGAGGCTATGAAAACATGAATATGCATAACCCACTAACAGGTCAGAGTATAGCCTAGGGCTGGACATGGAGAGGGGGAAGACAATTCTCAGCTTTGGCTTACCATGTAACTATGAGCTATCTATTTACAGCCTGATCTAAACTAGATATTTGTACCCAAAATACAACTAATGTGATTTAGGTATTTAGAAACATTCCCGTTCATGGAGTAAGGCACATGCTGAACTGTCCAGACACGATATTGCTCCAGTCAGCAGGCCACATAGCTATGTTAATAAAGGGCTGAGCCTAAGAAGTGAGATGAACTACATGCAGCCATTAGCAATCATGACGAAAGGGCTTTAATGAGAAATATGAACTCTTACTTCTGCCGTGCAAGTGTAACCACCATCTGAATCCAGGTGGCCATATGACACAAGTCTTTTTTTGCCATAGAATTTGCTAAGCCTCCTAAAGTTTTGCTAGCGTAGAGCTGGTGCTGCTGTATAGCAATGCTGCTGCCCTACCTGACGTAGCTAATGAAACACCAGAAGCTATCCAGGACTCACTAAATTGATATCCTATACTTAAATTGTGAAAGGGTTTGACATGGATGGTACATATTGACAATTACTGTACATATCCTTTATAGCACACTATAATGGCATGTAGTCTACAATCTTCTCACATGTTGCCACAGTTCCCATGTTATTCCTACCTCTTTGTCCTTCATCTGTCATCTCGCGCTTTTATAACTACCAGGGATCTGGGGTTGAACTGCAGATAGAGGAACCAGAGTACCACCCATCTTTCCCTCCACCCCTTCTCCCCATGGATGTTTGTTCTGCTTTTTAAACCTTGCCAGCTATATAGCACAGACTGTCAGTATTCACTCACAGTCTAAGCCCAACCTTCCCTACTCAAACAAAACTACCATGGGGATCATAGGGAGTATTTTCTGCACCAGAGCTTGCTGTATTTTGCTTTGACAGCTTAATTTCCTTTCCTGAAATCACTTCTTGCATTATTAATCTGATGAGTTTTAAGACAGGTGTTATTCTTGTGCGTTTTGTTGTGGTTTTATTGCATTTATTTCTTATTTGCATTACAGCAATGATGTCACAATGAAGAATAAGGCCTCACTGCTCTGTGAGCTGTATGCACAAACAGTGCCCCTGGAACAAGTTGCATTGCTCTGGTTTTATAATACAACTAGACTTCTTGGTTTCATATCCTGCTAATAGGAATTTTCCCTCAGGTCAGTTTAGCACACACTGTAGAGTTATTTCTCCTCTCCTCTCTAATGTAGGATGAAGTCCACTTCTTAACATCAGCTAACAAATACTGTGCTATTGCAGGATTGTAGGACATCAGCAGGGCTTTTGAGCTCAACTTTTCTCTTCC
>NW_009270001.1:5207685-5234512 GCF_000687185.1 Egretta garzetta | reverse complement strand
CGATGGCACAGAAGAGGTTGAAAGACTTTGGATCTTTTGTGTCAAAGATGTATTTTCTTCTAAAGCACTGGCAGTGCTAACATGTCTTGTGCTGAATGTGGGAGGGAAGAAAAAAAGAAACATTTATGTTTCTGTGAAATCTTCTAAATGGAATGAATGGGATTTATTAATCAAGTCCTGTCATCCTGAAAATTCAGTGCTGAGTCTAAGCTAGTAGGCTAGTCTTCCTCCTCAGCCAGTACCAAGGGATAAGTCTCCTTCCTAATGGTAAATCACTGTCTCAATCCCTTTTAAAAATGTCAGTGTCTCCATGAAGGGAGCCTAGGTTACTAGTTTAAACATCAGATCTTTGGACATTTGTGCTTTAGTGAGGTGAATTCCATTCTAAAAAACTGATAAATCCTTGGAGAGGAGTGTGAGATAGAATCAACAGAAGCCCTAACTCTTTTGAAGTGTTTTAAATTCCGTGTGGTTTTGAAAATTTCTGCTAATGATAAATCATGTTCATTTAATTATTATTTTAGACATATGGATGCCACATAAAGAACAGCAGTGTTGTATACCCCAAAAAAATTCTAAGTAAAGCAGTGAAAATCAAGTCTTGAAGTGTTATCAAGTGCTCCTATTAAAATGCTGGAGTGCCCATGACATTATTTAGTCACAACTCTCATTAAATTAATCTGCAGATACCTTGCTTCGAAAATTGTTGAACTATATCCTCCATTTGTGCAAACTAGTGAAACTCTGAGGATCTCTTTTCTCTTCTAATTGATGCTACCTGAATGTCTAGCATAAAGTTCTATAGGCCAGGTTTAAGCTGACCTCTGGAATGAGGGAGGTGATAGAATCTGTAGAGAAGTTTGTTTCTCAAATAACAGTTTTGCTTTGAGCCATGAACAAAGAAGCACCAATAAAGCTCAGAGATCAAATCCAACTTTTTCAGACTTTGGTTTCACAGTGCAGTTCAGTCCTAAAGTTGTTTCCTTTATGTTTAACCAGTCAGCTGTGGAAAATTGCAGAAAGGACATAAAACATGGAGGCAGGAAAAGTGTAACGTACTATAACAAACAGAAGTCTTGTGTCATGTAACATAGCTAAGTGTTTTGATCAGAAACTACAGCAAATAGTCCCTGACACCATAGCAAGTGAGTTGTTGATGGTGTACAGGGCCTCATTCATCATTAAAGTACACGAACTCATCAAGTCTTTGTAACTGCCTCAAAGCCAAAAAAATTGGCTCAATTTTGGAAAAAATATCTCAGTTTATGCTATTTGGTTATGTTTTCTTTTAGAAAGCATACAGCAGAACATTTTTTTTTAACAAAACCTTGGTCTATTCTGTTTGTGTATCTAAGCTACATCTGTAGAATTTTTCATCCTTCAGTTACTGGTGAGGAGCAAAGAGGGTTAGGAGAAAACCTTCATAGGGCATTCTCAGTAGGATCTCAGTGCTATTCACTTTCGCCATGTATTGTTTTTTTTTTCTTTCTTCACAGGAAGAAAAAGTTAGGGTTTTTTTTAGAATGTTCTCATCACCAAGTCTCTAAAGCTTAATCTCCACTGTTGGCTAATGTATTTGTGTCAGAGTAGGGTAGGAAAAGATCACGTCACCTTGTTGACACTACTGTGCTGAAAGACACTTGTAGTGGATGCAGTGATGTCAAGAAAGTGTTTTTGTTGCCTTAGCTTATGTCACTGAGGGAGATGGTGCAGGAAATAAACAAAATGCTTCCCTTTTCCTTTTGGCATCTCACCAGGAGAGTCCGTAGATATCACATACTAGTGCTGCTGTAACATCAGCGACTTGGCATGTTTAGCACTTTTTAAGACAACCTATTCTGTGGCTGTAATTCTCCCAGTATACCCAGATCAGCACTTAAATTTAGTCTTAAAGCTCTTTAGTTGGGGTGTCCTCCTCTGTATTTGGGTTTTTTTTCAAACTCTTGGCTTTCCAATATCTTGGTCTTTTTTAAAGGCCCTCGTTGCGCACTTACTAAAAATAACAGTAGTTATTCACAGTAGTAGCAATAGTTACATATTTATTGCAGTAACAAGGAAATTGCAAATTGTCAGTCAAGATTTTGTGTGTGCATGTGTGTGTGAGTGAGCATAAAACTGGTTGGGGGTTTTGATGGGAGTAGTTTTTGTCTGTTGTAAAAATCCTGGAAAATTTTTGCTTCTATTCCCAAAGAATTGACTCCTAGAGCTCATGTCTTGCACCACCCAAGCTAACAAGCCCTCCTGTATCAAGAGACAATGGGGAGATTTTACAGAACCTGTGTATGTTTTGAAGAAACACTGTTATGTTTTTATATATTTGTGTCACTAAGGCTATCTCAACTCACTGTCATCCTTTAACCAAATTCTACATCCCATATATAAAGACCCCAGCCCACTCTGGCTTGGCTCATGCAGCTTTACTATCATTGTCCATAGGAAGCATGCCTGAGTAAGGTCTAAAGACCATAACATTTGACCACAGACATGAAGTCAGATGAGCTGTATTTGTCCTGTATTGTTTCTTTGCTGGTCCCCATGCTCATTCCCATCAATGCTTCCAGCCCTAAAGGATGACAGCTGCTGGAGACTTCACTGGACCAGGTGGAAGGAGGAAATGTGATGTTTTCCATGGTCCTATTCATTCCTTTTGCAGTCTCCTCCTGAGATTTCATATGAAGCAGTGGAGCGAAGGTGCTGCTTCCTCTGCAAGTAAATCTGCACACTAATGCCTAACAGAAGCCCTGGGAAAGTGTGAAAGGTCTGAATCTGAACAGAAAAGAAGGAGAGCAAACTTCTTTGTATCCTCTCAGTTGTTGAGTTTAATGGAGTTATTATGAGGGAACAGAGATGCTATAGCATTAAGTATAATTTCAAAGCCTTTTCATCTTGCTTTGCTTACTTTTGTGTGTAAGAACTACACACTAGGTCTTTCCTTTATGGTTTTCTCACTTTGTTTTGTGTATGTGTATATGAAAGAGAGGAGGAAGTTCTTTTTTCTTTTTAATCAAACATTCAGACTAATAGCAGTCTACTACCACTACTCAACCCCATCATCATGCAAATTTAGAGATAAATAAATTAGGCTCCTGATTATGGCACTACTATGAACAGAATCTCCCTACACATGTACTCCTGCTCCTGCATTTGTTAGTAAATGTGCTGTTCTATTTTATAGCATTTTATGGTAATGCTACATAGCATGCATTTGCTTTTTTTTCCCTATTTTGATGCCTCTTCATTTGGAAGCTGATGTTTTGTTTGCTGGCCTGGAAGCACAGTGCTCTGTGGCATTATGTCTCAGTGTGTTGACAGCGCTGTCACTTTGAGTTTCCATCACAGCTTTAAACTAATAAGGCAGGAGTAAAGACTCTGAGCTGTGACTAAACTTGGGCAAATGCCCCAAAGAATTTACTAAAAGTTCTCACATACATTTTCATATAATTTCACATTGACTGCTGCTGCTCCCTTCACAACAAAGTGCTGCAAATAAGCCTTGCTAGCACTTTTGTCATTTTGAACACAAACTCATTGCCTCAAACATCCAGACCTTCTGCCACCTACTCTGTTTTGCTGATGGAGCTGTTATATTACCTGCATTTTATTTGCTAGAAATACCAGCCTTGACACACCTAAGTCTTCTTCCAAAAAGTACTTTTTGCTTTTCTTTTTGCTTTGCTGAGGGAGGGGAAATATTTCCCAATCAACACCTGAATTATCTTCCTCCAGCAATCCTGAAACTGCAGCAATATCTTGCCAAATTTAATACTGACACACAGGCATTTGCCCAGTGTATTCTTAGGGACTCTATTTGGCTCCTATAAACTGAAAAAATGTTTTAGCTTAAAGCTGGCAGATTTTTTAAGAAAGGAAAAGAGGAAACAAAACAAAACCAAAAAAATCCCCAAACCTTTGTTTCCAAACCCCAAATTTTACAACAGGGAAGTAATAGTTTCACTACTGTGACCCAGAGTGGATAATCAAGTCAGGGAGAAATTTGAATCATGTCTCATGATAGCTTTTATGTCTTGCCACACTGGAATGAGTAACAAGTTTTCCACTGCTGTCTTCCATTCCATGTCATTTGACTTCCATGGGGAAAAAAAAAAATTAGCTGTGATTCTTACAAAGGAGAATAAGAAACAACTGAAGAGACATTTATCAGAGGTAAACTGTTAACTATTAATGGTCTATGAAATCCTAAGACATTAATCTTCATATACAGAGTAATCACAATATTTAAAAAAAAAAAGAACATAAAAGTTAAAAGCATTTTTTAAACTGCTAATATTTTTCTCAATACTATGGATAAGAACTTTTTTGCAATAGTGTAACATACAGTCAAACACTTAACAGACTGATATTTCCATACATAGGGCTGTTTAAAAGCACAGTATGCCATGTTTTCTTATCTTACTTATGTATATGAAATAGGTTATCCTCTTCTACCATGGGTTAAAGATGTACAAAAACCTTGAAGTCACAATGAGGTGAAAGCATAAATAAAATAATTAGTATTAATAAGCTGGTGCATAAGAACTGTTTTCTCCAGGGCAACTTGCCTGTGTGTCCTCATCCAGAAGAAAATGGGTGATCTTGTACCTAATGTAGACTGTCTCTGTGGGACACTACTGTATGATGCTGTTACTTTACTTCCCACCATGTGTATAAACATGAAACAACAAACAAAACTTTTTTTTTTTTTTTTTCATGATTTATATTCCTGTATTTTCAGTCTTCTAAACCAGGTAGGCTAAAATTTCATTTTAGTCAGACTTCTTTTTGCCTAAGATGGAAGAAATAAAAGTCTTCTCATGAAATGGGGAAATAAGGCCAAATATTCCTGAGCTCCCTTTTTCTGAGGCCTCACTTGTCTATCATAACAACATTAAATTCTACCGAGAAATGTCAACAGAGAATTTCATCCTTAAATTCCAAAGCTTTTAATTACTTACTTGTGTTGTTTTTTTTCATCTGCGGTACTGTATGCTTATCAAAGTGTATTTCTTTGCCACAGCTGGAACAATCAAAATTCCTTTTGTTACTTATAATAAATAAATGCTCAATTGTAAGAATGTCCTCAGGGAAAGTTCATTAAAAAAAAGAAATTAAAATGCCAAGAAATAAATGGTTACTGTGATTGCACTTGTTTTGATATAATATGCAAAATTTAATTTGGCTGTGTTATGTTTGAGACACACACACACATTCACCGAAACACATATACATGTAGTGTAAAAGAGAAAACTTGAAGAAATGTTTTATTAGCAACAATATTTCAATTTTTTATTATTATTTTATTACAAATCTTTATGTTATGACCCTGTTTGATGCATGTGCATTGCTGCTTAGAGAAAAAGAAATCTATTATTATTTACATTATTGGCGGCTAGAGGCTCCAGCTGTTTTCTAGTCACTTCTGTACAAGGGATTCTGGAAATATAATAACAGGCTGGCATTGCCAAGAAGAGTTTAGCCTGAACAGACAACATAGGTAGAAAAGCAGAAAGGCAAAATGACCAAGTCGAGGATACACAGGTATGTAGCAAAGCTCAGAATCTTCACTTGCATCCTGTAATTCTCAGTCTGCTCCCATACCCTGGGAGTTGCAAAGGTTTCTGAGATGTCACAACATGGATTTGAGGAATGAGAACGAACTGAAATACAGGTGTCAGATTGGAATGTCTCTCTCAGAAATGGTTACGCTTCCCTGTTTGAAGAAATCATTCTTGGTTTGGATGTGGTTCTGTAATCATTGGTTCCTGGTTCACCAGAGAATTAAGAAAGAAGGAAAAAAAAAGTAAGTAGGTCTTGATGTTCTCTTACACGTTTCCTGGTGGGAATACAAAGTTAGTGAGAGCTCTGCATTCAATCATGAGTCATTCATTAATGAGTGCCTATGAAAGCCTAGATGCAATGTCTATTTCCAGAGATCCCTAAATCTTGTAATTGTTGGAATGGCACTGAGTGTCTCCAGAGTTTTGCTCTTCTTCAGCCCACATATTCTTTTCTTCTAAACATCCACTTTCTCAAACACATACTGTCACTTCTTACGTTCTGTAACTTGGTTGCTATTTCCAGTTCCTGGAGTGTTTTTGTATTTGTTCTCCTCAGAAGAGTTTGTGTAGACATCTGAATACAATTTTCTGAAATGGGAAAATCTCATCCAACTGCATACTTTTGTTTTCTGGATGGCCACAGTAAAACTGCAATTTTATGCACAGGATGACATCTTTCTACCAGTGATAATATAAAACCCTTGAGCACTGATATTATTTTTTGAAAGAAAGCACTCTGAGGCCTTTATTAGGATGAAGCATGTCCAGAGGAGAGCAACAAAGCTGGTAAGGGGTCTGGAGCACAAGTCATATGAGGAGCGGCTGAGGGAACTGGGGTTGTTTAGTCTGGAGAAGAGGAGGCTGAGGGGAGACCTCATCGCCCTCTACAACTGCCTGAGAGGAGGCTGTAGGGAGGTGGGGGTCGGCCTTTTCTCCCTTGTAACGGGCAATAGGATGAGGGGAAATGGTCTGAAGTTGCGTCAGGGGAGGTTTAGGTTAGACATTAGGAAAAATTTTTTCTGCTAAAGGGTGGTCAGGCACTGGAACCGGCTGCCCAGGGAAGGGGTCAAGTCTCCATCCCTGGAGGTATTTAAAAGCTTGGTAGGTGTGGTGCTTAGGGACATGGTTTAGTGGTGGGATGGCAGTGTTAGGTTAACAGTTGGACTTGATGATCTTAAAGGTCTTTTCCAACCTAAACAATTCTATGATTCTATGAAAGTACCAAAATCAAGACAGAGAAGTTTAAGACCAAATATTCTGAACAGTCTTGTTTCTGTGCACAGATTAAGCAGCTGATGTGAAGTTTGTATTTGCAAATTTTATGTAGAAGGTGAAGTTGAAGCTTCTGACCACCTCCACTCCTCCACTGAGTCATAATCCTGTGTGGCTGGCATCTACATACACTGACTTTGATCCTTTTGCTCACCAGATGACTGCAGCCAGTTTTCATCTCTGCCTTTGAGCTATGTTACCTTTAGAGAAAGTTTTTAATTTAAATTGTCCAAGTTACATGCTGTTGTTCCAGGAAGCTTTCAAAAGAGAGAAATTTTGTTTGCTGCATCACCAGAGTGAAGTTACAGGGCAAAAAACTATCAGGAGGAGCGTCTGATATTCTCATGAGCCTTGTCTCTTCACTATTGATGCAAGAGAAAGTCCTGGGACCCTGTACCAAATTATGCACCTTTCCTGACTCAACATCACAGCTCTGATGACATGTGACACAAACAACTCTCCCATGTACTCCCAACTTTACCACTTTATTTACTTAAGTGTGCTGGATGTGAAACTCACCTGATGGGATATCTGTCTCAGCAGCATGCCGACACCGTGATGTCCAAACCTTTAGACACAAACTTCTAAAGTATGATATGATATCATGTAAACAGCCAAAATGAAAAGATACTGGTCTCAAATTCCCATAAATGACAGAACAATTAACAATTTAAACATGATTGAGGGTACCTACCTCTAGAATCTCTAAGAATTAAAGTTGTATTTATTAGGAGAAAGAAAGAATCATATCTAAGCCTTTCCATTTTATTATTGTTCCATCACATGTAATATTCAAGACTTCAAGCCTACAGTAAAAGTATTGGCAATCAAATAAAAAATTAATAATCATAAAATAAAAAGGGTAATGATAACATTTATTCTAATAAGCACATGGTTTAAGCCAGTGAAATAAAATGGAATAATTGCTATTCCTCAAGTCCATTACAAGGGGAAGTAAGAGGGGAGAAAGGAGTCACTGCAAAGAAAAAAAAAGCCAATTGTGTTACTAGAAAAGCATAATGTCAGTGCTTTAGAAAACACATTTTCTAAAGTTTTAGCAGGCTTAGCCATCAATAAATTTCAAGAAAAATATACCCTTTATACAAGTATTTTTCTGCAGCTTGTCTGCATTTTTGATACATTGTGTAAATGGGTTTCGCCTGTCTTAATAAGGCACATCATTTGAACAGAAACCTCACTGTGTGATAACAGGCAACACATAGCGAAAAAATGCCTCAAGGTTTTTTCCTCGCTATATTTGGCTCTCTGGGCTAAGTCGATTTGAGTTGGGCTGATTATAATAAGCCAGAAAGTCACTACGAACTAATTATTTTCTGTTCATTTATGTGATTAATGGTGAAAACTTGGATAACTTTTACATATCTCGAGTCCCATATAATTAATCATCTTGAACTTTACAAAAAAATAAAAAATAAAACCCTCAAGGTGCCCGTGGATTTTCTTCCAAAGCATTGGAGTTTCACTGGCATTAGCTCATGCAACTGACAAAATCAGGGGATGTTTTGCAAAGAAGTGACATGTTTGTGTAAGTCCTCAGAGGGCATTGCTAAATTTCTTCAGCCACCAAAAGACTAGGAAATTTAAAAATGTGGTAGCAAGTAAGCTATTGGGTGAACTACTGACAGTGCTAGGGGAAATAGATGGGGAAAATAAAACAAATGAAAAAGGACCTGTCTGCTAAAGAGACTATATGGCTTGGGGGAACTAGTATGGGGAAGACGATTGTTTTGGATCAGTTCATTGACAGCCAAACCAAGCTCATAATAAGCCCAAATCCTGAGGCAAATGCCAGCATCTGAGAAAGCTAGAGCACCCTCTTCAAATTGTCAGGGTGAAGAGCTCTACCTTTCTTCTATTTCATTGTTGTTTTGCCCTGCACGTGTTGTATGGATAGCCTTGAAACCAAAATTTATGCTTAAAACATAAAAATAGGTTAAAGTTCCACACTACATATTTCTTCAGGTGACTACCTTTGTTTTTTCCATGTAGTGAAGACTGACCTGACAACAGAAGGTGAATATTGCACTCTAGGAAAGAGAAGCAATCTCTTGAAAAATGGCATACAAATGCCAAATTGCAACCCTGTCGACCAGCACCGATATGTGCGAGAGGCTGGCTTAGTAATGGGACATGTGAGTGCTACGTCTGGTCTTGTGTTCTGCATCACAGCAGCTACAGGATTACCAAAATTACGCGGATGGACTCCAAAGTTCACTTGATTCACAGGGTGTGCTGAGACTGCAATCAGAAATTACATAGGAAGAGAATTCATGTTCAAGATCGCAGACCACGTAGGCTTTGAGAGAATTTAACAGTTTCTCGTTTGTTCTGTAGTCTAAGAAAGGAAGATGGGAATTTTTGTTCAAATAAATTTTTATTACACAACCCTTGTGATGTTATTGAAAGTGCTTGGATACACTGGACAATTTTTTCTGACTCCTGTAGGTTTACTGTTTGCAGTACTAGATGGCAAAGCCTTCTAAATAGCAGTCCCTTTTCCTACCCTCACAGGAGATCTGAAACAATTCCATCTTCCACTCAAGAATTTAAGATTAACTAATGTAGTAATTAGATTAGGGATCCCTCTGTACTTAGTCATTAGAGGATTTGAATTTGCTGTTGCCTAAACCAGGCTTGCACACAAGCTATAAGTAGAGGGGTCCCCTGTCCAAACCCTGCAAGAGCAAACCAAAGATGGGTACTGCACTTATCACTCCATTCCAGGTCAGTCAGGGTCATCACTGTGGAAGCTCTAAGAAACCTACCCCTTTCTTTCTTATGGATAAGCAATGATCATCTATTGGGAGATACCTTGAAGACACTCCTCACTTCCAGTATTGTCCATGAGGAGAAAAGTCAAGGTTCAAAAACCTCTTAGAGGTTTGTTACAACTACAGACCTTGCAATTACTTAATCAGCCTTGGTGATCTGTTTAAAAACCCTCCATGATTTCAGATGTTTGAAATGAAGATGTCCAGAAGTGGCTATGGCAAGCAGCCCTCTGCTGAATGACATAGCTGTATCTGCTACTGCTAATGTCCGTTTGACATTGATTATCATGTGCTCTATTATTTAGACGATAAGGTACATACTGGTTCAGTCTGGACTGTAATCTCTTGTGTAATTTCAGCAAAGGAAAGGAAAGAAAAGTTGGCATGCCGGCTCCTTGACAAATGGCTCCTTTTGTCAGAATCAGTATCTTCACTAAGGAAGGCAAGCAAAAGAAAACCTGGTGAGAGAGCTGGCAGATAAGCATGAATTGACAGTAATTACTTGAAGAGGGCCTAGCAGAAATTCTCTGAGATCATACTTCTTCAGGGAATACACTAGAGGATCATCACATTGTGCTGTAATTATACACCCTTCCCAGTCATTCTCTTTGCTTCACAACTGAATTAGCCACTAGCGAAAAGTGACATCCTTTTGTTTAAAAAGTATGGGGAAGGGAGATGGCCTAAGGGTTGGAACGGAAGAATGTCTGGGTAGAAAACATTATAAATTTGCCTAGAATATTGACTCCTCCCCACCTTTGCACAGTACAAATTGAAGATACTGACTAAATGTAAACATCTGAATATGTCAGTTGCACTAGATTCCCTTTATAGTCCTTATAGGTTCCCTTTATAGTGGGGAAAAAACCCAGAAACTCATAAAGATAAGCTTCACCTCACCATAAAACAGCTTTCTGAGACAAATCAAACAAATCATGCCCTGGTTTTCTCCACTTACTACACAGGGTGTCTCAAGGACTAAATCAGATGTTGAAGACTAAAATTTGATAAAGTGAAACTCTCTGTTGATTTCTGTTAGGTTTGAATATGGTCACAAGTGGTTAGGGCCAGACATTTAGGAAAAAAAAAAAAGTAAATATGTGCTTAAGATTGTCAGCATTAAGAACAATATTCAGAGACATACTTATCACTAAGGTGTGCTTGACTTCAGAGATAAGCATATGAATGTGCCAAAACCTGATTTTTATTTTTTTAAAACCACTTTTTAGGCTACAGTTTTCATACTTTCTCAAACACAGGCTGTCTGCCTGGGTGTGCATGCATGACTATGTCCCAGTCCCTTGTCAGCAACTAGTGTAAAGACCCTCCAGCATACATTCAAGCAATCAAGTCTTGTAGCTGCTGGCTGCCTACAGAGTTCTCATGCAGTAGAGGTTGCCCAAGACTATCACTCCTCTACCTGTTCTGATGAGTTTCTTCTCTCGGTTGAACTGTCATTCCTGATGGCCCCAGAGCAGCTGACATAAGCTATAGTCTTCTGTGGGATGAACTGGGTTTAGTTCCATTGGGTTTGCTGTAGTCAACCTCTAAAGAGCCAGAGGGGTGGAGTAGAGACAAGGACAAGATAAAACGTGCAAGGGAGTAAGCAATTTCAGAGATGGCAGACGACAGCTTGCAGTAGTGAATGTGAGGTCAGCATGAGAAATAAGAGCAGGAAGGCTGGGTTGGTGAATTCCTCTCTGTCAAATTCTTGTGTAAAAGCAAGTCAGAGAAAAAGCCTGAGGACAACATTTCAGCCTGACACATCTTGAGGTCCATCTACAGAAACCTAGCTTGGATGCCCAGGAAAATCCCCGTCTGAGTACTCTTTAGAGTGTACACTGTTGTGCATCAGGCCTGGCAGTCTCTGCACATTCCAGCTGGGTATCACATGGCCAGTGTAATGTAGATATAGGGACCGGGGTTCTTTACTTGAGTTGTCTCCTAATTGATGTTATAAGGGCAGATGGGATTTGTAAACAGTGTATCCTCAGGCTGAATTTATGCTGCTGAAAGGGCAGAACAAGGATGCCCAGGTGGACCACCTGCGGTCTGTGAATCACCCATGTGAGATGTGATATTGGTATGGCCATTCCCTCTTCCTCTGCCCAGCCTTTCTCTCATGCCATTTTTCATCTTCCATTGGCTTTGCTGGTTTTCTAACTGTACAGGTTTTGGCTGGGATGGAGTTAATTTTCTTCATAGTAGCTCATATGATGCTATGTTTTGGATTTGCAACCAAAACAGTGTTGATAACACATCCATGTTTCAGCCATTGCTGAGCAGTGCTTACACAGCATCAAGAGCTCCTGTTTTTCACACTGCCCTGCCAATGGTTAGGCTGGAGACGGATAAGAAGATGGGAGGGGACACACCTGGGACAGCTGACCAAAGGGATGTCCCATACTATATGACATAGCGCTCAGCAATAAAAGCTGGGGGAAGAAGAAGGAAGAGGGGATTCTCAGTGTTATGGAATTTGTCTTCCCAAGCGACTGTTAAGCATGATGAAGCCCTGCTTTCCTGGAAATGGCTAAGCATCTGCCTGCCAATTGGCAGTGGTGAATTAATTCCTTTTTTTTTTTTTTTTGCTTGTGTGCACAGCTTTTGCTTTACCTGTTAAACTGTCTTTATCTCGACCCACGAATTTTCTTACTTTTGCCCTTCTGATTCTCTCTCCTATCCCACTGCGGGGGAGTGAGCAAGTGGCTGTGTGGGGCTTAGATGCCTGTTGGGGTTAACCCACAGCACTAACCAATTTTCAATAACCCAGTTATTAACTATTCCTTTTAGTACACTGCGTCTGAAAAACGTCATTACTTTAACACCCTGGTGGCAAGCGATCCAGATTCTTAGCATGATACTACTCCCAGAAATGCACCTATTCTGGGATTTAGACTTTGTACAGAAGCAGCTGGGTTATCTGATATTTTGATCATCTCATTCTGAGATATGCATTGAAAGTTTTTGGTAATGACACCCAGAAATGCCACTTCTAAGTTCATGGTGTGTGCCTTGCCAGTCAAAGTTATTTTAGATTCAGAAGATCACAGGAGTAGTTTATTCAGCCTGTCTTTGTCCAAACATACTTGTCTTTGGAGATAACAGTATCTAGCCCAGATACTTCACTCATGTTACGCTTCAACTATTCTAATAGTATTAAGTCTGTGGAATCTCCTGGGCTTCACCTGTTTTAAATCTGAGATGCCCACAATACTTTGGCAAGCTTGAGGCAGGCCTAGAGATAGCACCAACACCCTTTGGGCACTGTGTTGGGCCCCAGACGGAATTGAACGATTATTCTGAACACCCCTACCATAGCTGCCGGTGGACATTCAAGTCTCATGGTCCCCTGCTGTTCTGATTTAGCAGTCCACTGGCACCAGATGAAGGTAGCACCTATTTTGTGTTTATTATTACTTAAATTGCGGTATTGAGGGGGGGTCATGCTACATGCATGCAAGGCTGGTCAAGACAGTCATTTGAGAGGGTGCATGCGTTGCTTTGGTGATGACATTTTCTGCAGTACCTCAGACTGTTTACTCCCTGCTATGTCTTTTCTGCCCATCACACCTCCAACAGAGAAGGTAGAGAGTTGCTTCCTTTCACCTTCTTTTCCCTGCCTCATGCCACACTTGCACCTTCATAGCCTATAGCTGAGGAATTAAACTAGAATGTTATGAGCCAAAGAGATGAGTTTGCCCAGATTTGTTTGCTCTTAGCTGGAAAAGAGAACTGAGCATGCAGAAACACTCGAAACACTAGCTTGCCCCACAAAAAGGAAGTTTGCTCCTACATTTGACCTCTGGAGAAAAAGTTCCACATACATCCCCCAGGGAACTTTCAGCAATGTTAGTAAAGAAACAAAGGCATAAACCCCTTGCAACCAATATCAGCACCAAAACCCCATATAATAGGTAGGATAATCTGTTTTTTAATTTTTAAGTCAATGTGTAATGGACCCAATCTCCAGTAAGTGTTCATTGTTATAGCTTCATGGCAGTCAGCAAGGCAATGCTGATTTATGCCAACTGACAATCTGGACTGGGGGAAATTCTGTTGTATATTGTGTCTATTCTCTATTTGTTATTTATTATGGTTATGCATTTTATTGTTTTTATAAAATTTCAAAATACCAATAAAAACGATTTTAAAAAAGTTTGGGTGCCATCAAATTATTCTTTGGCAGCACTGATTTTGCAATAAGATTGGATTGTACATTAATGTTTAATTTGCTTTTTATCGTATTTTAACTGCCTTTTTATTATATGTATATTTATTATTGAGAAATGCCTTTAGATGACTTTGTCAAGAAAGGTGCCGTATAAACAAAATTGTATTGATCTGATGATAAGCAGAACAACAATCAAAGAAGTGAGATATTTCCTAATAAACTTGCATACAGCAATACACTGTTAATGTGGGTTTTTAGCTTCACATTTTTACTGGCTAAAAGTTATGGAGATGACAAGTTACTACTGCCTATTGGATCTTTGATTGACAACTTTACTTCCATCAGCCTTCTGCAAACTGTAGTAGAAAGGTTTAATTGTGTTTGTAATTAATTGGATTTTAATCAGACTATGTAAAGAAATTGCAGAAGTTTTTTTTTTTAAAAAAGCAGCAAAAAGCCCTCTTTTAACATATTGCTAGAGATGCAGAAATATTCATTCCTACAACAGTTTGAATAGTGAATTAAAATGCATTCATGATTCAATACAAAATTGGTTAGATTAGTTAGCATTTGAAGAACAGTTTCATATATTCCAGAGTAAGGGGGGAAAAAAAAAGAAAAAAAAGAAAACCCCAAACATGAAGCTTAGTTTATTTTAAACCAAACGTCTATCGTGTTGAATTGAGCTCTCAAGAAAGGTATCTTCCGAGCCCTTTAAATTGCTTGCATTGAAACTCGTAAACATTCATTAATAATGTTCTATGGGAAATAATTTTCAACTCCTTTTGCATAACATTGCAGAATCTATTGAAATAATATTTTGCCATATCAGAAAGATAAATCCTAATAAGGAAGGCAATTAAAGCCAAGTGGAGAAACAAAAACTTCCATAATGTTATCTCTAAGTACCAACTGGTAATGAATTGAATGCAGAAATCTATGTGGGAGTTCACAGTCTTTTCAGTGTCTTCAGGATCAGGATGAGTGGGTTGGCCCTTGTTCCCAGATTCACTACTACTCTGCCTCTTCTATCTCCCAAGTCCTCACTAAATCTGGGTCTGGAGAGTTTTATGCATGCAAAAAGGCTGACCTAAGACTTTAACGCATCTGGGTAGGGAGACATTTGCATGCTCCAGCAATTATATTTAAAGCTATTAAAAAGAAGAAGAAAAAAAGGGAAGCACAACCAAGAGTAACAAGTGTCTGGCAGAATCACTAGAAAAATAAGACTATGGGCTGAGTGCCAGCATCACCATTTAGGTGCCCCCATCCTTTTTTATAGGCCATTCGGTCGGGTCTGGTGAGATTTAATGACTTGCAGTGACCGATCTATGAAACATTCAGATGGTGGAGACCTGAGCCAAGGACTCTTGTTCAAGAGGTCTGCAGCCCTACATTATTTGTTCTGTTTTTAGAGGTACTCTCCACAGCAAACTTGCACTGGTCTAAGAGTATGGTCATCATAGCGATAACCAAATAGGATGAACTGAACTGTGTGGATGTGAACAGACGACTGGATTGGTCTCAGTATAATGAAATCCCTCTTAATTTCTTTTCCCTCCTGCTACTCTCCTTACTTCTTTCTCTTTGCACCATAGCAATGCAGTCTTGCACCCTCTACTTCTTTATCCCTCCTCTAGCTTTTGTTAAATTGAGCAACTTCCTACAGCACGGTGTTTTGGCAGAGGAAGCACTGGAGTAAATCACTGCATGCTCATTTCTTCATATTTTCTGGCAATCAGTTAAGTCACTGAAGAGAAAAAGGTATAGCAAAGTAATAGTTATAAACATTAAAGCTCGGATCCTCAGGCAGAGCTATGAGACCTAGCCTGATTCAGACTTAGGACTCTGCTACTCTGCTTTTGCCACACAGGAGCAAGGGAAAAGTCTTTTTTCATACACAGTGATCACACAGTTGCAGACATAATGAATTTCTTCTGCCTAAATAATCTTTTTTTTTTTTTTTTCCAGGACATTTAGCCAAGTGCTAATGTCCTTGCTGAAGTTTTGTGCTGCTGCTTCCAAGCTGTTCCCTCTGTCACCTTCACTGCAAAGGAAGAATGACTCTTCCACGAAGCATCCCCAGTAGTGTATGCTTTAAGGTCACCTAGGAAAGAGTTAGCTGTACATTAAGTTATACCTTGCTGATAACAAGATGGATTTAGAAAGTGATGAGAAATGACAGGGTACACATGTACATTAAAGCAGATGACAGGAAATTGAAAACATTACTGTAACTTATTAAACATTGATTTTCCAGACATTCCTTCATTTTGTTTGACGAAAAATAATGTTAACAGTAACAACAGCAGAAACAATTGGAAAGTAATGTGGGCTCATTTTGGAGCTGGGAGCAAGAAGCAAGATCAGAGATGATACGAGAACAACTCATGAAAACTGCAAGTCCAGGCACTTAATAGACAACTAGAAAGTACCAAAGTGTTATACTGAGGATCAGAGACTAAAAATCCACAGAAAAGACAGCAGTTAGGATATAACTTCTAGTTTTAAACTCTGCCCTTGACTTCTAATTTTTTTTTCAGAGGTTATGGGTAGTTTTGGCTTAACAAGAGACACCCTACAGAGACTGAACTTTGCCAATTTACTGATTTAACTATGTGATCTGCCTTTACTAATTTTCTAAAGTTCATTTATGATTAAGTTTGAAAAGTGTTCTACAACTGAGCTTTCTACAGCTCAGCCCCGTCCTCAAAATTGATCCCAGCTCAGAGGGATGTTGAGAATCTGAGGCAGGACCAAATGCTGGTGTTCAAACTCTTGTTGATAAGCGCTTTAAAAACTATTCTCATTTCATTTGAACACAAATTGATTGAACTAATAAAAAAGGCTGCAAAGTCAAATATATTCATTTTAATGAAACTTTTTCCTGGAAACACTTAGGAATAGATTTCTTCTGAAATAATTCTATGTTGCACTGCACTAGAAATTTGGGTTTACACTCATGAACAAATCAGTAATCTTCAGCAGCAGAGAGGAATATCTATAAGACAATATACAGTGGTTTAACTAAATTAATGCAAACAGGAGTGAAGACACTGGTTGAACCCCGGGGAGGAGGGCAGCACTGCAAAGGGAAGAAGCAGCACAGCGAGTGGAGGGGCTGAGTGAAGCCAGGCCAGGTCACGCACGGTGACAGAGCAGGGTGGGCTCATAGTGACAGCTATGGCAGTGGTAGGGGCTGGCTGCCCTGCTATCATTTGACACTGTACTTATTTAGGATCTCAGCCCCCCTCCAGGCCTGATATATTGCCTCCTGGCAGCTCTTGTCTCATCCCTGTAAGAAGTGGCACAATTCTTGGCCATTCATGGCATGGCTGAACTTAAAATTGTTGTCCCTATGGCAATTATAAATGAGAAAGGATCAGGAACAGGACCAATTGTCTTGTATTGAGGACTTACCACTAAACTGTCTTGCTCCTCTGTGCCACCCTAAAATAGGGTGACCTTGCTCATGCTTCCTCCTGGGAACAATCTTTTTCACTTTCTGCCCTTTAAATCCCTGTCTAGGGTCTTTCCAGGAGAGTACTACTCAGCACAGGCCAAACCTGTGGCATAAAGAAGAGAATATTTAAATAGTATAGATGATTACGTGCCAGTGCTTAAGCTGTGTTTAGTCTATCAGTATAGGTGTAGTCTTTAGTGCCTGAATTGTTCCTTCTTCAAATCTGTGTTAAATACGGATGCGTTATTTTATTTATTTTACATATATATACATGCAGTAATGTTTCATTCTCCAATGCCTGCCTGCACATAGAGAGTAGAATAGAAAATATCTTTTTAGGGAGAAGATTTGGAATTACTAAATATATCACTAAAAGCCTAGGCTCTTTGTCTGGTTAGAAATTTTTCATCAAAACATTTTTTAAACATCTGAGCTCTCAGATTTTTTGGTAGGAAATACTTGTCTGCATTTTTTCATGTGCCAGTGA
The DNA here is from genome assembly GCF_000687185.1 of Egretta garzetta. Lineage (NCBI taxonomy): Eukaryota > Metazoa > Chordata > Aves > Pelecaniformes > Ardeidae > Egretta > Egretta garzetta. The sequence goes on along the minus strand of NW_009270001.1, from coordinate 5,216,769 downwards.
AAACAAAACAAAACAAAAAAAATAACAAATTATCATACCTGCTTCTTAAAGATCTTTTTACTGTAGCATACTTTCCTTTTCTGTAGTCATAATTTCACCATAATTTAAAATTAAACAACTATTGTGAACATTTCCTAAAACCATAGTCTTCCTCTCTGCATGTGGACTGCTTTAATCAGCGGTTTTGGGGTGTTCAAGTTTTTGGATATTTGTGGTGTTCCTGAATGTTGCTGCTGGCTAGAGTATAAGAAAAGACAAAAAAAAAAAGACAAAATCCTTTCTTCTTTTAAGTATTTATTTTTCTCTCATTCGGAATGATACCTGGCTCCGTAGTGTCGTAGAGCTTTTATTGTACTCATAACGTTCTGAGGATTCTTTGTCTCCATCGTAAGTGGCAACTTATGACATCTTCCACGCTAAAACTGCTGAGTTCCTGGCATATTGTTTCCTGGGTAAAATACACCTGAGAGTGAAATGGCAGCTAGATAAGTCAAAAAGCGAGTAGATGTTTGCTGGATTTTGTGGGTGACGCTGAGAGTACTGGTGCTCTGAAGCACTAGGCTTCTGGCACCAAATTTAATTACAAGGGAATTTGGAACATGTTCAGACACTGCTTGTATCATTGCAAGTTCTACACATGCACGTATTTTATGAAAGCCTTGCCTGGAGGTATTCAGCATAATGATACTTTGAACTAAAAAGTAAACCCTTTTATCCAGAAAGAAAGGTGTGATACTTTTTTTTTTTTATTCCCCTGTCATCATCCTGTTTGGGTAAAGGCTGTGAGGGAAGTTTCTGAGCTGGGTCTCACAGTCCTTCATGAAATGCAGTATTTAATGCTTTCCGTAGTAGGCAGAGGTGCAGTCAAATCTGCTTACCCACCCAAGGCCTCACTTAAATATACTGTTAAATTCCAGTGTTCCAAATCCTGAGAATCTGCTCCTGCTTTTCTGGTCAGTTAATATTGCCTTAGCTATTTTGACAGTGCCATGAGGCAAAACAGGCACTTCCTTCTGAGGAAACACTTTTTATAACTCTTTTTATATTTCTTTATAGTTATAGCTATATGAAGCAGTATACTGTCATCTCTGAGGACCTGTGATGGGCTTAGACATCGCCTACAATAGTGGCTGAACTTGGTGTAATAAATAACATGACAATGAGAATTCACACTGGATGCATCAAATGATATTCAGATGGAGTCTTCCATACAAAGTGAATTCCTTCTGACAAAGGACATCTAGAGTGTACATTGGAAATTTTTTTGCTGCTTTATGAACAGGTGAGTTATGAAGTCCCCTACAGAAGCCTACTAGAGTGAGTCAGTGATTAATCTGCATAACTAATGAAGTCAGTTATTTCTATGCTAATGTAGAAGTAATATAAAGCTGCATGGCATGTTCAGTGATGAGGAGTACACCATCAGTATAGTCCAGGAAGGCTCAGTTTCACCTCCAGGAAAGTTTTTTTAAGAAATGAAGAGGGGAACTGAATTTAAAAGCCTTAGGAAAGAGCACAGTTAATGACTCTGACAAGTCACTTCAGTAATTAATTCCCCTATATGCATAAATCCCCTCTCATTTAGCTAATGATCAGCTTCACTGTTTTGCACTACGCTGCTCAGTGTTTTGTTGATTTTATAAACTCAAAAGTCAGGCATATGCTTAAGTTCTTGCCAGTTTGATATGGGCCACAGGTCTGGGCCTGGATGAGTTTCTGTGGTTGCAATGTAGGAGGAAGTCATTAAGTCTCAACTGAGAGTTTTTTGAGTAGACTTACCACTCTGTGACAAACAGCTTCTTGCAGTCGAAGCAGCCGGAGAACTAATGCTAGATGCAAAATGGCAGCTCTGGAAGCCTACTTTACTCTGTCCTTATGCTACCAGCATTGTGGCTTTTGGAAGCTTGCTGCAATACTTTGCCATAAGACCCAATATTCCATTTAGCACATTAAATCTTAATATCTCCTTTCAGAGAGCTTTTGATGTGTTCCAATGTCACACCTGCTAAATAACGCAACGAGGTGGTGTTTGGTCAGGAGCTAAGACTGACAATAATTCAGAGATCTGTAAATGCCTTCCCGTAACTACACCCTGAACCACTCGAGGTGCAGGCAACAGAGATAACCCAGCTGGTGTTACTTGCTTTCCAAAGCTATAGCCCTAATACAATCCAGGGGAAGAAAGTAAAACAGATTTGTTACTGGTGTTGGACTTATCCTCATCCACAAACTGCCATGAAGCTGAGGCCAAGGAGATGAGGTCTGTCCAAAAGGAAAAATAAAAATAAAAATAAAAAAGCCTGCAATATGTAAGGGAATTCCTGAAAATAATTTCCTCTTGCGTTAGTAAACTATCCCTCATGGCTGCTGGTCCTGCTGCACCATCTGTTAGCTGCATTAGTGCCCTCACAATGCAAGTGACAGTCATGTGAAACAAGCAATAGAAGCATTAGTAAAGTCAGCTACTTCCAAGGTAATTTTTACTAATAAATAGAAAGCAAATATACAACAGCTTCCCTTCCCCCTGGAACCTTTGAGTATTCTGAAGTACCTAATTTTGAACAACCTTTAAGCATTGTGAAATATTCAGTTACTTTTTATTTTTCTCAGTTGTTTTCTGTTTTATTGCATCCCTTGGTTCTAGCCAGGACAGACAAGAAATTGCTCAGATATCCTGAGAAAGGCTCTTACCGTGATATTTTTATGTCAACCAGAAGGATCAGAAATCTAATAAAAAGGCATCTCTTACCAGTATTTTCAGCGGGAGAGAAGTGTTGGTATATTTTTAAGTATTCATACATTTCATTCATGTTCATGTAACACATTCAGACCTCAGCCACATGTGAGACTTCGGGTGCTAAAAGATAACAGCAACGACAAGCAATAGTCAAAATACTAATAATACTAATACTAATAATTTCCAGGTTTTGTAGCTAGAGTCCATGCAGTCACGTCAGGCATGTTCCTGATAAGTACACAGGCTGTGGATCATGCACCACACTGTTGAGGAGTGACGAGGATCATGGGCAGGACTCTGGCTTCGTGAGGAGTGGTGAAGTGAGGTGTTGTGAGGTGAATTAGGTTACTAAAATCAGAGTCTACCTCCAAGTGTTCACCTTAAGCATTTCAACTCTATTCATAATTTCATCCCATCTCTTGCATAGCATGGACCATGCTCTCCCCGCCTCCCAGTACTCCTGAGCACTGTCTGAACAAGTAAATAAGCTTGACAGGTCCCAGTGGGGGCAAGCTCTGGCCTTGCTGAATTCAGCCATGTTTGTTTTTTTCAACTGAGCCAATAGGGCAAGTTCATTGTTTCACACTAGTTTTTCCTCCTTTGTTTTTCCTGTCACACATCATAACAAGGAAATGCTACACAATCGAAAGATCTTTTCATGATGGCGTGATTTATTTGACCTCAGCTCTGCAATAACAAAGAGACTCAACCTTATCCAAGCAATTGTAGACTCCTCCAAAGCAATGCAGTTGTGCTGTCTCCAAGCAAAACAAAATGAAACAGGTGCGTTGCTACTCCATACAGAGCCTATACATACTCTCTGAAAGATGTGGTAGTCATCGCATTCTTCCCCCTCTACTACAGGAACAGTAGTTAACTATGCCTTTGCCACTGGGTGCTTTTTATTTCTCTCTGTGCAGCCACCTCACAGTCCTCAGTATCCCAGTTTGTATGCAGTTTACATGCCTGCACAAATTTATCCTCATAATTCCTTCCTTTTGTACTTATCCTCTTTATTTAGCAAGATGGAAATTGAGGCACAAAAGACAAAGTGACTTTTTCAAGGTCATTTAGAAGGTCTGGCAGAACCAGGAGTAAAAAACTTTCTGTGCTCAAAGTCTCCAAGCTGTATGTTAAACACAGAACCTTAAAGCTGCTGTTCCTGTTCTTGTGTTTATCAATTAACAAGTACAGTACAACTGGGATATTATAAATGAGTTACACATTTACGGATTACTTAATTATAAAAGTAACAGCTCACCATGTTACATCTTTAACTTAAAGCAATAGAAAGGACAATCCATGTCATATCTGAGAGCAAAGACTTTGCTTCCCTTATTTCCTCCTTTGTACTTCTGGAAAGATTTTTTTTTTTTTTTCTTTTTTTGACAAATCTGTAATCCACATGGACAAAATTTCCAAAAAGTACAGATGGAAATTAGGCATTTTTACTGAGAGTCTAACAATAAACCCCCATCAGTGCCTGTGAAGATCTTCTTCCAAATGCCTTTGTAAGGTTTGAGATAATGAAGGTGTCACTGTAGATTTACAAGAAGATAGTATTCTGTGATGAACTTTATCTTAAAATAACTGTAAGCATAATTATCCAGCATAAATGAGCCTCCAGGGAATAAATTTTCTTGAAAGAGACTGCCCCTAGTCCTAGCACAAACACATCTTCAGCAGCCACAGTGTACTGGAAAAGGAATCAAGAATATGTCTTTCTTCCCTGTACCTGCCTTCAAAATATTAATGTTCTGTGCAAATAATGGCTGTGGGTGCCAAAGGGTTATGTACAAAATGAGCATTCTTGCTTAAAGAGCTAACTTCCATTTTCTCCCTTCTTTTTTTTTTTTTTTAATTTTTGTCTTCCTTCTGACCCCAAGCAGACAATCAATCAACCAAAGCAGAATGCCAGAGAGCTTCCAGTGCAGCACCATAGATGGGAAAATTCCATAATTTCTTTAGGGAAAGGAGAATTAAGAAAGATTGGAAGAAAGTAAAAATTAGTTTCAAGCTAAATCTGGATGTTAGGACATTTCTCCTGAAGTAATTAATATATATTAAAAGAAGGATATGAACCTGGACCACTGTACTAACGTGTTCTGCTGCTGTTATTCTTGCTAAGGAAAGACAAACTTCTTCACAGTTTGGAAGAGGAGAATCTCATTCTCACTGCACTCCTTTCAAACATGGCCTGTGTACAGTCTGGACTGTGGAAAGTTTCATATCTATTACCTTTTCTTTCTTTTCACTTCTTTCCTGGGAACTAAATTGCTGAGCAAAAGCTGAAGTTTCTCCTCAGCCATGGAGATAAGCCCTCTGAGTATCCCTTCCTGATTGCTGGTTCCCACAGTCCTCCCAGTCTTTAGTTAATAACAGCTACAGAATCACAGAATAACAGAATGGCAAGGGTTGGAAGGAACCTCAGGAGATCATCCAGTCCAACCCTGCTGCTAAAGTAGGTTCACCTAGACCATGTTGCACAGGACATCATCCAGGTGGGTTTTGAATACCTCCAGAGAAGGAGACTCCACAACCCCCCTGGGCAGCCGGTGCCAGGGCTCTGTCACCCTCAAAGTAAAGAATTTTTTCCTCATATTCAACTGAAAGCTCTTATGCTTCAGTTTGTGCCCATTGCCCCTTGTCCTGTTGCTGGGCACCACTGCAAAGTGTCTGGCTCTGTCATCATGACATCCACTCTTAAGTTATTTGTAAGTATTTATGAGATTCCTTCTCAGTCTTCTCTTCTTCAGGCTGAACAAGCCCAGATCCCTCAGCCTTTCCTCATAGGAGAGATGCTCCAGTCCCCTCATCATCCTTGTTGCTCTCCTCTGGACTCTCTCTAGGAGTTCCTCATCTTTCTTGAACTGGGGAGCCCAGTTAATAATAAATAAGAAATGAGCTGGTGCTTGTTCGCTTCCTTGACTCACACTTAACAGAGCGTATGAGAACAGGGGTGGATGGAAGTAGAAAAACCTTCTCTGCCACACATTGCCCATGGGATAGTCACTCCATTCATCACCTCATCAGTGCTCTGTAAAATATCAAGATCTAAACAGCATTCCTTTGCATAAACTGCAAATTCTTCAGAGCAATGGCAAGTACAGGACATTTCAAAGGCTGGGCTTCAATGATGTCTCTGGATGCTGCTGCACTTAGTAATCTGAAGACAACTATATGTTGGAAACTGCAGTTAACTGCCCCTTCATGCCCCCCCAGGCCATGACATCTTGTCTTTGTAACAGGGGCGTGGTAGACATGAGTTTTGAAAACTCAGCAGCATTTGTGTGGGAAGAAACAGAAGGTTATCGACTTTCTTTTTCCACCTTTTTCTTTCTTTTTTTTTTTTTTTTTAGTGAGGATTCATATGTTACGAAAAATAAACTTGGTGCCTTGAGTGTTACACTGGATTCAATAGGGATTCTTCTGCCTAGCACCACTGGTGACTATCAGGCAGCAATCACCAATCAATTTGGTTTGTTTGGATATGTCAGCATTTTGTGAGACAAGCAGAGCTGCCAAGAGAAAAAGGTAAGGTAAATTGGCATGCATTTGCTTGATTACAGATTTACAGAGTGGGTAATGGGACATTATTCATAAAGGGGGAAAGTTCTTTGGGATTCAGTCTTACATTTCAACATGGTCTTCTTAAATGAAGAGAACTCCTCCTTCTTAGGTCAGAGATGGAGAAATTAACTGCTCCAAAGAAACCAGTGTCATCGCAAATGTCTAAAGGGTCCATACAGTCTTGTCATGCTGGTTTGCAGTGAAATTTCAATGAAAAACAGTTCAATCACAGGCTGTAAAAAGTGATCATACTGAAGCACCTATAATGAGAAAAGCTGTGCAATGGACGGGGGTTCAATCTGGTTTAGGAGGTGGGGTTTTCTGAGTGAGAGCTTTCCGCACTGAAAGCTTGAGAATCTTGTTACCTTAACTTTTGCTCTGACACTAACTTTCCAAATTTTTTAAATGTTGAACTTTTCTGGCAGCTGGCTTTTGTCCTAGCAGAGAAGGTCATTGTTCACCTTCTGGATTCTCCTAACTTTCAGACACGTGGGCCAATAAAAATCAGTCAATGTCTTACAAGTAGTGTAGTCTTTCCACGCAAACCTGATGTTACCTCTCATCTTATTTTAGCAAGATTTCTTCCCTTCTATGTTGTATTGTAAAATCAGAGACCATGAGGTCAGAAAAGCTCAAAAGGTGACAAAAATCCTTCTGTAGTGGCTTCTTACCAGATCCATCTTATTCAGTTAACCTTGAATTGGTTGCTTTCCAACTCAGTAGTATCGCAGATGGCTGGGTGCCATCCTCAGCATGGGTGAAATGAAGAAAGTGAACAAAGTCAGATTGGATTTGCTATTATTAAAGGCAGACACCAAGGAAGATTAAGCTTAAAGCTGTTGTGTTCATCAGAGGTTAGACTCCTGTATTTCCAATTCTGTTAGGTAGCACTTTACAAGATGTATTGCTGACTGCAAAGGGATTCTGGAAATATCTGGTATCTAAGCAAATATTTTCAGCCAATTAGTGCAACAGAACATATCTGATGTATAAGGACTCATCTCATTTAAGTTTCACCAACTAAAAGGTAGTCATCTATTCTTACCTGGTCACTCTGTAGCAAATGTATAGACATATGCACCCTCCTAAAATTATCGGTCATCCCATTCACTATCTAGGGATGGGATGAATTGTCTGTGCCTTTCCACTGATTCTACAGGTAGTATTGGTGGCTGGTTCAGAACAGACATTTTGCTTTTAGGTTGCCAAACACAGCAGAGATGTCTCTTGTGTCGTTATAATTTGATATAGTCACTGCAGACCACTCCAGTGCACCAGACCAGACTCTGAAGTCACTGCCGTAGCAGTTAAAAGGCTGCTAGGGATGCAAAGCGGAATTTGTGGCTGGCTTACAAACACATCTGCACTGCTCTTCTTACACAGCCTGAGTAAGGATGTGTATCCCCCCCTTGACCCTACACAGCCATCAGAAATATGTGCCCCCATGCCAGACTTAGTGGCTTACTAATTTAGTACTAGCATTCCTCTGAATAACTCTTCTTTTCACAGCCCTCATGGCAGCAAAAAAGGCAATAAAGTTCATGGGTTTTTTGCTCGCTTATTTTTAATATATATTGATCCACACTGTTAAGATGACCAGTAACTGACAGATAGATCTTCTGAGGATATGAGAAGCACTATGATAAGATCTTATACTGCTGTTGTAACTCCTCCTTTGCCTGGGTTCAATAAGGTCGAATGCCTGCTTGCTACAGTCCTACTTATATTTTTAGGGGATCTCACTAAATTCTGGACAAACAGGTGAGATACAGTAAAACTGCTAACTGCACATTAACTCTGCTCCTCAAATGAAGTTTTTCAAGTCTGATAGTGCTATGGAATAGATTGGAGCATAAATCCTCATGTTTTGTGATATAAACCTACCATTTGCTGATGTAGGCTGGGAAGAAATTTCCCCTCTGGGCGACAATTATCCATAAGGTTGGGAGCTTGGGAAATCAGGTATTATATGAGCTCTGGCCTTCTATTGTATCAGCTGTGAAAATCAAGAGAAGGGTAATATTTACTGTCAATCCCCCAAATGAGGTACAACCCACTAACAGATCAAAGCCCTGTAAAGCTTCCGAGCATTGGACGTTATTTATTATTATAGATATACTATTGACTCTCTGTACTTTTATATCCACTGGCTGTGCAAAAAAAAAAAAAAAATTATGAACATATGCAATTGAGAAAGAGACAGCTATGAACTCAATGGTTTTGAAAACTAGTTTATTAGCACAGATATGCCATTAGGCGAGGAAAATGTTGCTAATGCAGATAAAAGAACAACTGCAAAACTGTGTTTTGTAGAAGTACAGAAAAGCTACAGAGGTAACTTGACAGGTGGAAGAAATTAGCCCATTAAAATACATAAAGAAAACAAAGAAAAAACAAAATGAAAATTTTGAATGTATGGTTATTTTCAACGTCCAGTCAACATTGTTGATAGAAGTCTGTATATTCTTTCCCCTTCAACAGAATTTTAGAATATTACAGTGTAGGCAGGACCAAAGAAATCAGAGCGTGAATATGTGACAAAAATATAAATTACATGAGGTTGAGGTTGGGAAAAAAAAAAACCAAACCAAGACCTACATGTTAAATTATATGGGAAAAATAATAGTAATTTAACAAAGTTATGTAGTATTATGTCAGTAATTGATACCCTTGAACACCAGAAAGGTCTGAAAGAGATTTTGCAGGAGCAGAAAATGAGATGTGAATTTACGATGTAAAGCAATATAAAAAGTTCAGTGAAGTTTTCTTATTCGTTA
>NW_009270001.1:5180526-5207646 GCF_000687185.1 Egretta garzetta | reverse complement strand
CTTTCCCTTCCCACCCCACCAACCGCATAACCAAAGATCTGCACCCACCTTTCCCTGTGGGGACAGAGCAAATGCAGAACTCCACTTCTGCTCACCAAGAACTCTTCAGATTAATACGTTCACCTGTTTCTTCTCTATTGTCGTGAAGCCACGGATCAGATGTTAAATGACATTTTTATGTTTCTCTTTAAAACAAATACTCATTTTATGCCTAACAGAAAGAAAAAAAAAATCAGATAACTACTTTAATGTTTTACTTCCTATTAATTTTTTTAAAATGCATAGTATATAAAAAATTTATAAAGTTGCACCTTATATTTTGTGATTTTTCTATTTTCCTTGTCTTTACTACTTCTAGCTTTCTTAAATTCTTTCATCTTCAGAAAAATGGTAAAGTAGCAAAACCAGTCTGAAATACAGTGTCTTGATATCTTTAATTTTTCAAAATCCCTTCTGTGTCCAGAAAGCTATGAGGTGTCAAACCACGTTTTCTTTATATTTGTCCTTTTAAAATCAGAGAAAAATGAGAAATTGATAAAATATTAAAATGTAAAAGACAAACAGATTTTTTTTTTAAAAAGGGAAAGCAAAATGAAAATTAAAAATGGGAAATAAAGGTTTAAACAAAATATAAAATTTGGGAAACTAGGGGAAAAAATTACATCCTAGCTGCTTTAGCTAAAAGATAAATGTTATTTTTTAAAAATAAGATTTAATAAAACAACATGGAGTAACATTTTGTAGGTATTTATTTTTAGTAAATGTGGTTTTCATAATGAGAAAATAGTTTCAGCGATGCTGAATTCAATGTATTCATCAATAATTCTTGGAAAGCATAAAAAAGACAGGAAATATATATGTATTTTCAAAGACAGAGTAAAGATGTTAAAATACATGGGGTGCAGATGTCCAGTCTTTGTAAATCCTTCAGGAGAAAATAATTAAAATAAACATTTCATTTTCATTAAAAATGTCAGAAAAAAATCTTTTTGCTTGCATCAAATTCCATGGAAGTGAGTAAACAGAATGTTTCTAATGGGTTTGATGAGAGCTGGACCATGACAGCTTTCAGGAGACTTTATTTTTATTTTTCTTTTTATCTTGGTGTCAGTAAACTTCCACTGCTATCATACTAATTCATCACCATTAACAAGAGGACTATTCCAATCATAGCATCATACGCAGAATAAAATTTAACTCTAAAATTTTGTGATATTATTAGTGCTACTGAATCTACTGTCGTAACGACCCCTAAATTGAAAACCTGAGTGGAAAATAAAATTTTAGCTGTAATTTACTTTTTATAACACTTGCCCATCAGCAGCCTGATGCAAATATTTATTTCAGCAGCTAACACTGATTACTGTTATTTCATTCATGTGTATTTGTCTGATTGCTTGGCTGCTGAGCTGCTGTCTGTCCATTCATAAATAACAGCAAATAAAGCGACCCTTAAAACATCATGATACAATGAAGTCAATTGATTTTTTAAAAAATATTAAGTTCTTGCATTTGTTCACAGGTGTATGGGTTTTTTTGACTACCTTGCTTATAAAAACCAGCTATTGTTGATGCACAAAGAAGCTACAATGAAAGGAGCACGCCCATCATCCGACGAGTATTTTCCTTCTGTAAGCATTTCTACTCTGCCTTTATATACTTCTGTTCACATGTATTCATGTGCAGGAGTAATGAAATCAAGAGATAATTTTACATTCTAAGATGAAATAATGTTTTTTTTTTTTGGTGAAGTACCAATGAACTTGTGAGAAATCTCAGTGTGTCATTTTAGTTTCTGTTTAATTTTTCGGCTTCCCTTTCCCAGTAAAAAAAAAAAGGAAAACAGAAGTTAAATAAAGTAACTCTATAAATAAATTAATTAGTTAAATAAATTTCTATCTGAACTTTTCTGAAAACAAATCCAGCTTGAAAATATAATTTATTATTTGTAGGTTTCTGATGTACAATAGGAAATATATAGGGAAAGCTAAAATACTAATTTATATTTCTTTGGAAAATTTCCTGAACAAGCTTTGCCATGCTTTTCAAGGTAAATTTTACAACATTATAATGTAACCTTATAATTAAAATTGAATGGATAACTGTATATTAAAAGATTAAATTCTGTGGTTTTGCTGGGTTTAAAATTTTATAAGCTTGATTATTAGCCTGAATTTTTCTTAGGCTAATGAATTTCCTGTTTCTAATATTTTTCCATTAAATTTTCAGAAATGAACCTATTATATAGTTTAGGGGGGAAAAATGGAGAAATTTGCATCCTTTCCCCATGCTTCCCACAGAATTCTGAAAAAAACCTCAAACCAAACCAACCAATTATGTAATGTAATTAAACATTATATAATATTGACTATGCAATAAGGTGTTTGACTATAGATACATAGAGAACATTTATTTTGTTTTCTACTTTTCTAGTTCTTGAATTGTAATCTTGATATTGCTTCACAGAAAGACAGATTGAGAATTTCAAAGCTGAATTACATTTCATTAAAGAAGTATGACTAAGACAGATATTTTTTTAAATACTATTTATATACATAGTAATAGATTAGTCTGTTGTACAGACTACTAAATCCCTGTATTCTCCATGCATTTTTGTAACCAAAAAATGTCCCAAAGAAAAATCTTGGTTTCACAGTCATCTGAAATGTACCCGCTCCAAATAGAAATCTGAAACCTACATACATTTACAACAAAAATCTGTTTTTAACAAAAAAATCTAACAACAATGGTACAGGGGAAAATCATCTTCACCCACAGGAAAGTCAGAACTGGTCAGTCATTCAAAATAACTTCATAAAAAATGTGGCACATTTTCTGTATATTCAAAAAGTGTGTGAACTCCTTGTCTGGAGGTATCTGGCATGAAACGCTGATGCAGAGGTATCAGAATTCAAGCACTGGAAGGGGCTGCCCAGGGAAGGATTCAAGTCCCCATCTCTGGAGGTATTTAAAAGCCAGGCAGATGAGGTGCTTAGGGACAGCGTTTAGTGGTGGGATGGCAGGGTTAGGGTAACGGTTGGACTTCATGGTCCTAAAGGTCTTTTTCAATGATTCTGTCATTCTATTTGAATTGCAGAGCAGTGAATGGCCACTGGGATGTGAGTAAAAGCTCTTTGCCATGGATAGGTTAACTCATGAATCAAAGGCAGTCCTAGAGCAAAGCCAAAAAAGGTGAACATCAGGAGCTCTGACAAAGTTTGACTCATTCAAATTTTCCTCCTTGTGTTTTCTCTGGAGGGCCAAATAAGTTAAAGCTCACATTCACATTTGAATTTTCTCTTGCATTCCTGGCTGAGTTGTATTGAATAAAATTAAGTGCCTCCCAACAAATAAAAATACCTCTGTTTCCACAGGGAAGGAGCTATCAAGATACAGCCGCTGAGATATTCAAATTTACAGAATACTGACTTTGTAAGCCCCCATTTAGTTGATAACACAACTGTGCCACAGTTAACTTCTGCACAAATCACATGTGCAGAGTGCGGGTTTAGTTGTCAGTTGTGCCGCTGCAAACCTGCCCAGTTTTATCTTGGAGGTATAAGCATCTCAGAAGTTTTATTCCTCTAACAGCAGATCTTTAATTAAATAGAATATTGTAAAATAAATAAATGCATCTGTAAACATGCTGGAGGGCAGAAGGACATGTTTTTATTTATATGATTTTAATAAAAGATATGTTTCTAGTTAAATCCCTGTGTGAGTAATCTAATATATAGAATGCAGTACAAGAAAGTGGTGTCTGTACGCTACAGCTTTAACCAACCTTGTGTTTTCATTTTAAAAAGATTATTCCCTCTTCTTCTTCTTCTTCTTCTTGTTCTTCTTGTTCTTGTTCTTGTTCTTGTTCTTGTTCTTCTTCTTCTTCTTCTTCTTCTTCTTCTTCTTCTTCATCTTCTTCTTCTTCTTCTTCCACCTTCCACCTTTTACTTAAATCCTTTTGGGCAGAACTTAATAAGCACAAGATTTGCCTTCCTGGATCATAAACAGGATTAGTCTGACAAGAGTCAAAATAGGCCATGCAAAGAAAGGTACAAAAAACCCCTTTGTGGACAAAGCTGAGTGGTTTTTTTTTTTCCCATAAATGTTCTCTATCTATTTTCTGGAAGCTCAATGTTGCTCAGACTTGAAAAAAATGCTCTTTGGTAGCCTTTCTACTAATTTCTGTCACAGACGTTTAATATTTTTCTGTCAGTCCTTTAAAAACACCCTCTAGAGGATACGTTAGCCATTTAAATATCTAATAACTTTAAGAACTGTGCCTAAATCCTTGGTCCCATGACAATGAGTCCTACTGTCTATTTGTACCACGTGCGCAAAAGTGTTTTTCTTCATCAGTTAGTTTTTAGTTAGCTCTGTTTCATTTAATGTCTCCATGGTCTTGATTACTGCCTGGAATAACATCTGTCTACCTATTTCTGGCTTTTTCTGTGAAATTTTTCTGTGCTGTACAATGTACCAGCATTTCATCTATGAAAAGCAGCATAAGAAACAACTGGAGTTATTAAAACCTCCTATTTATGCTCAGCCCAAGGGACCAGCCCCAGCGCTTTTATTTTTCTGCCAAACTTTCCATTGCGAAGTCTTACAGAGAGCTACAGCGCTGGTGGTACAGGGCTGTGGTGCAAGAACCACATAGACCTATACAAGACCTATACAGCAGGAGCAGGGCAGTGATGGTGCCCCTGTCCTGGTCACTGGTGAGGCCACCCCTCGAACACTGGGTTCAGTTTTGGGGCCCTCACTTCCAGAAGGACATGGAGGCGCTGGAGCGTGTCCAGAGAAGGGCAACGGAGCTGGGGAGGAGTCTGGAGCCCAAGGCTGATGGGGAGTGGCTGGGGACCCTGGGGGTGTTCAGCCTGGAGAAGAGGAGGCTGAGGGGAGACCTTATGGTTCCCTACAACTGCGTCGATGTGGTGCTTAGGGACATGGTTTAGTGATGGACTTGGCAGTGCTTTTAACAGTTGGACCTGATGATCTCAAAGGTCTTTCCAACTTAAACAATTCTATGATTCTAAGTTAAAACAAACTGAGTGCACACTTCAGGGTTCACCTGGTTCTCCTGTAATGCCTCATGTGTGCAGATGAACTTCACAACAGAGTAGTACCAGGGCTGCTTCACTCGATATGTTATGTCTGGCTTAGAGGAATTCACTGAGATGGCTGATTCTTGCTCCCATTAAATGTATGAAAAAGAAGCATTCATTTTCCTTTTGGTTCAAATATATTCCCCCCCTTTCTTTTTTTATTTTTCCTTTTTCTAAACATTGAAAACTTTTAATGGATATTGAAATTGCCCTTGGTTTCACTTACAAGGCACAGTTTAGACTTATTTTTCCTGTTTTTTTTTAGACCTTTCCCTAGGATCACATGCTATATAAAGTGTTTCATTTTCTCCTGGTACAAGCAGAAGCCTCATCAAAACTGTGAATTTCAGATAAGCTTTTATCAGACTTTTGCTGTAGCCATCTCAGAAATGAGCTGTCATCAGCAAATTTAATCTGTCTCTGGCTGCTTTAATTGTTAGCACCATTTCTACAAAATCCTTCACAGTCCTCATAGCATGGGAAGTTTCTTTAAGACTTTTAATTCAGTCAGCAGCAATTGCATACAGTATTTATTTTTTCATATTTATGACTTACACATTTAAAAAGGTGGAAGGGCCTTGATTGAACAGTTGAATTATGGAAATGCAACTGCATCACTAGTATTAAATACTGAGTCTGAAATGTGCAGCTGAGAGGGTTTTGGGAGAACCCTGCCAGCAAAAATAAAGCTCTGGAAGATATTTTACTTTATTTGGAGTGAGGATAAATAGAAGCAGATTTTCTTTAATGCTGAGTGTCATGGAATTTTATTGGTGTCTACAAATAATTGCAAAGGGCCCCCATCTTAAGCATGCTGAAGGACAAAAAAGATGGCTTTATGCTGAAAGTTGTTGCAGGAGGCCTCAGCAGAACTGGGTTGAGCCTCTCGCTTTGCCGCAGGCTTTCTGGGTGACCTTGGGCAATTTACTTTGGCCTGGATTCTCGAAGGATTTGATGGTATAACAATCTTTGGAGTCTGTGAGAATGAGGAGCCCATGTGCTCGTGCGTGCCTGACCCCGAGTGCCTGGTCCTACCCATGAGCACTAATTACTACTAAATTTTATCTGGTTGCCTATCCAGCAAGCAAGTGTGAGATCTCCCTACAGTTCCTCAGAGGCAGATTCAAGTCTTACACTCCCAAATGGGGATTTTTTAGGTATCATCCAAAATTCTTTCACTGTTAAGCTCCTCCTACAAAACATTTATCAATATGCTAAACAGCGTACATGCTAACTAAGCCAAAAGGGTTTTCTCTTCCTTTTCTCCAGTGAGTACTGTGACAGTGAACTCATAAACCTAGAACTAACTAAATAATGTGTACTGCACAGCTAGGTAGATGTAGTATGCCTATGTATATACAGCAGTGAGAGACTATGATTACAGCTCTGGACCTTCCTGACATAACACACTTTTTTCTGGTTAACTTAAGCATTCATAGCACCTAAGAAGTTGCTCTGTTATAATAGCAATTACAAAACCTTCCTAGGCAATCTGTTCTCAATATAGTTAAGCGCTGGAATGAGACCTCTTGAATTGTTATCCCTGGACAGTTTTAATGTTAAACAAGTATCTCCAAAAAATATAAAATGTAAAATCTTTGACTGGGAAAGAAATGCCTGAGTTGTCAGTATTAGTAAAACCGTGATTCATGGACAGCAGTGGTTCATTAGGCAGCAATAAACAGTCCTAGCTGATCACTATAGAGAGCATGTGGTGGGAAACTATAAAACAATAGAATTAAATTTATCTAATTCCAAAGAACTAATTTGCTGAGTTTGGCCTCTTTCTCTGTATTATTTCAAATGGTTGGCATTTGTATTTCTTTATTTTTGTCAAACTTGTTTTCCTATACGAGGATCTTGCAGAGTCCACAGTAATTTGTTTTTACTTTGAATGTGTGCTTGTTCATTTAGTTGTTTGCTTTAGATAATTACATCCCTCCTGCCATATCATTCCCTTTTGTAAACTATGGGAGTTACTAATACAGAATGATTTGCAAATTCAGATTATTCTAGATGAATATGCAATTTGAAATTCACTTTGTGCAATTTCAAGCATCCAAGTTTATAATATGCTTTTTCATTCATGCCAATAAAGATCAAATCTGAATGCTCAAAAAAGTGAAGACAAAAGGATATTTCTTTAATTCTTCCGTCTAACTGAAGCCTTTTGTTCTGAACCTTAGTGACAACTGTTTCTGATCTTGCCCCAAATTTTATGGCTGTAACAGGGTTTCTCTTGTGAGGAGTTTGAGACCGGCCAAGGTGATATTCCAGCCCTCCCAGCCTGGTGAAGGAAAGCTCTAGAATTCTAAGAATTGGAAGATAGAATCAAGAATTTCCATTTAAAAATGTAAAAAATCAAGGTAAAAATGAACAAAATAAAAATTAGCATTTCAGCTACTATTTCTGTTCTCCCAGAACATAAGTGGCTTCATACTTGCTATGGAGCAGAACTTTGTCTTGAAATCCAGCAGGTGAAGGGAATGTCCTTGGAACCACTGATGGAATCAGCCATAATTTCTGTCACTGCAGAAAATTATTCCGGTTCCTTAAAAGTAGTTCATGCCTTCTCTTCTCCACTATATCCAGCAAGATGTTAGGATATCTGGGCTGTAGTGGAATCTTTCACGATCCCGTCTAGGAAGTAAATGTGTAGCATGTAACCTATGACATTCATGAGTCGGTAAGTTATGAATTCAGTCACAAGATGCCTCTTTTCTCAGAACATACAAATATTGAGACACACAATTTAAGCAACAGAAATATTTTATTTGTGCTTGAAAAGATGGAATAAATACCACTGCAAAAATTCCTGAAAGAAAAAATTGTCAAAAGTTAATAAAGTCCCAAAGGAAGTAATGTCATGTCCAATGAGTGGTTTTAGTAAATTGTGAAAAATCCCCAGATGAACTGCCTAGGGAGTCATTAACATGATGATGGTGCATTTTTCTCACATATAAGAATGGACCCAACAGGGATTCTTCATGTCACAACAATCTTTTATTGTGATCTAAATATTAAAAAAAATTGAGTGGAAACCTACTTAAACTGTCTCATTCAATACCAAAGCTGGTAAGAATCTCCTCATACTTCTTTAGGCTGTTGTTCAGAATCATAACACTGCATTGCGTACCCTCTCATCCCTCTTCTCTTCCTTCCAACTCAACTGCCTAATTGTCTAGGCATCATGGAATACTGGTAATGGTTTTGTGGCATTCCTTACATATTTGCATCAAGCCCTACACAGTCAGATCTGGGAAGTCTGGGGCGCTCTCTGGCTCCTACAAGAGAAAATAATGGATAAGCCTAGAGACAAACAGGGTGACAGATACATATTCAAGACAGAAAAATATATCATAATTGGATGGAGACCAAAATAAAACGACCTGTGGCATAACCAGTATTATGCCTCCAGGTCCTGGTTTCCCAGATCATCCAGACTGGGAAGCTGGCCAGGCACACCATGGTTTCAGTCCTGCTGGACTGCCTGTTTTCCTTCTGTGAAAATCAGTGCACAGAAGGGAAGGAAGAGAGTGAAAACACTGGTACAAATTCAGGTCTTGTTCCAGTCGAGAAGCAAACCACAGCCAAGATGTACATCTTTACCCAGAGCCCAGAATTGTTCCCAGGCCACCTTGTAGAGACAGAGTGTGTTTGTACCAAATGTTCATATGAGAAGGCTTAATGTCACTGACAACAATAGTTCTTGTAAACCATGGATATGAAGAAATACAATATTCGGATGCACACTGCAAAAATAAGAATTCATTAAATAGGAGGCCAGCGGAGTGTATTATAATCCCTGGAATAATGCTGGCTAGAGAACTTCCTGACTTTGATCCTGCTCCAAGTCCAAGAGCACATCTTTCTGTATACAAAACAGAAAACAGCTAATCTTCATTTAAAGATCTCCACTGAGTGAGAATCCACCAGAACATTAAGCTGTTCTGTTGATTAATTAGACTCATTGTGTGCTTTTAGACCCTATTTCTTACATGAATTGGTTTCAAAGAGTGAAGTTACACAAACTAGACAGCAGAGGATGGACCAGCATGAAACATATTTTCACTTCCTCAACACTGTTCTCTTCTACAGAGCAGGATGGATGCTCCCAAGTTCTCCTCAACTCAGAAGGACACCCAGATGTCCTGCACCTCATGCATGGGCAGATCATCAGATGCAATTGACATTTAAACACCGAATTACCACTTCTCTCCTTTCTGAAGATATTTATCTCTTAGCTTCTAAGGTGATCATGCAAGCAATGAAGCATTAAAGGAAATAAAATATAATAAAAGTAATTATTTGATAGAGTCATTTTAAAATAGAATCTTAATCTAGGGATTTCAGGTTTCTACTTTTACAAACCTGTTGGCTGCCTATAGCTTATTTTGCCATAATAGACAGTCCTTGGTGTCTTAATTCTATTCTATTCTTTTTTGAGTCCCTGTTTTTTGTTTTTTGGCTTTTTTTTTCTAGACAATACAACTCAAAAGTTTTCATGTGTCTCCTTGACAGATACAAACATTATTCCCATTGTGTCCTTACTGAATGAAAAATCTAAAATGCAGAGCTGGCATTGGAAGATTGACCGGATTCTAAATGAACTTTCTGATACGAAATGTAAAACTAGAGGGAACAGAGTACCAGTAATGAAGTGAAATACAAGGTTAAGTATTGGAAACTAATTAGTGAGTTCATCAGCAACAACTCTTTGATGGTCTGAACTGCTTCCAGAAAGATAAGGATACATTGTTTGAGAAACAATTAAATCCCTTCCCATACTTGCATAGAATTATTTCATATTCACATGCAAATCCAAAGACACAGATACATTCAAAATACTAATGCCATATATATGCATAGATTGTGTTTCTCCTCTTGTTTACACCACTACAAATCAGACGTAAATTAACAAGAGGTCTACAATATAAAATTGCCATGATACCAAGCAAATTCAGACCATCAATCCCCATCTTTCCTCATCCGTATTATCAGCAGTAACTTGTTTGCTATGTACAGACCCTCATTGTTTTGGATATTGCATGAACACATAACCAGACTCAGAATTGTTTACCAGAAGAATTCAGTCATCCATACAAACAGGTGGACAGACAATCATCTTTCCACCTACCCAGATTAACTTTCATTCTATAGCAGTGTGATTCCACTGTAGTTTCCAATCATTTACACAATAAGCTCCATTCTTTTTGCACTACTTAGTGACAAAGGACAGGAATCCAAATCCGAATTCTCTATGGGGGATTCATTGCATGTTCATGTATTGAGTAGCCTGTATAGAACAAGTAGAACCAGTTTCTTTCCTCCCCTCTCCAGCAAAACCTGTCGGTTCAACCTAGTGATTAAGGAAGAAGGTTGACAATAAGAAATGTAGTTGATTTTCTGGAAATCAGTCCATGTTAGTGCTACTTCCAGGCTGCTCTACCCTTCGTCTTTTTCTGGGACCCCATTAAGGGTGGGATAGAGGTATTGAATTGGAGTCTGGAGCAGCCAGGATCCCTGCCATCATGACGATCCTTGGCATACAGGGACAGATATCCCAGCAGGAGTGAAGACACTGGGAATTTACTCCCCAGATCATTTCCCTCACTTGATTTAGCAGGAAGCACAGACTCACTGAAGTCACCTTCATTTCCAGCCTGCTATTCTATACCACTTTGCATCTCTGCATTTCTCCCCCTGGGTGGGACTAATGTTCCACTGCCTCACCTCTCTGGTGCCACCGGCACAGTATGGGCTGGGCTGTGAGCATAGAATGCTCTCAAATCCTTCTTTTCAGAGAATAATGGACTGTAGAAAAGTGTTTATTGTTCCTGGGACAATGCTATGTGATGACTAAATTTGGTGAGGAAATGGCCATCCAAGCATTACTGTAATAATGCAGACACTCATTTATTTATCCTTTGATGAGGCTCCGAAGAGCTTAATCAAGTTAGAGACTATTGTTACTTTTCCTAGGCAGGATTTTGACAACTTATTTGATGTTTAAAGCTGAAGGTTTTTAATTAGTATTTTGGTTTTTATTTTGTATTTTTTGACTCAGTGAAAAATGAGACTGACTATAGCCACATGATTCTGCAACACATGCGGAAAAAATTGTTTAGTTTTCTTGCACCTTTTTTGCACCTAAGTAATCAAGATGGGAGATTGTATCTGTGGGTATGCCTGGGATTTATATTTATATTGGCTGAGTGTAGTGGATTCAAGAGTCCAAGCAAGTTGAGACTCTGCCTTGGGAAGTTGGGAATCTGCCTTGTCCATCTTTCCTCCAGGTCCCATAACATGTTCTTCTGGGAATCAGAACAAGAGTCCCAGACACTGGGAATCAGAATAAAATGGTACTGCACAAGCAAATGGGGTTTGGGGTCAATTTTAGAGGAAGTGCTGGTGTTCCACATGTCTTCTTCCCTTTTCAGAGGAGATCAGCTGAAGACATCCCAACATAAGTCACAGGAATTTATTCATTGTGCTTGCTAGTAAAAAAATCACTAGTACTAGAAGTTCCTGAACAAATATGTCTCTGTATGGCAAAGATACCTCTGAATCACTGCCCTTCGGGCACATCTTCCCTGTAGGGCAGTGACACAGGGCACTTTTTTATGTATATTTTGCGAAAAGCTCAAGGGTAACTCTACCTCCGTTCATATATTGGAAACCATACTTTTTCTACAACTATGTGTACCAGTAAAGTCAATACAATTTGGGTGCAACTTCCTGAATTTCTGTATTAGGCCTTGAGCTTATTCCAGGCAAGCAGCCTCTCAGAACACCTCGGGTGCCGAAACTTTCTAACATATTTCAGTGCACTGATCAATAGGGTTCTTTTTCCCTTCCTAGCCACACAAGCTGCACAAGGTGAAAAAAATGCCACTGAATTAATATTTATTTTGCAACATAAAAGAGCCCAGCACTATCTACAAATGTTCTAATTAATTGGGATTAATTTCATGTGCAAAGTTTGGCTCTGAAGGTGTTGATGGAGTAATACATCAAAGAGGCTTCACCTCTGTAAAAAATCAATGCTAAAGTAACCTTGATTACTGTCTCTGTTGATGTCACACATAACACTAATCAGTCATGGTTTGCACTGAACACTATTAAGAATAAATATTATTTGTTCTCTTATTGGCATTTTTGAGACCCTGGGATCATATTCACTGCAGCTCTCTAAGAGGAGGTTTTCAGCTTAGGGAAATTGTACAGGTTGTTCAGGAGCACATGGTCTGAGAAAAAAATTGAATGAACCTGAAAATCGAAAATAAGGGGACATACACTGCATGCAACAAGGAGACCCTTGCTTTCCACCCTTTCCTCTCTTCCTTATCTCCTTGCCTCCCTTCTTCCTTTTCATCTTTGACCTCCTTCTCTTCTCTGTATCTTTCCTTTTCTTCCCTTTTTGTTCCCCTTTTTTTTCCCTCTCCCCTCGCCTTCTCACCCCCAACTCAGAACTAGAAAGTACATTTAAAACAGTGGCAGACTTCTGGAGGGATGTTTTGCA
Source organism: Egretta garzetta (assembly GCF_000687185.1). Classification (NCBI taxonomy): domain Eukaryota; kingdom Metazoa; phylum Chordata; class Aves; order Pelecaniformes; family Ardeidae; genus Egretta; species Egretta garzetta. Next base: position 5,195,019 of record NW_009270001.1, on the reverse strand, counting down.
ATACAAGAAGGGGATCTCTAGAGATGCTGGGTCTCAAATACCTGACCTGTGGGGTATCTAAGCCTAATACAACCAAAGAAAACCTCAGAGTGAAAGCACCTAGCTCACCTTTAATAAGGCTCAGTATCGATTTTCGTGATTGCTACTTTTATTCTTCAGAGCAAGAAAACATCTGCTACCCAGCTCCTGCCCTCCTGTCCCCTCCTTTTTGATTATTCTTAATACTTTTCAGGCCCTTAGGAGTCCCTCCTCTCACACCTCAAGTTCCTGTAACTGATTCAATCCCATTTATTTCAGTGTGGCAAGTTCACGCCACTCCAAGCACCCCCCAAAACAATTTCTGTGTTTATATTGGCTTCAGGGCATCTTGGATCAAGCTTTCAAGTACTATCAGGATTGGATCCACATCTTACCTGTGCTCTCTACAAGGTCCCTCTTGACTGAGATAGTATTTAAATGACAGTTCTCCCTTCCTGGTCCTTCTTTTACTCTTGCCAGGCAGCCTGACCAGGCAGGAGGGTTGAATCCACATGACAGTACAGACATTCTCTGTGCTTTGTCCCACAGTCCTGTCACACTGGCTGTCCACACTGAAGAGTGGTGTGGCTTTCTCCATGACTTATCCTCCTCCTTGAAAAAACATGGTCAGGGAGGGGGACAGCATGCAACCTGGTGTCCTCCCAGCTCAGGCTCAAGCTTAAGTAAAAGGCACATGCAAGGAGTGGGATTCCAAAACAAATCTGCTCTGTTATATAGGCAAATCCTCAGTGGATCAAAATTATAACTAAGTTATTCCACCTCTGCTCACATCCCATCTTCCTTTTTTCCCCCATATATTCTCTGCATACATTCCCCCAGGGTTAAAACCCAGTTTAAGCATTTTTGTCATGAGAACAAATGACAGAGGGGAGAAGTTTGTGGTGGCTTCTTTTATTTTTCTGTTTAGACAGAATAAATTAGCTCAAGACAGAAAAATATCTTAAGATGCTTCTGTCACAGAAACAGTCAAGCATGACATGGATTTCGACTGATGGAAAATATGTTAAAAAATTCATCCTGATTTTTCGATACAGTCTGAGTAGCAACTGTTTATTTACCAGTTGGAGAACGGGGCTGTGGATCTCCTATACTGGTTCTGCTTAGTATAGCAGATGGCACCCCTATCGTGCCACATTGTTTTCAAACCCACATTGAGACAACCTCCTTATTTCACTCTATGCTACATCTGTCCCTGAATAGGATGAATTAACCACAAACACACAAAGAGTGAAAACAAATCTCATACCAAAATTGAGTGGATATGAAAAACATACACACTCAAAACATGCCAGATTCCTTTACTTAAAGGATGGCATTACAGCCTCTCATTTTGTCAAGTACTTTTTCTTGCTGAGGGGAAATGTGTGGGTCTTCAGATTTAATTTTGATTTGTGAACAGTGGTCATTTCCCTTGCCTTTGTCAAAACACCAGACAGCAGTGAGAGGGATTGGTAAAGGTAGGGGAAATAAAGCGCTTGCTGATGTTCTCAGGATCCAGGGCGACTGGTCAGTCACGGATGGATGCCTTGGGCTGGCAGCCTGGCCACAGCAGATGTTGCTCTGGACCCTGGCTCACTTCCCGGGTCTGGGATGTCATCTGGCTTATCTAGTCAGGCCCCTTTTCTTCACCAGTCTTTTTAAGACTGGGCAGAGCTAGACAGGCTGTCTCCCCTCATCATGCTGATAACTGTGTAGCGCAGTAGATCTCAGAGTCAGGTGAAAAGCAAAGAAAAACACAAACGCACACACAAAAAAGGAGCAAAATGTTTGGGAAGGAATCAGAAAAGAAGGAAAGAGAAAGTTCATTTCTTTGCTGATTCAGTGGTAAATACCTGTACTTTGTCACTGAAGTCATAATGTTTAGAGCTCTCCAAATTAAAAATATTAGCCGATGTACTAATTTTAATCTAATAATTTATCTTTTTTTGTTTGTTATTTTGTTTGTTTGTTCTAATCTTCCAATGTCACTTCTGCATGTATTGGCAAATCACACACACACACACACACACACACACCATTTTTGAGGATAAGAGCTTTTACTGCTATTTAGACTAATGCTTCTTCTCTGACAGATAAGATTACTTCAGGGGAGGTCTGTGGACCACCAGTGTTACACCACCTTCTCTATTGTGCCAGTGCTTGAGTGATCCCTTGATTGCTTTGGGATCAATTAAAATTGTTTTGCTTCCATTCCCTGGGCAGGTAAAGCAGTAAGAACTTGGAGACAGGACCCAAACGAAGCTCCAGATTTAAAGGCTGATTTATGTGAAATACAATTTTATTATCAACTCCCCACAAAGGTTTCCAGCTGAACAAGATTTGAAGAGAAATGATCTGTAGTGAGAGAAAAAAGTACAATTTGGAAGAGTCCTTCATTCCAATTTCTTAGAAGTTTTCTCATTTTTTAAGCATCCTAAAAGTGGTAAAAGTTCACCTGTGTTCTGACTTATTGCCTTAAAAATAGAAAAAGTTAACAGTATGCAAGGTGGCATAGTAAGAGACCTAATGCTGCACAGGCTTCTTGAAGAGCAAAACTGCATTCAAATACCAACAGGGACCAAACATTAGACCTTCAACCTATTCCTCGGTGAGGAGAGAATAAATCCTTTTTGCCTTGCAGGTAAGTGAATGTTCCTTTTTGTCTGTGGCTAGGCAGTCTAGCTGCTTTGGAGTTTTGGCTTACAAAGCTCTGTCTGGGACAGCACACAGTCATTAGACAGCAGCCTTGCAACTTCAAGGTGAGCCCAGCTTCTCAACTAGCTTATGGGCAGTTGAACCGTAAGCTTAAAAACAGGCTGAACCTGAACAATACTCTTAGAAAATCAAGCTGGCAGGACTTAAAGAAATCAACAAAGGCTGATAAAACAAAGCTTTGGGGTTTTTTTGTTGTTGTTTTAGGAGGGTTTTTTTGTTTGTTTTTTTATGGATCTCTGTAGGGGGAATTCTGTTTGCTGGCATTCTGCTTTTAAAAGCATGACAAGAAAGAAAAAATGGTGATGGTGTCTGAGATAGCAATGGACATGACAACAGCAAAGGTGACTGGGAAAAAGGCTTGCTGCAGAAGTTTTAGGGCATGTGTTACATTCAAAAAGTTAGAATATTTCTTAGAGCTAGAGATGTAAGTGGGCATCAGCATGGCAACAGACTGAGGGTACAAGCAAGCTGAAGAAAGAAAACAAAAGTGAGAAAGGCTCGTGACATCTAATTTCAGATGTCTACAAAGTAGATGCCACCATCAGAACCAGTCATTCTAGGTTCTTTTCTCAGGCAATAAGAAGAAATAGGCATTTAGAGCATAATTCACCAGACTTCTGTTAAATATCTATTTTAGGATACGATGCATGATGCCATTTAAAAGTGCTTGGTTCCTTCCACAGACTATAACAAGGGTTTCAAACTTTTGTCTCAGCTGTGTATATGTACACTTAAAACATCAGCAAGCTCTATGAACCTCACCTTACTGAAGAATTTGACTGGGAAGGCAGACTTACTGCGTATGTCTACATTATAGACTTAGTGTAAAGGAGAGATTCTTTTTGATGTGACTTTGCCTTGTATCTATATTTGGAGTTTTATGGAAACAAACTCTATTTCCCAGCTGGTGTGGCCAAAATTATTTCTCTCTCAGCGCAGCTGAAGCTGAAGTCACACAGCAGGACACCATCGGAAGCTCACCACTTGCAAGGTGGATGGATGTGAGGTCCTCCAAAAGTAAGCCTTTGTATATGTGTGCAGCATGTGTGGTTAGCAACTGGCACATAATTCATTGACAGTAGAGACAAAATGTGGACACGCACTCTCAGGAACATAATAGATCACAAGCGCATCAAGGTACAGTCCTTCCCTCTTCACAATGTACCATGTAATGTAAACATAATCATAGAAAACCCTGAACAAAAAAGACACAGCAGAGACATATGCATACGTGTAATGTAGTGTAGGGTCAGGGACTATAATCCTTCTGAATTCTCCCACATTTACTCTACTTAACTTTGCATTAAACCAAATTTATTCTCACTGTATTGAATACACATGTATACAGTGTAACTGCAAATCATGAATATAAGATCCAGATCATCCTAAAGGTGTCATTCTCTGTGCCTTTTTATAATCCACCAGCAGAAGTACAATAAACACATACATACCATCTACATGCCAAGGCTGTGTGGCATTTGCACAATAATTTCAATGATTTCCACAAATATAAATGCTTGACAAACATATGAAGTAGTTTTGATCTCCACATGCACAAGGGGCTTGACAATGATTTCCCGATGCCCAGCTGGAATTACTGCTCCTGCTTCCACTAGCTTGCCAAACACTTCTCTAATCCTGTGCACTTACTGAAAATAATAATAATATTGAAATACCCTTGAAGTCAGCAGTCATAAATTGACTGAATATGAATTAAATGGAAAATAAGCAAACGCAGGTCTTCAGCTGGGTTACTCAATTTCAAAAGGGAAAACTTTGACAAATTACATGAACAAGCAAGTGAAGTCAATGGAAGCAAAAAGTTCAGGGGCTTGCAGTGTGACAGATCCCTCCAAACTCTTTAAGTCAGCAGTGAAAAGTTATCTGAAACTTGCACATCAAGCAAGTGAGAACAAAACTTTCAGGAAAGGTTTCCAAATGTATTTGGATGTATAGCCACCTCGAAAAGGACATTAAGAGTAAGCATAAAGCCGACGAGAAATCGAGGGAAAAAAAAGATTGATCAGCAAATAAAGGTACACCTTAGAGGTCAGAAAGTGTAGAAATAATGTAAGAATTGCCAACAGCCAAGCTGAGTTAGGCCTTTCAAAGTATATTAAAACAAATAACAAAAAAGCTCTTCAGTCACATAAATAAAAAAGAGAGCAGCAAAAGTAGGAACAGTATCATATGCAGCAAACTTGGGTAGAGACAAGGTAGTGTATGCCTGGTTCTAAGTATTTTGGCTCATTTTCCAGTAAAGGATCATTGAACAGGAAAGAGAGATGATGCAAATTAAAGTAGAGAAGTCAAAACAAGACAATTATACATACAAGAGAAAAGCAAACAGTACTTTATATAAATAAATAAATTCACTATTTACAGGCTTTCTGAAATGTAAATGAACCCCCACCAGGTAAGTATTCTAACTAGAGACTAACATTACTAAAGAGTAACAGTTGTTCTCTCATTTTATTATGTATAAATTATCTGCTCCTCAGTGACAAAACTTCAAAGTCATGAGAAGATATCACCTATCTTACCCATTCCCTGTCTACAATAGTTCATGTCCACCCTGGGAATTGGGACAATCTCTGAGAGATGATGGGGTTTATACTTCTCCTGGTACAAAGGCTCTTGAACAGTGGTATTGCTGAGACAGAGCAGATGGAGTTCCCCTCTGACTACCTTTAGAGGCATAGGGTTTGCCACGTCTTTCTGCTCATCCTGGCCCAATCAAACCAGTGCTCAGTTAAGCTCAATTTTTATGTCACATTATTCCGTTTAAGTCTGAGTCCCTGTATTCTGCCTGTGAAGCTATTCTAAAAAAGGTGGGGCAATTCCCTCTTCTCCTTCTTGTGCTCCTAAATTTTTCAGGCAGGGGTTCTGGCTGTAATAGGCAATGTGTTCCTTAACTACTCGCCATGGAAACTGAGGAAAGAGACTGTAGGCTTCTCAGTACAGCCAGCCTTTCTCTTTTGTCTATTTCTGTGTACTCAAGAACTAAGATGCAGGTTCCTTGGTGTTGAGGGCATTGGATACCAGTTTGAGGTATTAATTCTCTTCTTGTGTTCTGCATATTCAATTAGACTTAGCACACAGCTAACAATCAAACAGTACAAATTAGTACACTAATATTTAGATAAATAGACTTTTATGCAATAATAAGAATCCAGGACTTTCTGCTTATGTGTCCAAAATTTCATGTTGCCTAGACACGTTCTATCTTTTTGACCCAATAAATCTGTCTGTCTTTTTGGCACTGTGGCACAGCACCACTGGAAAAAAAAAAAAAAAAAAGAAGCATCAACTCACCAAGGAGATTAGAAATATGAGCTTGAATTAAGTTAGATGGAAAAAAAAAAATCATGGCTTAAATCAGACCTCTCACTTTTTGCATGAATGTTGTAGTAGATAAGAGACGAGGCATCACTGGTGGCTTAAGCCTGCTAGCTTTGTTCAGAATACAGAGTTGTAGATCAGAGTCCTCCAGGAACCTTAGCCAGGACAGTACTTTTTTTTGTGGTGCAAATTAGGTACGCAGGATGAAAAATTTCATAAAATAAAATGCCAAAGCACATCCAACTTTTCAAGACAGGACTGTCTAAAGACTGTGTAAGCTTCTGATTTGATTTTGAGGCAGTGGGTTTCTTGACAGACAGATATGAGTGAAAAGTCAGTATAATATCTTCATTGGAAGATATAACACTGTGGGACAAGGAGATAGCCTGCTGTTTTGATAATTAAAAATTTAAAAAAATAAAAAAGAGAGAAAGAAAACGTGAGCTTCTATTACTACATAAAGTATGGAGAACAAAGAAAACCCATTTCAAGATCTTGTTCATAAAAGTGGAAGGATCGTATGCTTTTAATAATAGATTTCTTGTTTGCAAATCTTTTTGTTTTGTTTTGCTTTATAATAAAGATTACTACCAGCAGGACATTAAAATATATTATGAAAGATTTATACATTCATCAATTCCATGGCAAAGGTCATTTATATCACTGGGTAAAGACAATGAGAAATGCTTTTCTTGTGAAACAAGGGTTCTTAATGAGACCACCTACTCCTTTCTTCCCTGCTGAAACCAGTTAGATGTATCAATTATTTGTTCTAATAGGAAGAGCTGCATAATACCCAAAGAAGGGATGTAAACCAAGCATTTTTATATACAGAATTACTATAAGGGGAACTGTGTTTAAAATACTAATCTGTAAAAGAAAGGGGCAACCTTGTCCTGGGTAGGAATTAGTCAGCTTGATTCTGCAACTTCAACAGAGCTCCATCAAGTGCTATTTCTGGAGCTTCAGGGCAGATATGGAAACTGTCTAGGAGTTTAAAACAAGCGGGTTTTGGTGAGGCTTTCCAATGTGTTCAGATGTCTAACTGTTTATTTTAATCTATTTGTGCTCTAGTGTTTTGGAAAATCCAAGGAGACACCTCTTTGCACTGCTAAGTATATAAATACTTTTGTTACATTTCAGCTATGGGGTTCCCTGGACAAGAAAGACATGGACCTGTTAGAGCGGGTCCAGAGGAGAGCCACAAAAATCATCAGAGGGCTGGAACACATTTCCTATGAAGAAAGGCTGAGAGAGTGGGGGTTGCTTAATCTGGAGAAGAAAAGGCTTTGAGGAGACCTTATTGTGACTTTTCAATACTTAGAGGGGGCTTATAAGAAAGATGGGCCACACTTTTAGACAGCTGGGGACAGGACAAGGGGGAATTGTTTTGAATTGAAAGAGGGCAGTTTTAGATTGGATGTAAGAAAAAAAAATTTGTTATGAGGGTGGTGAGACATTGGCACAGGTTGCCCAGAGAAGTTGTGGATGACCCATCACTGGAAGTGTTCAAGGTCAGGTTTGATGGGGCTTTGAGCAACCTCATGTAGTGAAAGGTGTCCCTGCCCATGGCAAGGTGGTTGGACTAGATGATCCTTAAAGATCCCTTCCAACCCAAACCATTCTATGATTGTGTAAGTCACCAGGAAAGTGACTTTTTAGGCCAAGAAGGTTTAAAAAACCGCAAAAAAAGTTGGTTCATGCTTTTTGTTCCTGTCCCCTCCCACAACCATATTGTCTTTCCTCCTGATGTGGATCTAATCTGGTTATGCAGGAAAGTCTGCATAACAAAGATCGCAATCTGGTGATCTATTCTTTCGAATAGAACTGTGGAGTTGGTGGTGGATCATTTCACTGCACTGACTACCTGTTAGTTAGAGTAAAATGACCTTGCATTTACATTGGATGTCTCAACCAATATAAGCAAAATATTTCTGAAGAAAGGTATTGGTTTTGTGACCCAACATTCTGATTTTTACACCTGCAGATGCTGACAGACTTACATTTATGTGTAAAACTAAAGTGCGCCGAAGTGTGATTATGAGTAGAACTGGAATCAGGCATGATAAAAGATGCTTTTGTGAACATCTTCTTAGCCTCATTTTTTATTCAAGAATGGAATAAACATATAGTCCCTTGGTTGAGAAAAGAATTGACCAGTTTCTAAGCCAGTGTTCGCTGGCCAAGATGAGAAATGCCTAAGGAAACCACCCAAACTCTGCAAACAGAGACGACTGAGAGATGGCTCTACTCTAGAGAGTGCAGAGTAAACACACAGGAATTACCTGCCTCTTGGAGGCTGCAGTGACATTTAAAGAGTTAACAGCATGCATCTCAGGCTTCAGGCAAATGAGACTTCCACCCCACTGCAGTATATTGGTCAGACACGTGCCCCCTGCCCTCCCTTAAAACTACAGAGACATGACATTTTAACTTGAACAAGCAAGCCGTCCATAGAAAATAACACCATGACAACTGTCTGTTGAAGCTGCCTCCCTGGGTGTGAGATCCTTATCGCCCGAGCATACATCATCACTTAACAAAACAAATGCGCTTCAGAAGCTGGTGGGGTTTTAGCACAACTTTGAAAACACTTTATTTGTGGAGCTCGCTATGAACTGCCTGCTGATAGGTGTTATTTAAAATGTGGGTGACATCAGGATAGAAAGGCTATAGTTACTGTTGAAGCCACAAATGGGAAAAGAAAGGAATGTGAAAATTCAGCTTAAATGTTATCGTCTAGGACTCGTGTGGTTCTCTTGTGTGTGAATGTGCTTTTTGTTTGTCTTTGGATTATTGTCTCTAAATAACAGAGATTTCTTTCTTTCTTTTCTAGTTCTTTCCCATCAGCAGGATGCTATTCACTCCTTCAGAACAATGAAGGGTCTGAACCTGGAAATGTGCACAAGAACTTATGTTTAATACTCAGGGCAATAGTCCCACTGAAAGGAATACGAGTATTTATTACTTGATCATGAGTCCTACTAAAATACGTTTCCTTCAAAATGATAGTTCATTCCCTGATCATTTCACTCATCAAAGCAATGTTAACAAAGCTTTAAAATTAACATTTGAATAAACAGGAATAGTGATTTTGCATTGCTGCTTTTGAAAAATTTAGACCAACATTATGATTAAAAATACCCCAGCCAGCGTATTGTGGGCACGAAACTTCTTTTGAGTCTGGCTCTTTAACATATTTTGTTTGTCCTTTTAACTCACAGTAGAAACAGTGTACAGCTTTCATTGTGAGATTAAATTCACAATGTTTCATGCAACATGATTATTCCTTTGCCACCAACTAATTATCTAAAAAACAAAACAGAACAATAAAATATATGAATTATTGCAGAACACTCATGGCAGCTGCTTGCACTTTTGCAAGTTTCATTTTATTTAAGTCATTTTCATCTCTCAACATTTTTTAAGTTATTGAGATTTATTTTATTTTTTTAGTTTTGCTTTGATTTAAGACAATTTTATGTTTATATACATAAATATAAATAAATATATGTGTGTATGCAAAAAGGTATACATATGCGTATCACACATAGGCACTTTCTGTGTGAGATGCAGGAACCGAACATACAGCAATGATTCAATATTTTTTAAAGAAAACCATCCTGTAAAAAATATGTTTTGATAAGACTACCAAAATTTAATATTCTGGAGCAGTAACTAATATTGTAGGAAGGAAGTAGTAGATAACACAGGCAAATATTGAAATACCATAGAAACTTAATTCCTGCCTAATTACTAAAAAGATTTATAGGATCATGGAATTGTGGCTATAAACCTTATGGTTTCCTTGGCAATAGTTCAGCTGATTAGTTTAAGAGAGAAATGACTTAGAGACAACCAGATTCTTGACTTCAGTGGGATCAGAGGGAAATTTGGATCTCCAGAAGATCATCCAATCAAGTGAACAGCTACAACAATATTCATGGACACAACCAAGGGGTTTACCTCTGTGCTTTGAATTATAGATATGTGCAGGTATTTTGTTAAACATGGTCTTCAGAACCAGACAGACACAGGAAAATATATCTGTCTGCAGATTGTGCTTCCTGCTTTAAGTTGCTAATCACTGTCATTTTTGTTTTAACTGTATGTTTCCCCATGTGGAAAAATGTTGCTGTGGTGCACTGAGTAAGCAGCATAACCAATTTTGTGTTGCCCTAATAATGGTAACATGCCCTAATAATAAGCCTAACAGGCTTACCATTTATTAAACATAGTAAGGCTAGTCCAAAGAGAGATAACAAGCCAGCTGTCTCAGTAGTTTCCAAATACCTTGCCATCGCCCCAAATAAATTTTATCATGCTCTTCAACACCCTAATGACCATGGCCCCAGCTCTTTGGTTTAGATTTGCATCAATAATACAAGTATAAAATCAATGCCATGTCAGTGTAATAGATCACACGAGCAAAATGGAAGCAGACGGCACCTATTTTGGAGAGGACCCAAGAGTCACAAAAACTGCAGAGTCCTGGATTGGATCATAGCTGATGGCAGATGAGAGTCTCAGTCTTTTAACAACTTCCTGGATGCAACAAGGACACTTTTCTCCCCACATCTCAGCAGAACTGATTAAAGGTAAATTCTAAATGCATTTTGCCATTTGAACTTTAACATTGCATTTCCAAAAAATCAATCTGTGTCTACAAAGAAGAAGGAAGCATTTACAGATATAGAACCCCACCTAGTGCTTTACCAACAGCTACTTCATTATTTACTTCTTGCAAGGAACTCCAAAAATAGTTAACTCCATTCTTTAGACCCCCCACACTAGACTAATCTGCAGTACAGTCACTATTCCAAACATCTGCTATTTTTCTGTCCTTTTCTTTTTCTTCTTTTCTTTATACAAAGCTGCACTTGGTGGATTTCAGCTGCTATCCAGTTATTTGGCAAAAGGATGTGAGAATCCAACTTCTTATGGGCTTTCAGTATGTGTGGGATCGAGGTAGCACAGCAGTTCCCTCCTTTTTCTAAGACTGCTGCCGCAGCAGCTCCAACAACAAAAATGCACAGTTGGCGGTTTCTTTATTTTCATCTTTGTAGCACTCTTGGCACCGAATTCTGGAATGGATAAATTAAAATGGTGTCTGCCTAATCCCTCTTGTTTCCTTGAACAGGCTTAAAAAATGTTATGCTTTTGAGCTGGATCCTCATTTTGGTGTAAACAATTTTAATATGTAACATACAGGGTTTGTTCTTTAAGCTCTAAGCTCAAGTTATACAGCAAGGTAGTTCACCTGATGATATATGACAGAGACAAATGCATTCCATACAGGAACACATAACAAAGGGCTTTATTTCATGTAGTATTTCCTTTTAATAAAAACATCTAAGAGACCCTAGGAAACATTGCATGCCATGTCTGAGATTTTTTTCTTTATTTCTTTCTTACGTGAAAAGATCTTTGCTGTGCTTCTGCATTCAAGAAACACACTTTACAGTGAAAGCATGTCAGACAGATGGTTCTGGAGAATTAAGTTTTCTGTAAATAGAAATTATATATAATATAGTCATGGTTATCAGTGTTGCAATCTCGACAAGAAGACACCACTTCCAAATTTAAAATGTCGCCCATTCTCTTTAGAAACTAGATCTTTGAAAACTCTGTATCGATTATCAGTTCGACAGCTTCTTTTAAAAGGTTGTAGATACTCCTCCATTAAACCCTAGTTCAAAGATAATCACAATGTTTAAATAATTAGTTCAGAGAGTACCAGAGCTAATAAATACCTGTTTCCAGCTTTTCTTTTTTCTCTCTCCCTTACTTCCACCATGTGAATTCTCTGATGTTTAATAAAGTATAAGCATCTGAGGCTTTCACTAAGGGGAGTATGACAACAGTGTCTTTTCAAGCTGTATATTTTCCCAGCATAAACAGCATTGTAGCAGCATATGACAGGATGTATTTGAAACCTTTATTTTTCTGTCAAATTTGAATGAAATCAACCAGTTGTAAAGAAAGATATTACTGATGGACAGAAAGGGAATGGGAGAGAGTGCATATTTGATACAGACACACATAAAGCATGATTATTCAGCACAGAAAATAAAATGTATCATATTCCAAGCGTGATTAAACCAGCTGCAGACATCTACATAGCTGATGTATATGGCTGAATGTTTTAAAAAAAAAAGTCGTGAGAAGACCCTGATTTTAGGAGGGGAGGAGTGTTGCTCTCCTTGTCCCGTTTTCTCTCTACTGACTGTAAAGAGAGCCAAGGAGGTCTGATTCAGATGTTGATTCTCCACTTTGTTTAGTCAGATGGATAGTACCCTTTCAGTCTCCTTGACCTAGCCCATCCAGCAATACCTCCGGTTTGTATTGAGAAAAAGGACCTTTAGTTTCTAAGATATTGTGCCTATGATGTTTCAGCTAAGCTTATTCTCAAATATATCACAGGAAAATAGAGAAAGCAGAAGGTCACTTTTTTCTGTAAGTTTGTTTTCTACATACAGCAAAAGGCAACTCGTGAATCAGTCCAAAGAAACGTATTGCAGACTCATCAATGTAATAAATACCCCTTACTTTCAAATGAAATAAAACAAGAAAGGATAGTATCTTACTCAGTCGTTTTAGTGTCCTTTGTGAGTTCTGAAGCTCCCCCAGTTCTTTAACAGACGTTTTATTGTTATTCCGTTCCTTCCTACACAGATTGTTATGCTACATTTCTTTCCTTGTGCTCTCTCCTGAGCACCTTCTTTGAGTATGTGAAATGATGTGAGGAGTTTCTATCTGTATCTGGGTTTCTTTCCCATTTTCTCTCTTCTCCCCCTGTTGCAAAATATTCACTTTCTATTGAATATCTGTCATGCTATGCATGTATGCATGTGAAGAAAGATGAGTTTTAAAAGGTTGTTATGAACATGGAAATAATAGATAAAATCATAGACAAGCAATAGGATAAAGATAGAAGGGATGATTATGCGGTCTAGATCAAGTTCTTGTTTGTCACAGGCTATTAAATATAACTGAGTTGCCTTTATGTTAATTACAATACTGTGCATCTGTCAGAAACACATCTGTCCAAAGGTGTCTCGAGACTGAGAAACAATGACTGGAGTTTTTCCAACTTAAACATCCTCATCTTTTGATAAGCAGGTAAATCAATGAATAAGTAAAAGAGATACCTTGTCTATAATTGTATTTTACCTCCATTCATTATTCAGTCATATTCGTGCTTCAGTTCTGGGCACTATCTGAAAAAAGTATGCAAAGTTTTCCTTCCTTTTGCATGCAGTTACAGTATGCAAAGTGGTGAAAGCTAATGGCCAAGCTTTTCAGGCTGGAAAAGTGAACATCCCCCTAGGAGGCTGAGATCAGTAAGACTGAGTATCTCACTCTCTAACTTGTCTTCATATTCTGTAGGAAGCCAGTAACATAAAGCAGGACTGAGTTATTCAAGAAGCTCACAATACTAAGAAGTCATAACCGGTTCCCTGAATTCTGACGGTTTCATATTCATATCGCTATAGCCCATGCAGAAAGCAATGAATTTAGGTATGAGTAATAAGTCTAAGCTATCTTCCACCAAATATGAGCTGAGTCATCTAATCAGCCTTAAATAGTTTGAAGCACTGTGTGTAGATTTCATTACACAAGAATGCTGTATTCTGGGTTTTTCTTCGTAAACTACAAGAAACTTGGTCATTTTCTTGGGATGAACATCTCCAGTTATGAGATTCCACTGAAACTTCAGACTCACTTGAATAGTTTTTTTTCTCTTTCTTTTGGTCAGGTTAAGCTTTGACTCTTCCCTCTCAGCTCAAAGCTCAGATTTTATTCTCTCTCTAAGGCAAGAAATGTGCTGTCAACAGTGCAATCTGCCAATAGCACAGCAGCAAAATGGTTCCTAGCAGGTACAGTGGGCGTCACTGGTGAGGCACCATGTCAAGTGAAAAAGCTCTGACATGCTTATGCAGGTCTCTGCAGGGTCAGAATAGAGTTCCCAACACCATGATTCTGTACACTGAGGAGGTACTGAGGAATTAAGGGAAGGGAACAAGAGGTCAGCAGATGCCCCAGGATGGAGGGGAAGAGTGGCCAAACCCAGCAAAGCAAAGTCCATTGCCAGTTGTCTCAGACAGACTCTGATATAAAAAGGGGATCTAAATCATAGAATCATAGAATCACTTTGGTTGGAAAAGACCTCTGAGATCATCGAGTCCAACCTTTAACCTAACCCTGACATCTCACCACTAAGCCATGTCCCTAAGCACCTCTTCTATCCTTTTAAATACCTCCAGGGAGGAGGACTCGACCACCTCCCTAGGCAGCCCCTTCCAGAGCCTGACAACCCTTTCAGGGAAGAAGCTTTTCCTAATGTCTAGCCTAAACCTGCCCTGGCGCAGCTTCAAACCATTCCCCCTCGTCCTATCATCTGTTACCAGGGAGAAG